>NC_064807.1:52710177-53020399 GCF_023721935.1 Panthera uncia | reverse complement strand
GGTTGTTCATATAATCATAGTTCCCAAAGTGGCATTGCTCTCTCAGTGCCAAGATTTAAAGGCCGATTGGTGTTTCAGCTCCTTCTGTATCCCCAACAAGACAAAAGAAGTAAAGGTCTTCCAAACTTCTATTTCACTTCAAAGGGAAGAATTATAAAGCCAGATAAGATTCCACTTGTGCTGCCTTTTTACTTTATTTGGGATAGAATTCAGTTGTCTTGTTGCCAGGTTAAATACCAGTCTTTGGATTAAGGTATTCCTGCTTATAGCAGTGAGTGCCAGGAACTGGGGAGGGTGTGTTTTCTTTACTGTCTCCTTGTGTAATTCTAACAAGAACCTAGCGAGACGGCAGTTCTCTGGGAGGTTTGCAGGACATTGCTGGTGTGAGGACTCGGTGATTAGAAGATTGTAGTGAGCAGAAAATCAGAAGAGTTTTCAAGGGGCTTCTTCCATGGTTCATAAGAAAAAGAAAAACCTTGATGGGCTTTTTTTTTTCCTGTCTCACAGCAGACCTCAGGTATTTAAGGATCAGAATCCTCTTGTTTTCCAACTCCACTGTTATTTGGACGGTGCTAAATAAATGCTACAACGTTCTTCTTAACCCACCCCAGACTTAGTTCACTGAGTTCTACGTTCTGTCTGCATGTTGTTAACAGTCTAATTATATTAGCTTTTTTTTTTCCCGAATGACTTAGATGTAATCATTGGAAGCAAACTAAATGGAAAACTTACAAGAAAGAATTGCATGTCAGCTCCCTTTGCAGACTGACTTGGGACAGAAAGGGGCTAGGGCTGCCCTTCAACCTGATCCCTTCCAAACAAAGACGCTCAAAATGTCCCTGGCAGTCTGGCTCAAGGAAGAGAGACCCTCTGCTGGCTCTGTGTGTTGAGATCACCTTTCCTGCCACTCACTCTTCTTGGGCAGCACTGGGAGCCCCGCCTTGCTGGCTCTGGTCATCACCCTTCTTTTTGTGGCCTCAGATGATGTCATCAACCTGCAGTAGCCGAACTGCTGTCTTCATTGTTGTCGTGTGTGTTTGCTGGTTGACAGCCGATGGTTCCCAGATGCCCAATTCTTTCATGACAACCAAGGTACCTTTCTCACCATTTATTTTCCAGGTGTCATGGTTGTCATAGATGTGCTTGGCTGCAGGGAGAGGTAAGCAGAGAATGGTGCTAGCCCTCCAGTTCTGGATAAGTATACAAGGGATGCCCTCTAAGGTTTGGGCATCTGTCCTGTATGGGCATTGTTCCACCTCAGTCATGGCTTTGGACTTTTCTGTCAAAGTATGGGCCATAGCCATTTCAGAGGTTCCACCCACCGTAACTAGCTAGGGGTCCAGGAAGACACTGTGGCACAATAACATGGCATCCTGGAGGGTGCATTCCACTTCTGAGAGGATCTCTTTGCTGGCCCCATGGAGAAGAATGGTTTAGACCTTGGGGTCTTTGCATTCAGTGATGAGTTTAAGGTACTCATTGACAATTTTCTTGACTTTCAACATGGCTGCTCCCATCCCGACATCTTCTCTCAGCTCTGGCACTGTCTGGGCCCACAGGTTTTAGCAGTGCAATTATTGTCTTCTGGACTCTGTTGACTGCTGTGTCATTGGCCTGGATGAGGCAGTACTGAGCTAAATCTGAGATGCTCTTTTCTGTGAGGACCACACTGAAATTCTCTAAGTCTTCAAAATGAGGACGTACAAAATTGCTTCGCTACCAGAATAAGAAAACCTAAAACGAAGCCAGAAGCCAAGCTAGAAAAAGCATTTAAGATGTTTTTCAGTCTTGGTGAGGGAGTATAGAATACACTGCCCTACCTTAGCTTTTTCTTCTAGAGAACTATATCTTGTTTGTGCGATGTTTAAACACATTTGCATCCTTGCTTTCATTTTCCCTTCATTATTAAGTGAAAATGTCTTCCAAGCAAGTTACCTTAGAAAGACAAAAAGATTCTTAAAGGCCTAACCCCCTTACACATGTATTAGAAGAAAAAAAAATGTAAGGCAAAGAAATGCACTGAGATAAGTGAATACGTTAGTATGTTCTTGTAGACCTTGCCATAAAAATGGACGCAACGCAGAAAAGCCTGGAATTTACTAAGAAACCTAGATTTAGTGAAAAGATCAGTGAAAATAATAAATAATGGATATCTTCAGAGTCATATTACTTATTACTAAGGGATTTGGTATTTGTCAGGATGAAGAGGAGAAGCCACAAAGAATCCTGCCGGAGATTTAAAAGTTACTTCATCTTACGCAGGTAAGATGATGCGGAGATACCTGAGCGTGATCATGGTAAAAGCAGCCACACAACATTAAAAGTGCAATCGCAGGGGCTGCCTCCTATCCCTGGGAGGTGCCTCATCACCAGCAACGGGTCCCCATGCTGAGAGTTTTCACCCCGTGGCTCCTTCTACGGTACTAGAAGTAATGGGACCTGGTGTGCTGCCCAGAGCATCCGGGAGCTTTGGCGACATCAGCTAGTCTGAATAATAATGAAGCCTGGACTTGGAAGCAGCCTCAGTCCATGTGGTGGAAGAGCCGGAACTTCCTTGGTAGACCACAGAAGAACCACAGAAGGAGGAATCTGAAGGTTCTGGGGAAAGGGAGCGTAGACTCTGTCATCTGCTTGCTCATCCCTAATTATGCCCTGACCAGGAAGGCCCCAAAGGAGACTCCCTTGCCAGGCGTGAGGGTAAGTGTCAGTGAGAGAATACATCAACATCCTTACCTCCCATCCCATAGGTTGGCCTTTCACTCCGTAGATTCTTGGCTTTACTGTGCAGAAGCTTTTTAGTTTGGGACCCTCCCACTTGTCTATTTTTGCTTTTGTTGCCTATTCTTTTCATGTCATATTCAAGAAATGACTGCCTAGACCAGTGTCCTAAAACTTTCCCCCTATGCTTTCATGTAAGTATTACACTTTCAGGTCTTATGTTTAAGTCTTTAATCCATTTGGCGTTGTTTTTTTGTGTAGCGTGTAAAACAAGGATCCAATTGCATTCTTTTGCCTATCTGGTTTTATATCTAGTTTTCCTAACACCACTTGCTGGAAAGACTGTCCTTTGCCCATTGTGTATTCTTGGCACTTTGTGAAAGATGAGTTGCCTATGTATGCACGGGTTTATTTCTGGGCTCTCTGTTCTATTCTATTGGTCTGTGTATCTGTCTTTAGGCCAGTACCTGTTGCGACCGGCGCAACAAACACCGAGATCAGGGTCCTGAGGGTAGGGGAATGTAAGAAAAAAAAAGAGAAGAGAAGCCAGTTTGGGAACAGGAGCGTCCCCTGGGCTGATGGCCCAAGTGACGGCTTTATTGTTGCTGTACACAATCTTTTATATCAAGACTCTTATGGATCAGGTCATTCTAAGAATAAACAGGTTTCACATGATCGCTGCCAGCCAAAACATTTAGTTCTGTGTACCTTATGAACTTTCTAAACGGTCACAATAAGACCTTGTTGATAGATTGCTAGCAAAACACAGTTCCCATGTTTGTTTCTATTTGACCCGGGGTAGAAAAAGGGGGGTAACATTACTGCCAACACCCACAGACCACAAGCTTCAGGAATTAGGTTTCTCAGCCTTGAGAAGGCTTTCATATGCCTTTGCAAGTGGGGGAATGGGAGGGGGAAGCACCGGGTTGGCTGAGTCAACAGGGAGCCATTGCTCGACCCGGTCTCAGCCTGGCACCGGGGTCCGGCCTCCCACAAGTACCATACTGTTTTACTTCCTGTAAATAAACTCTCATTTCTACCTGTGTTTCTCCCTGAGTATAATTTGGCTTCTCTCTTTTTTAAGATTTTCTCTTTGTTATAGGTATTAAGAAATTTATTTATCATGTGCATTTGTGTAGTTTTCTTTTGCTTTGGCCTTTTTTTTTTTAACCTTCTTGTATCTGTAGGTTTATAGTTTTCATTAAGCTTGTAAAAATTGGACACTTCAAGTTTTTGTTTTTTAATTGTCCCCTTGTCTTCTTGGAACTACAACTGTACACATATTAGGATGCTTGAAGCTTTTCTATAACATAACTCTGTGCATTGTCCCCACTCTTTTTCTCATTTTACATTTTATATTCTTTTATTGTTAATTTCACTAACCCTTTATCTATAGTTTCTAATATGCCATTAAACCCACCCAGTGTATATTTTTATATCAGACATTATTTTTCATCTCCTAAAGTTTGGGTTGTGTCTATTAAATCTTCTTTCTTTCTTCCCTCCTTTCTTTCTTTCTTTCTTTCTTTCTTTCTCTCTCTCTCTCTCTCTCTCTCTCTCTCTCTCTTTAGAGAGAGTGTGAGTGGGAGAGAGGGGCAGAGGGAGGAAGGGAGATAGAGAAAGAGAGAGAGAGAGACAGAGGATATTAGCAGGCTCCACGCTTGTGCAGAGTCTGATGTGGGGCTGGATCTTACCACCCTGGGATCATGATCTGAGCCAAAAGAGTTGGATGCTCACTGACTGAGCCACCCAGGCACTTCATATCTTCCATGTTTCTAACAGTGTCCATTTTCTCTCCACTTTTTGTATATATGTAGTAAAGTGACCACAACTTAAAAAGTGTCCTTGTCTAATAATTCTCTCATCTGCATCATTTTTGTAACCATTTCTAATAATTTACCCCCACCCCACCCTTAATGGTTGTCTTTTCCTGCTTCTTTGCATTATGATTTTTTAATTAAAATACAAATGTTACACATCTTAACTTTTTTGCATTACACACACACACACACACACACAGCCCGCTTTCTGTGTGGTATTCTCCTCTCTAGCTCTCTAGAATCCTATATTCTAGTCGTGTTGGCCTCCCTGAGCTCCCAACTCTATCTCCCTCCCTCAATGAAACTGCTGGGCTCCTCTGGGGTTCCTTCTCTTGCACCACGTGGTCTAGAAACTCGCTCCATTCAGGAAGCTATGGCAGCCACAGGGCTCATTTCACTTCCCCTTTCTCAGATATCACTGTCATCTGCTGCTTAATGTCCAACATCCTTACTATTTATTTCATATATTTTGTCTACTTAGTATTTTTTTAATGTTTATTTTTGAGAGACAGAGAGAGACAGCATGAGTGGGAGAGGGCAGAGAGAGAGAGAGAGAGAGAGGGAGACCCTGAATTGGGAGCAGGCTCCAGGCTCTGAGCTCTCAGCAGAGCCCGACACGGGGCTTGAACCCATGAACAGTGAGATCATGACCTGAGCCAAAAGTCGGACACTCACCCGACTGAGCCACCCAGGTGCCCCAGTCTACTTAGTATTTTTATGTGATAGGGTAACTCCAACCCCTGCTACTCTACTTGGTCAAAAGTAGGATTATTATACCTTTTGTGTTTTGATTTTATGGAGTGACAGATGGAATGAACAGTAGGGTAAGTCACAGTTACTTTTCACAGGGAAATGACATGTTATTTAAAGATATACATTTTATAAGATTACTTATAAGCAAAACACCAGAAACGACCTCCATGTCCAGTGTGGGTCAGTTAAGTAAAATAAATCAAACTAAGGCTTCTCATTCCTCACTCTCACACTTAAATATAGAGGACTGCTCTTTATACTTAGGTTTGAGAGACACAAATCATAGGTGACTCTGACAGCTCCATTTTCTCCGTTCACTTTGTCACCCCTCAGCGAGCTACAGATGTCTGTGCATTTGTTTAAAACATGGACAAAGCAGGTTGCACTGAAATAATAGTAGCAGCTAGACTTAATGTACTTTCTCTCATTAAGCTCTACATAGAGCTGACCTTTTATTTATAAATCCTCGTTGTATGCTTATTGTCTTCTGAGATTCAAAGTTTTTAAATTATGGTTAATTAGGAACATCTGGTCTCTCTGGACCAGGAAATCAACTATTTAATCCTGAAGGCATTCTATAGGTTTTTTTTTCTTTTCTAAATCACCATGGGCATCCTGGACATCAAGGAAAGGCACAGGCATTATGTTGTACTGAGTGACTGTGTTCTATTTTATTCAAGCTCCACAGCCAACTCAGCTACTTCAGAAGGATATCAGCAAATCCTTCTTGTTATAACTTGATATTTTCTCCCCATCGAATTGTAAATTTAAAAATATTCTCTTGACCTTTAAAGAATGGTATTTGAGAAACCTAATTCTTAATGTCCTTTCTGTTGATTGAGAAAATATACATAAAAATTAAGTGTTCACTACAACAAACAAACTTCCATCAACCTAGACACTCACATCTTTTCTATCTTTTACCCTTTTCCTAATTTGTCAGCCCTGTTGATTCACAGGAAAAAAAAATCTCTCTCAACAAGATTTCCTCCTGGAAGTCTTCGAATGATTATTATTAATTCAATATACCAGTCATATAGAACCTCTTTAAACCCATTCCCTTTAATAAATAAATGAATTTTTAAAAATGTTTTAGTTTAAGTCACTATATCTGAACACCATGGACTAGGTGGCTTAAGCAGCAAACATATCCTAGTGCTGGAGGCTGGAAGTCCAAGGTCAAGGTATCAGCACGGTCAGTGACTGGTGAAGGCCCTTGTTGGTTTGCAGATGGCCACCTTGTTGATGTATTCTCACATAGCAGAGAGAGAGATCATTTCTCTTACATTTCTTATATGGACCCTAATATCCACCTTTATGAACTAGTTACCACCCAAAGGCCCCACCTTCATGTACCATGACAGTGGGGATTAGGGCTTCAACATAAGTACTTGCTGTTGGGTGGGGCGAGGAGGGAGCACAAAAACAAAACAATTGTTTTCATGTGGACAAAACCAGCCACCCACATTCTTCCTGCTGTCACACAGAGCTTGTTTTGCTGAGCTGGAAACCTTAAGAGAGTAGGGTGGCCATGATGTGATGGGCAGTGCCAACTGCTGAGTGGCTGAGTACTTCTGTGCCTTTTTGTAGTGCACTTTGATTCTCAACTCTTTCATGGTAGGTGGAATTTCCAACAGGTACAAGACATTTTCTTGTTCTTTCTCTTTTAGAAATAAAGTTTTGAAAACGTAGACCTACTGATTAAATTAACAAGCTTGCTAAACGCTGTAGAGTTAATTCATAGTTAGTAAAATATCACAATAGCCATAAGAGTCAAAACATTTTTTTTCTGGGAAATAGGCAGTGTTGTTTGACTAGAAATATCAAAACATTAAAGTTTTGGGATCTGGGTTCGAGTCTAGGTATTGAGACTAATGAGCATTGTGATATTACACAATTATTTAACCATCCTGTGCCTCATTCTCCTCTTTAGTAAAATACAGGATAACACTGCATTATCTATAAGGCCCTTTTAGAACCTAAACTCCAGATCCATGGTTTATTTATTTGGTTAAAGAGGAGGGAAAGGAAACTATGTTTTACTCTGCATATGAAGTAGAGATCTATTATGAGATAGGAAATGAGGTGTAGAAGGCCATTTGAATCCACCTTTTGCGAACCAAATTAACAATGCAAAACTATTCATTATATGACGAATCGGTCAGAAATTTTTCTGGAGGTATTTTGCTTTTTCTGGGTTGATTCTGGCAGCTTCGTTGGCTTTGCTAAGTGGTGGATTTATTGTTATTGGTATGGAGTCTTTGCTCAAAGTTCAGGGATTTTAAATCCTTAATTTATGAGAAATTGGTGATAGTTTTGCAGGCATCTTTAACTACAGAGTGAATTTTTAATTAAAGGGAATGATGGAAACATAATGAAGTAATTACTTGCTCATTGCAGGTTTATAATTCATATGTCACTAGTCACCATCCTCTTTCTGAGATGACTGCTTGGGTATGTATTTATTTACTACAGAAGGAATATAAGCCACTAGCCAGGAGTACATAAAATATAGCAAGATAGCACCAGCCAAGCGTGAATGAGAAATAGAAAAACAAACAAATAAACAAAAAACCCCCCAAAACTACCCCCCAACAGGGGAAATATAGGAAGTAAGGCCAATAAACAACTAGCACAGAAATCTGAAACTAAAAGTTGAGGTAAGCAAGATTCATCACAGCCATGGGTTCAAATGAGATCCTGGTAAATCTCACAGCCCCTAGTGTCTGTCAGGTACAGATAGTCATTGTTCAGGACAAGGACACTAACTTCTGCTTCTTAGACAAGGAGGAAGAGCAGGGTACTGGAAAATCAGGATACTCTGGTTCAGTTCATAGATGTGCCCACATACTAGCTGTGCGACCTTGGGGAAGTTGTTGTACTGTTCTGTGCCTGGTAGCTTCATCATTAAATGAGGATGAAAATAATATCAATCTCACTGTGTTGTTTAGATTAAATGAAATAATGCATGCAAAGTTAGCATGGTCTCTGAGACTTAACAGACTCAATATAGATAAGATTTAGCAATTTTCCCTTTTTTTTAGAGAACATGTGAATTGATCTAGTATTCCTTACTTAAAAAACAAACAAAAACAAAACACTGCAATATTAGGAGTATACCAGCATTCAGACTATTGTCAGAGACATTTGATAAACACCTTGCTCCCCCTGGTTCCAGATTATTGTGAGTACTGAATGAGAACCTTTTAGCCACAGCCCTTTGAAAAGACAAAATTTACCCTCATCTGTTTCCACAATAAATCCTTGCAGCCTACAACACAGGAATCAAAATTAACCAAATGATGACCTAGATCCATGAAACTTGATGTATATGCTTCTCTCATTGACAATTTAGCATCGTAATGCATTGCACTGTACACAAAATAACATACAATATAATAGAACTGTATGTGATATATGACATTGTTTTAAATCTCTTCACCCCCTTCTCCTCTTTCTTCTGCCTTTCTTGTCATAAAACTCTTGCTTTATAGTGTTGGAAAGATCAGTGCATCACTACTCAGCTAGGAAATGTGTCACGGGTACTTCAGAAGGGGGCAGTGCAAGAACTCAAGTTTTTCTGAGATTCTGTGGTTTATTCTACTTGGCCTATTTCGAGTCAAGAGGAGGCAATAGAAGATAATATGGTTCTAAAGAAAGAAAAAATGTTGTCAGGAAACCTGGGATCCTGATCCATCTCTCAAGAGTAATTTGCTCTATAAATTTGGTCTACTCTCCAGACCCCTCAGTTTTTGTTTTTTTTGTTTGATTTCATGTACCAGGTCTGCTCACTCCTCTTAGGAATGATAAAATGGATTTGTACTCTTAACTGTATGTTAAATATTTGGAAAGAGAAGAGGACATAAATAGCTAGAGGTTATATGCTATGAGATACTGCAACATTATTTCCATGCAAAGGTTCGATTCCCAGCTCCTATTAAATGAGCTGCATGGCCATGGATGAATCGCTTAAACTCAGAGCTTTTTTTCCTCCTTGGGGTGTGTGTATGTGTGTGTGTGTGTGTGTGTGTGTGTGTGTGTGTGTGTGTGTTGTATAATGTCTATATATAATTATTCATATATGTGAATACTTTTCAGAGTATTGAGTAAGCTGTTGGGGCTTATGTGTGACTTCAAAATAGGTTGCAAAATCAATAATGGTAACATATTGTGTGGTTCTTTAGAATGAGGAGGATAACAGTTTGCTTCCAAGAACCCTCACCTCCTCTTGCAGCACTATCTGAAACACATTGTATCTGAAACAATTGCTGTGCTCCTCTCCACATTGAACTCCCTTTGTAGACTTGTTGAGTTGGTCCAGGGTGAGCAAAAAGGATGGAATAAAATGAACCAACCTGCACGTGTTTGGAGTTACTTGGCAACTTAGGAATGTTAACCAAATCCAAATCAGGCAGCGCTCTGAACCAGCCATGTTTAACTAAACCTCTGCAAATAACATCTAAAATACATTGCATGTTTACCATGGGCGCTGGTTCTAAGTGCTCATTCATAAGGATCCTGTAAAGAGACACTATCATTATCTGTGTTACATTTGTGAGGAAATGGGAGACCAAGTCTAAATAAGTTGCCCCAAGTCACACAGTACAAGCTATCTCAATCCAGAGCTTGACTAATTATTAATCAGCATAATACATTCCCAGGGCTCTTAAAAAGATGTTTGTATAGGTCAGACATTTGTATGTTTCAAAGAGAGAAAAGATCAAGATAATATATAAGAAACAATTTGCCCTCATTCTCATCTTTTGGCCACACATGTCACCTTGCTAATGCTAATATTTTTACTTTCTCATGTATACTTTACAGATATGGCAAATGTTTCTTGGCTATCCCCCCCTTTTTTTAAATTGAAGTATAAAAAAAAGAGGTAGAGTGGGAGAGAGCCAAAGCGTAAGAGACTCTTAAAACTGAGAACAAACTGAGTGTTGATGGGGGGTGGGACAGAGGGGAGGGTGGGTGATGGGTATTGAGGAGGGCACCTTTTGGGATGAGCACTGGATGTTGTATGGAAACAAATTTGACAATAAATTTCATATATTGAAAAAAAATAAAAAATAAATAAAAACTGAGAACAAACTGAGGGTTGATGGGGGTGGGAGGGAGGAGAGGGTAGGTGATGGGTATTGAAGGAGGGCATCTTTTGGGATGAGCACTGGGTGTTTTATGGAAACAAATTTGACAATAAACTTCATATATTAAAAAAAACCTAATAAAATAAAACATAAAATAAGAAAAAAATAAATCGAAGTATAGTTAACACACAATATTAGATTTGTTTCAGGTGTGCAAAGTACAAAGTCTATCCTTGCTTTTTATACCAGTTAAAATATAAGCTGCATTTTGTTTTTATTCTTTTTCTGTTTATTTTTGAGAGAGAATGAGCGAGCGAGCGTGTGCACACAAGCAGTGTAGGGGCAGAGATCAGGGGGAACAGAGAATCCAAATCCAGCTCTGCTGATAGCAAAGAGCCCAACGCAAGGCTCAAACCCAAGAATTGCAAGATCATGACCTGAGCCGAAGTCAGATGCTCCACCAACTGAGCCACTCAGGCACCCCATTTTTTTTGTTTTTAGTCTTGAGGGATGTGTGTTTATGGGGTGTCTGTGTTCATAACAATATATTGAGGATTGTTTCATAGCCATGCATAAAGATATTTTGCTTTCTCTCTTAGATGAGCATAATATAACAAGTCTCTTGTTTCTAACATTAGGCTGCATTGAATTTATTGCTTTTATACCTTATGTGGAATAGTTTTGTGCACATGTCATTTGATTTTTCAGTGTAGTATTTTGGTAACAGCCTTATTGAAAAATAACTGATATCCCCTAAACTGAACATATTTAAAGTGTACAGTGTGACGGGTTATGACATATATATATGAACATTAAACCATTCCTGGGATCAAAATAATGAACATATCCACCACCCCTAAAGGTTTTCTCATGCTTCTGTGTAATCCTTCCCTCTCTTCCCTCCCTGTCTTTCATTGCCCACCCTCTCCCCACCAGCTAACCACGGATCTGCTTTCTGTCACTAGGATTGTTTTTCATTTCCCATAAAACTGTGTAAATGGAATCATGGAATTTGCTCTCTTCTTTAGTTTGTTTAGGCCAGTTTTTTTACTCAGCATAATTATTTTGAGATTCGTTCATATTAGTGCATTTATCAACAATAATTCAATGTTTTTTTCATTTCATTGATATTTTCTATTTTCCATTTCACTCATTCTGTCTTAATTTTTAGTGTTTCTTTTTCTTCTAATTACTTTGGGTTTAATTTTCTCCTGTCTTCCTAGTTTCTTAAGGTAGAAACTGATACCATTAACTTAAGAAATTTTTTTTTTTCTAATTAAAGGGTCCAGTGCTATAAGTTTACTCTTTTTTAAAAATTTTTTTTAAGTTTACTTATTTTGAGAGAGACACAGCATGAGTGGTAGAGGGGCAGAGAGAGAGGGAGAGAGAGAGAGAGAATCCCAAGCAGGCTCTGCACTGTCAGCACAGAGCCTGAAACTCACAAAACGATAAGATGGTCCCATGAGCTGAAATCAAGAGTCAGATGCCTAACCACCTGAGCCACCCAGGTGCCCCTATAAATTTACTCATAAATACTATGTAGCATGATATTTATGATTTTTATGATGATATTTATGTATACATGATATCATGTATACTACGATATTTTAAGATTCAGTTCAAGATTATTTTTAAAATCTTTTCTTTTTTTTTTTTTTTTTTTTTTTTTGTGATTTACCCTCGACCCAGGTATGTTTGTAAATGTGTTACTTAGTTTCAAAATATTGGGAGATTTTCCTGAGATGCTTTCATTATTGATTTCTAACTTAATTTTTTTTTGTGGTTAGAGAACATAATATGTATGGCTTGTATATTTTCAACACTTGTTGAGATTTATTTTGTAGTCCAGGGTATAGTCAATATTTTGTTACATGTTTCTTGTGCACCTAGAAGTAAAGTGTATTCTGCTGTTTGGTATGAATGTTATATAAATACCAATTGGATCAAGTTGACTAATGGTATAACTTAACGTTTCTATATTTTTACTGTACTTGTACCTATTTTTCGTGTCGATTAAGAGAACAGTATTGAAATCTCTAACTATAACTGTCAATGTAGTACTTTCCCTTGGAGTTCTGTTTTGTATTTGACAGCTTTGTTATTGAGTGCAAAAACATTCAGGGTTGTTAGGCCCTCTTGCTAAAGTGATCCATTTGCATTATGGAATTAACTTTTAAAACATCTTGATAACATTCATTGCTCTGAAATACTTTTTTTGAGACTAATATGTTTATTCCAGCTTTCTTTGGGTTAATGTGGGCACAGTATATATAATTTTTTCATGATTCAACTCTTTAACTTATTTGTTGCTTGTATTTTAAGTTCTTTTCATGGAGGCGGTATATATTTGCACCTTACTTTGCAATCAATCTGATAATCTCTGCTTTTTAACGGTGGCATGTGTTATTGACATGATCTTCTTTACATATATTCTATAGCTTTTCTTATTTCCCCCATCTCTTCTTATATTCGTTTTCCATGTTTTATGCCTTCTTGCATATTAGTTGAGTATTTTTATAATTTCTATCTCCTTTATCAACTTACTGGTCATAACTCTGTTCTTTAAACAACTACTTGAAGATTTTTGTTTATATACTCTGTGTCTGTCTACTTTCAGATGATATTATAACATTTTACATATAGTAGAAGAACCTTGCCCCAGTGAACTTGCATATCTCCCCACCCAATCCTTGTGCTATTTTTGCATACTTTACTTCGATATAGGTTAAAAAGTTACACCACATTGTTACTGTCTTTGTTTAAAGTCCATTACATTTCAGGTTGATTTTAAAGATGAGAAAAATGTTACGTATTTATACATGTAGTTGCCCTTTGAGGCTCTTCATTTCTTTGTATAGATCTATATTTACATCCCTAATCACTTTCCTTCTGCCTGAAGCACTTCTTTTGACATTTCTATTATGAGAGTGTGCTGCTGATGAATTCTTTTGCTTTTTACATTTTTGAAGAAGTATTTCACCTTTGTTTTTCTGACAGATATTTTTGCTGCTTAAAGAATTCTAGGTTATCAATTCTTGTTTTCCTTTCAGAAAATTAAGATATATTTGAGGAGACTTCCCCATGGCCAAAAAAGAACCATCATTCCAAAAGATTAGAGGAAACAATTTCTGGTATTCATACAGCACCAAAAACAGTGTATGTTTTCATCAGTCAGTCTGGAAAACCTTATATTCACAGGACATTTGATAATGTACACAGAAGGATTTGTGTGACCAAAGGGGAATAATTAGCTTTAGTTTGACCACTGCTCTGGTTATATGTAACCAAAAAAAAATTTTTTTAGAAGACCCAAAAGGATCAAATTATTTCCAAGTTATTGAACCACATCCCAGAAAAAGCTCAAGGATGTTTATGAGAATGCAGAAACTATCTAGCACCCGACAGGAAAAAATTCGCCATATCAAGTATCCAATCCAAAATTACCAGATATACAAATAAGCAAGAGAGTACTACCCATATGATAATAAAAATCAATGAATTGAAACTGACCCAGAACTGACACAGATGTTAGAATTAACAGACAGGGACACTAAAACAGTTACGTATCACTTTAGTATGTTCAGAAATTAAAAAGAGGAATAGGTGATATACAAAAGAATTAAAGTGAACTTCTAGAGATGAAAAATGTAATTCTGTGTGAGAAACAATATTACAAGGAGGGATTCAAGGCAGATCAGACATTGAAAATGAAAAAAAAAAAAAAGAACCTAAAGACCTAGCAGTAGAAACAATCTAAAATGAAATTCAGAGGAAAGAAAAACAAACAAACAAACATTCCATGGGACAACTTCAAGCAGCCAAAAAAATACAAGTATAGAAGCTTCAGAGGAGGGGTGTGTGTAGGGAAATAGAACAAATATTTGGAGAAATGATCATCAAACATTTTCAAAATCTGATGGAACTACAAACCCACAGAACCAAGAATATCAATGAAACTCAAGCATATGGAACATAAAACTACACCACGTTAAATCAAAATCAAATTGTTCAAAACCAGGGATAGGAGGAAAAAAAAAATCTGAAACAGCCAGGGAAAAAGTGACATATTACTGACAGAGCAATGAAGACTTTTTTTTTTTAATTTTTGTTGAGAGTTTCTTTATTTTTGAGAGAGACGGACAGAATGTGAGTGAGGTAGGGGCAGAGAGAGAGAGAGAGAGAGAGAGAGAGAGAGAGGGGCACAGAATCTGAAACAGGCTCCAGGCTCTGAGCTGTCAGCACAGAGCCCAATGCAGGAGTCGGACCCAAACCGTGGGATCATGAGTTGAGTCAAATTTGGACACGAAACTGATTGAGCCGCATAGGTGCCCGCAATAATCTCTTAAAATCCGTGTAAGGAAACTACCAGAGGGAGATCACTACAGCTTTCTAGAGTTCTCTCCTTGTGTAGCTCTGTTCTTTCTGAGGTGCTATCCTGAAAGTCTCAGCCACCTGGATCTCCAGTTTCTTGGCTCAATGTGCTGGGCTCAGACTATCTGCTGGTCAACAGCTCTGTTTCTTTCCGAAAGTGGTAAAGCTGCGGCTGCCAAGGGGTTCACCTTGTTTCTTTCCTACTTGTCACACCTGTGGTGTCTGGTGTCTTGAAAATCCTGATTTCAGATATTGTGTCCATTTTTGGTTGTTTCACACGGGAGGGTAACTCTAGTTGTATCATCTGGTTGGAAGTTAAAGTCCTCGCTGTAGTTGTATCCTGCAACTACCATATGGCGAATACGGATAGGTCTCTTATATAAACTTAAAGACATAGCCATAGAAACTATTAAAAACAGAACGTAGAGGAAAAGGACGAGTAAAAAAATCTAGGAATTACATAGTCTTTTGTGTATGAACTTTCATGTTTTTGATTTGTTTCTAAAGAGATTTTAGTGTTTCTCTTCTTGATTTGCTGGGTTTTTGTTTATTAGGGAATGTGAAATTTTGTTGTTGGTATGAGTTTTAGTGTCCTGTGCTTTTCAACTCAGAGATCTTTAATTCACTCAGACAATAGCCCTTGTATATGGGCAGGAATTTTAGGTGTGCCTAAGTTTACATTTACCTTTGATACCTGACTCTTTCTACCTTCGTGGGGATGCTATCTGGACCCCTCCTTGTCCTCACTGTCACTCCCTTTTGGTCATTCAGGTTCATATTGATTCATTTTAATAAGTTTTATTCCCTATAGGTAAAAAAGATGTTATTTATTAGAAGAAGAAGCCAAGGCTCAAAAAATAGACTCTAGACAACCTATAAAATTGTCTCCTCTAAGTAGCCTTCAACTCTTGCACGTCAATAATTTTTCTCAAAGAAAAGGAAATGTCACCAGAAATCCTGCTGTACAACAGAAATGGATAATGGTGCTGTTTTGAAACTTGTTTATCTCACTTTATTGTATATCTTTGGCATTCATATTTTGAATGTTGATTCTATCACCACTGAAAAATGATTACTTAGTATAAATGTTAAGAAGAACCACAACGTGAAGATAACTCTTTGATGATCATTTGTTTCCAGATTTTTTTCTAATATTCGTCTATAGTCCCTTATTTTGCAATTCTGAAACCCCAAAAGCACTTGAAGTTGAAAATGTTGGAATTCAAACCTAAACTTACCAGAATTCCTTTGATGTCAAAACATGACTAGAACTTAGTTGAAATTATTTACGGTCTGTATTTATCCCGCTTACTGTGGATATTCAGAGGTTTTGCTGCAGAAATATTAATGTTGTTTGATCATAAAATGCTTCTTTGAATTACATAATATATGTACCATGTGTATGTTCCAAAATCAGAAAATAATTTTGAATTATAAATTATTAGGGTTCCCAAGGGTGGGTCTATAGAAATTTTGCAGTAACTATCCTTAAACATATACTTGCTAATGCTAACATATTGTGTATTGTTTATTTTTTTATTCCAAGTTGAAATTAAAAAAAAAAACTTTTTTAACGTTTATTTATTATTGAGAGACAGAGCATGAGCAGGGGAGGGCCCGAGAGACAGGGAGACACAGAATCTGAAGCAGGCTCCAGGCTCTGAGCTCTCAGCACAGAGCCTGACGTGGGGCTCGAACTCACAAACCGAGAGATCATGACCTGAGCCGAAGTAGGACACTTAACTGACTGAGACACCCAGGTGCCCTAAATTGAAAATTTTTATAATCTTACATTTACTTATATTTAGGCCAATGTTTACCAGCAGCATTTAAAAAAAACTGAGAGTTTGTCAGAGTGACAGACTGGTCACCTAGGTGACTAGGTGGCTCAGTCGGTTAAGTGTCTGACTCTTGATCTCAGCTCCTGATCTCAGGGCTGTGAGTTAAAGCCCCACATTGGGCTCCATTCTGGGAGTGAAGCCTACTTAACAACAACAACAACAACAACAACAACAACAAAAGTCACTCAGAAACTTATGTTTTGACATAATAATATTTTTTATTGCCCACCAAATAATTTTATTGCCCACCAGATAATTTTTATGCCCACCAAAATTTCAGAAGCACTTTTTTGGGCTATCCTATAATATAGTTGAAGCAAACTTTGAAATTACAATGACTTAACAGAATACAGGTATATTTTTGGTGACATCTTGGGTTAGATGGCTCTCCTTGGGAGCTGTTCTCCAAGGTTCAGATATCCTTTCATCTCATGATGTGGTCAATACATGTCCTCCATGGTCGTTGTAGGTAGAAAATGGATGATTGAGCAGGGGTTTTAAGGTAAAGCTTGAACACAGTATATATATCGTACATGCCTGCATGTCATTGGCTACAACTTAGGCACATGGCACCAATCTAACTGCAAGGGAGGCTGGGAAATGTGAGAGCTATGTGGGTTTCATGAACACTAACGGTCTTTGCTACCCACTTACTGGCCTTTGCTTGGCTCACTCTACTGAACAGTTTCTGTAAATGTCTCACTTCCTCATGCTCATTTGATGCTGATGTCCATGTTTGCTCCTTGCTATAACTGAAGATACCTCAGATTTAATTCTGACTGAACTATTTTATGTCTTAAATTTGATATATTGTATTAATAAGTTTCCCTTTAACTGTGTTTAAAAATGTGCACTCTCAAGAATTTTCATTTTGGCATAGGAAAAATCATTCACCACCCTAATTTAAATTTAAATAAATTTATTATGGATTTTTTTACATATTCTGATGACTGTGGATTTTTAGATATGTTCTTAACCTAGTTCAACTGGGGCATTTCTTTATCTTTTTTGGGGAAGGGCTTTTGCCATTTCTGAGGATACTTATTTTTTCTCTGAGATTATGTTTTGACTGCTTCCAGAGAGTTTTGAAGTTAGTTGTGGCTAGAAAAATGCTATCATTTGCATTTACCATGTTTCATCTTTTTGATGTTATTTAGTTTCCTATCCAGCTTAGAAAGGCCTTCCTTCCTTGAACATCATGTAAATGTCCTCTGTATTCCTCTACAAACTTCGTTGGAGAAAAAGAAAAATTTGATGGGAATTTAAGAACTTCTGATGGATATTTAGGATCCAATAAACCTGAGAAAAGAAGAATGTTCTTTAAAAAGAGCTAAAATGGCTGGTTTTATAAAAGGCTAAAAGACAAAGTGACAGCACCATTGACACAGGAGTCCTTCAATAAGCCAACCTACAATTTGTGAGCAGTTGGCAAAAGGGACATTTATGAGAAATAAGGCTCATTTATGTCACTCTGAGCACAGAGTAGTTATTTGATTCAGTCTCTTTGCCAGAAAAATTGTTCTTTTTTCTGGACTGTGCCTCCCCAAATGGTGTCCTGGTCAATAGCTCCTCGGTGGTCAGAAAAACTTATACCTAAGAATTTTCTCTCTCTGGTATACCTTATGTTTTATTCCCTGCATTGAATTTGACAATTAGACTAAAAACTTTATATCAGGTTACTTTTTTAAAAAAATTTTTTTAAATGTTTATTTTTGAAGGAGAGAGAGACAGAGTGTGAGTAGGGGAGGGGCAGAAGAGAGGGAGATACAGAATCCGAAGCAGGCTCCAGGCTCTGAGCTGTCTGCACAGAGCCTGATGTGGGGCTCGAACCCATGAGGTGTGAGATTGTGACCTGAACTCAAGTCAGATGCCTAACTGACTGAGTCACCCAGGTGCCCCTCAGGTTACTTTTTAAAAAATTTTAATGTTTATTTACTTTTGAGAGAGAGAAAGAGACAGAGCATAAGTGGGGAAGGAGCAAAGAGAGAGGGATATACGGATTCTGAAATGGGTTCTAGGCTCTGAGCTCTTAGCACAGAGCCTGATGCAGGACTTGAGCTCATGAACCTTGGGCTCATGATCTGAGCCGAAGTCTGACACTTAACCCACAGAGCCACCCGGGCCCCTCATATATCATGTTAATGCTACTTTGCTCTTACTGTTGTAGTTACTTAGAGACCTTATTTTAGAAATGTGTAATCAGGTTTAATAGCTTCTATGTTCCTCCACCAGAGGCGCTTACTTGGCTGCCTCTGTAACGTCAGGAAAATGCCACAACAACGTTCTTTGTTCTGCTCTATCTCTATCCCATTCATCACCTGTTCTGTCTCAGTCCTCTTTCCAAAGAAAAATGACATGGCTAATTGTTTTATCCTTTTCCTCTGCCTGTACCCAAACTTCTTGCTCAACCTTGATTGTACACCTAAGTTCCACTCAACCCTGAATAAATAGGACTCACTGTAATACTTGGTTTTTACATTTATTTATTTTTGAGAGACAGAGTGAGACAAAGTGAGAGTGGGGGGAGAGGGCAGAGAGAGAGGGAGCCACAGGATTGGAAACAGGCTCCAGGCTCCAAGCTGTCAGCACAGAGCCCGACGTGGGGGTCAACCCATAGACCGTGAGATCATGACCTGAGCCGAAGTCGGATGCTCAACCGACTGAGCCACCCAGGAGCCCCTGTAATACTTGTTTTTTTAAAAAATTATGATAGTGTCAGATAATCCACTTATTTCAAGTAGTTTCATTCTTAGGATTTTTTTTCAAACTCTGAAAATCAGTAGCTTCATAAGCTCTTTGCCCCAGAAAATTGAAATGAATTTTATTTAATTACAACTTTGTGCCAGCCGTTGAAAAAAATTTTAATTAAATATGTAATTATAAGGTTATATGAGTTCTACATCCATATGTTAATTATTCAGTGAATATAGAAAAATTATACTTGCTCTTCTTTTAAATCTATAGAAGAAACTTGATTTATGTAGCCTCTTGCAGAAATTTTTTAGTGATAATATATTTTTTATTCACAATATTTATTTTTTTTACAGATGAAATGCCATTTACGTCGCTCTGCTCTTTGTTACTTAACAACAGGTCTTGAAAATCTTTCTATTTCAAGGCACGTGGGTCTACTTCATCTCTTTAAGGGCTGCCTGGGGTTTCAGTGTCTGCTTCTAGCAATTACTTACCTGGTCCAGAGCAGAGACAGATTTTCAGTTTGCCTGACCTCAAAGCTAATGCTTTTTTTCTCCTACAACATAATGCCTGGAAAATCAGTGTCCACTCACTGAATTTGACAAATGAAGTTTCTGAGCCCCAAAGAAGTCAGGTAAGTTGCCCGAAATCATCACAGATTTAGTGGAAGTGTTGGGACCGGTGTCAGGTGCTTTTATTTCCCCTCTGCCTTCTAGTGCAGACTTCTTTCGTGATATTCTTTTCTCCCAGAATTAGATGTACATGAGGTACCTGTTAAACAGAAGGTCATCTGGTACTTTAAATGAGGTTAGAAAAAAAAAAAAGCGTTCATAAGGGGTGGGTTGAAAGGCAGTGACAAGACTGCTGAGGGTAAACCCACTTCCTGTCAGGAAATGGGAAAAGAGAGAGGACTGTCTGTGTATTTTAGGGAAAACTGGGGGAGGAAAGCACTCAATTTGAAATTCACACATATGTTTCCTTTAAAACGAATTCTTTACAGTTTGTCAGGTTGGTTTTAACAGTGTTGCTATCTTAAAGTTCTATCAATGAGTGAGAAAGAAGGAAAGGAAGAGGGACTGGAAGGTGAAGAGGAGAGTCAAATTCTATAGTCTGGGAACCAGGGTGGCTATTTAAGCCCCAAACTCCAGATTCCTAGGAAATGTGTGCCCTCAGGGTAACATAGGATTCACATTTCATATTTCTTTGGTTTTAGCTCCCTTCTGGTTTGTATCTGTCCTGTGCATATTTCCTGTACTTTCTTGTGAGCATTTAAAAATGGTTATGGTAATTTATCCAGTATCTTGGTGTTTGCATTGGAGGCCTTTTCGGAATATTGAGGTAGGCACAATACTGCAAGTAGAAGTCCCTCTGATACCATACACACACACACACACACACACACACACACACACACGCACGCACATATGTGTGTGTGTATATATATATACATATGTATGTATATATATATATATATATGTATGTGTGTATATATATATATATATATATATAATTATTATTATTTTGGTAATTTTTATTCAAGTATCTGCACAGAAAAGTGCATAGATCCTAAGTGCAACTTTATGGATTTCAAGGTGAACACAAAATGTAACATCAGATTGAGACACAGAACACTATCGATATCTGGGAAGCATCACCACTGCTCCTTTTAATCATCATGCCTGTCCGCACAAGAATAACTGCTATGCTCACTTCTGACACCGTATGATAGTTCTCTCTGAGCTTCATAGAAATGGGATCTCGTAGAATGTACTTTACA
The DNA here is from genome assembly GCF_023721935.1 of Panthera uncia. Taxonomy (NCBI): domain Eukaryota; kingdom Metazoa; phylum Chordata; class Mammalia; order Carnivora; family Felidae; genus Panthera; species Panthera uncia. The sequence continues at coordinate 52,999,335 of NC_064807.1, read as the reverse complement.
TGTCAAACTTCTCAAACACCGTGTTATGTTTCTGATATTTGTCCACATTATGTGTACATGTAGCTGTTTATTCTTATTGCTGTGTAGGATTCTTTCATATGTATGAGAATTCATCCTTTTTTAAAAAAATGATTTTTGAGAGAGGGAGCACATGTGTGCAAACATGCATGTGAGTGGGGGAGGGGCAGAGAGAGAGGGAGAGGATCTCAAGCAGGCTTCATGCTGTCAGCACAGAGCCTGACTCGGGGCTTGATCCCATGAACCATGAGATCATGACCTGAGACGAAATCAAGAGTCAGACACTTAACCAACTGTGTCACCCAGGTGCTCCAAGGATTTACTCTTTTTGATGGATGCTTGGTTAGTAGTCCTATTCTGATCATTCTTGGACATATTTTTTGGTAAACATATAGACATTTTACTGTATATTTATGAGTATAATTTCTGTGTCATTGTGCATATTTTTACTCTCTGTTAGTTTGGGTTGTCTGTATTTTATTGATTTGTGGAGTTCTTTATATTTTCTGGATGCATTCTTCACCAGATACAAATATTGAAGATATCTTCTTTTTTGGTGGCTTGTCTTTTTACTCTCAATGCTGTCTTTGATGAAGAAGATTTCTTTATTTTAATAGTCTGATTTTTCAAAAAATTTCCCTTACGATTAGTTTTTTTGTATCTCTTTAAGCTATTTGCCCACTCCAAGGTCGCGAAGACATTTTATATTTTCTTCTAAAAACTTTATATTTAACCTTTGCATATAGATCTACAGTCTCTCTGGAATCGATTTTCATATGGTCTGATTTACTTCAACATTGCCAAATGCCTTATTTTCATCCTTGTTCTGCCAAAACTGCTGTGCTTTTGTGAGGATCATCTAATAACCCTTGGTCTGTTCATATCACTCTGTTCATTAAAAATATTTTATAGATTTCCATGGAAACGACAAATTTCAAACTCCTTAGCGAAGCCTTGAAACACTTCACATTTGTACCCCACGTTAAGTCTTTAATATCATGACCTGTAACCCTATGTTCTTCCACAGTGAATTAGCTCTGTCTGTTTCTAGTTATGTATTAGTGTATTAGTCCTGCTTTCCCCTCTGAATGGCTCTTATTCTTCTGTTACATAAGGCCCTATTCATGTTTCTGGGCCCAGAAATAATATTTTATATTTTATATAATCTCCACATCCAACCCTTGCTCCCCAAGGCAAATTTATCACGCCTTCGGCTATTCTTGTATTTATTCCTTTTCTAATATTTCCTAGAGTCTCTTCTTATATCATTCTCAAGTAGATTCTATTATTTTATAGATGAGAAAACTCAGGAACAGAGTTAAATCATCTAGTAATTAATACACCAAAATTTAAATGGATGTAGAGATTAGATGGACATGCTATCATCCTTCCCTAATAATTCATGATATCAGCTTTTCCAACACTCAGCATTATTTCAGGGGACATTATTTTTCTAAAATGTCATGAGGGGGTGCCTGGGTGGCTCAGTTGGTTAAGTGTCCAGCTTTCAATTTTAGACCAGGTCATGATCTCACAGTTCGTGGGATCGAGCTCATTGTCGGGCTCTGTGCTGACAGCACGGACCCTGCTTGGAATTCTCTCTCTCTCCCTCTCTCTCTCTGCTCCTCCACTGCTCACGTTCTCTCTCTTTCTCAACATGAATAAGTAAACTTAAAAAAAATGTCGTGATAAGGAATAATCCTGATGTTTTTTTGTTTGTTTGATTTTGCTTTTTTAAAACAAACAAGCAAACAAACAAAAACCTTGCTAGACTTGCTTTACTCAAAGTGAAGATTTGTCCAGACCCCCACATCATACTAAATGGAACTAGAAAGGAGGAGATGATACAGGGATTTGGTGTAATCTTCTTTCCGGAAGCACGGAGCCTCCCTGTAGTTCTTAGTGGATCCTGATAAGCCAAGTATGAGTGCTGCCTTGGCACGTGAGGGAGAATATGTATAGTGACTGAGTCACTTCCATTTCTTGCTTATAATGGTAGCAGGGTGGATAAGTTTATGAAATCTAGTCCATATCATGACATGTAGAATTTCATGAAAGAATAACTTCTCACTACAAACCAATCTGTAAACTTTTCTTCTCATGCCTTGCTAGGTAGCTCCTGCGATTCCTAACATGTACTGTGCATATTTTGAGAAACCAAGTGAGGCATACCTCATCGGGCAACGTGATTGTTATACATACTAATACCGCTGCTATTTACAGAACCATGTAAGTTCTCACTCATGGGAATTAAAGTTGCTTCTGTAGTGTCATTAAAAAAAGCTGAGTTTAATACTGCCATCACCTATGGTGTTCTGTGCTTCTGTATAGCCAGTGAACATCTGTCTGTGGCTGATATTCATATTCTTAGTGCATCATCTCTTTAAGCAAGTGGGGTTTAATGGGTATGCATTCTGCTACTCTGAGCAGTGGCAAATATGATTTGAAATAACTTTTGGGGAAAGGAAATAGATGACTATAAGCTGGGAGAAAAGAGATAGGGCCCATCTCTTTCATAATTTCAGGAGGTATTCTGATGCCTTCCATTTTCTTTCATTTACCCTTGTCCTACTTTAAGTCAAATTTTGTCTTGCATAGAATCCTCTTCTCTGTGTTTCAACATCTTTGCATTTATATTTTATACAATTGTGTTTCTTTATGAATTCCCTATAAGTTTCCTGCAGTTTTATATTGGGTTCTTTTCTTTCTTGAATTGTAGTTATTCAAAGGGAAGTGTCTGCTGGATGTTTGTGGGGTGACTTAGTTTATGGCAGGAATTGCCATCTACATACTGGTCATATTTATGTAGTGAAATATATAATGTTTGATGGCTTTGATGATCACCTTTCCTTAGATCCTTTCTTACCCCCAAATTTATGTTTTGTCTTGTAATTTCTTGCCCTGTCTTGGCTGTTTTTTGAAATATGAGAGCTAGAACCATGATAAAAGAACATGATATTAATAGAGCTAGACAGTTATGAATTATGAATTTGAAAAATTGAGACTGGCCTTGATTTATACAGAAGCCCTTTAACTTAGGCCAACTGTAATTATGAGTACTTTGTCAGGATAGTAAAACAACAAAACTTCTATTTTAAAGTTGGGTTTCAGGGGTACCTGGGTGGCTCAGATGAATGAGCATCCGACTTTGGCTCAGGTCATGATCTTGTGGTTTGTGGGTTTGAGCCCCGCGTTGGGCTCTGTGGTGACAGCTCGGAGCCTGGATCCTGCTTCAGATTCTATGTCTCTCTCTCTCTCTCTCTCTCTCTCTCTCGCATCTCCTGCTTGTACTCTGTCTCTCTCTCTCTTTCTCTCACTCAAAAATAGCATTAAAAAATTTTAAAGTTGGGTTTCATATGAAGACAGAAGGAACTTTTATGTGGTGCCATAGTAAAAAAGCTGAAGGTAGTTTCTTTCTTGTGTGGAGCCTAAACAATTTCTTACTAGATGCTAATAACTACTTGGATCTTCTAAACTTCTGTCTCTAGTAAGGTGACATTTTGATTTAGAATCTAGCAACTATCAACTCAAACCTACCTAAATGCTATTTTGCTATATCTTTAACCTTTGGAATAAAATTAGAAAGCGCCTATACCACACCCCCCTTCCCTTTTTTTTTTTTTCCTCAGTTTGCCTAGGATCGTATATAAGAATTTTGATTTAGGCCATTTGATTCATGAAGAGGTCACAAGAAAAACACACACATAAATAATAAAACAAATGTAAATGAGAATGATCATGACGGGCTCTTAGAAACTTCAGAACCGAGACTGATGTCTCCCAGGGGTCCAGTCTCATGCAGGCATCACTCACCTCAAAATAACACACATGCACATTTCACTCAATAGAAATTTTTGAATCCACATGAAGTGTGATGATGGGGTTTTACTGTAACAGGTTATGAGTGGATCATCAGTACCAAGGCACAGAGATATTAATTCAGTGTTCTAAGCCAGAAGGTGGCTAACTACAGCCTGTTGGCTAAATCCAGCCATGTCTATCTATTCCCATGTTGTCCAGGACTGCTTGCTAAGGCAGAGCTCAGTAGTTGCAAAAGAGACTAGATGTCCCCACAGTCCTAAAATCCTAAAGCCCTAAAATCCTATACCACAAATCCTAAAATACTATCTGGCCCTTTACAAAAAAAAATACTGACCCTGGATCTGGGCTCCCCCATTTAGATAGGGGGGGAAAAACCAACAACTGCTGTCATATTTTTCATCTGATACTATTTAATATAGGGGTCAACGGCCCAACTGATATAATTCTAGCTTAACACATATCAAAGAAATGAACTAAAGGTAAATCTCAGTCACTGGATCAGATTAGCTCAAAACCAATATATGTTGTCATCAGTCCACAATCTTTGACACTAGTGACACGAAGAATAACATGTATTTTCACACTTTCCCAAGTAAAAGCTGATAGTTTCTGTTTGTAGTGAAAAAGGAATAAACATACTTCCCTTTACCTCTCCCATTGATAATAGCTAAAATCCTCAGACAAAATTCATAGAGTAGCTACTGGAGGTCTCTAAATACTAAATAGGAGCAGGTGGACTGATTGTTGCCAGAGGGGAGAGGGGGGTCAGCAAGGACAAAATAGGAGAAGGGGAGTGTGAGATATAGGCTTTCAGTTATGGCATGAATGAGTCACAGAAATAAAAGGCACAGCATAGGGAATATACTCAGTGAGTGATACTGTAATAGTATTGTATGGTGGCAGATGGTATACATGTGTCAGCATAGCATAAAACAGTATATAGTACAAACTTGTTGAATCGCTATGTTGTACACCTGAAACTAATACAATATTGTATGGCAACTGTACTCAGTATAAAAATGAAAATAAAAAATAAAAAGGAGCAGATGGATGGGGTAGGACTATCAAAGCTTGAAGAATGACCATGCTTTGGAGATCTAGTCTATTTTTAATTTTATTTGCTTATTTGTTTGTTTTGCCTTCCATCTCCCTTTGCTTAGACACGTGTATCTACTGGAATTGTGAAGAGATAGAGACAGAAAAGCCTCTTTTGTCAGAGGACAGGAAGAAGGTATATTGTAGGGCAGAACTCTTAAGACTTTCCTTGTCTGCATCCTAGGAGAGTGTCAGCAAGGAAACTACAACTCTGTTGCAGGCAAAGTGGTGGTATGAGCCACAAAAGGTGGAAGGTGGCGGTGGCTCTTGTCTCCTGCTAATTTGCCCCAAGGTAGGTGTAGTCCAAGATACACCAGGAGTCACCAACTCTGCTTTTCAGTGGGTCATTAGGAGAGCAGTACAGGAAACATGATATGCCTATATATTCTAGAGTCACGGTAAATTGGCACAACTTGTTTCAAGAAATTTTGCAAAATATGTTGAGAGCTATGCAAATGATCATATATTTTTTTAAATGTTTATTTTGAGAGAGGGAGAGAGAGGGAGGGGCAGAGAGAGAGAGAGAGAGAGAGAGAGAATTCCAAGGAGGCTCTGTGCTATCAGCACAGAGCTGGATGTGGTGCTCAAACTCACAAACCGTGAGATCATGACCTGAGCCAAAACCAAGAGTTGGATACTCAACTGACTGAGCCACCAGACGCCCCATTCATATGTTTTGATATAATTAACTTGTAGGCATATGCCCTATGGAAAAAAAATCTACATAATTTTAAAAGCAAAAAAAAAAGATATTCATTTAAGCTTTATTATATAAATGAAATATTTTCATAACATCATCAGAATGATTTGTGTTAAAAACAAAAGATGTCAATGTGAACTGTGTTCACCCATTCATGGGATCATTATGAAAACCAGGGAAGAACTTAAAATCCATATGAAAGAGTATTGTGTAAAAAAATGACTTTAAAGTTTAATTTGAAGTATGAGTAAACTACTTGAGCAACAAAAATGGTTAATTTTTAAGACTTTCCAGAAGTATTTTTCAGGATTTATAATAATGTGATACTGTGATGTTTTATTTTTATTTTTTATTTTATTTATTTTCTTTGAGAGAGAGAGAGAGAGAGGGAGAGAGAGAGAACACATCCATGAACAGCAGAGAGAGAGGTAGAGAGAGAGAATCCCAAGCAGGCTCTGTGCTGTCAGCACAGAGCCCGATAAGGTGCTCAGTCCCAGGAACTTTGAGATCATGACCTGAGTCAAAATCAAGAGTCAGGTGCTTAACTGACTGAGCCCTCCAGGTCCCCAATATTGTGATATTTTAAAGAGACTCATAATGACTTAGTCTTCATTTGGCTATGGCATTGGTTTAAAAAAATCAATTTTTCTAAGGAATCCTATATCCCATATCTGATAAGGTCTTTTAGCATCAGAGATGTTTATAAACTGAAACAAAATAAGCAGATGAGACACTGTGGCCAATAATTTGATGGTAAGTATCAAAATTCTTAATATCTTTCAGTAAATGAGAATTTGGAAAATATCTTCTAAGAAAACTGACAAAGCCTATCTTTCAGTTTTCTATTCCTGAAAGATTCACTAACACTTTTTTCCCTGTGCTTTTTAATTTGGCTGAACAGCTTCCTTGTTATAAAGCATGTTGATAAGGTTGTTGGTGTAAAATAATGAAATGGTCCACGCACCTAGAATCTCCGGACCATGATTTTTTTAATTTCACACAGGTTTGCACTCACATATTCTGGTTGGGGGTGGAAGTGGAAGTGAGTGACAAGAATTGCCATGTGTCCGTTCCAGTCATGTTCTCTACTCCTGATGGGTGGAGTGAACTGAGACATTTAAGATACTGCTAACAGTCCGCAGTTCAATTCAGTTGATCAAACGCTGATTGTCTCCTACATGCCAGGTGTTGACCAAATCTTTTGGATTCAGAGTAGTGATATGCCTCATGGTTGCCCTTCAGAACAGACAGACACGATACAAATAATACAAAAACACAAGGACCATGCTAAAGGAACATATTCAGTGAGATGGAAATACAGGGGACATCGTAGCCAACTCTTCTTAGGCTTGGGGGCGGGTCAGAGACTGTCACATTTTAGCATTGAATTGGTCCTTGAAGCGCTGGGTAAAGAAGGTCAAGACAAAGACTGGGGTCATGAAAAACCTTATATTACAGAAAAATATTTGGCAAGACCCATTTCTGATTAAACCACTCAGAGAATGAGGCGTAGAAGGGATCTTCCCCACATTGGTGAAGAACATCTTTAAAAAAACTATAGCTAACATCGTATTTAATGGCAGAAGATTGAATGCTTTTGTCGTAAGAGCAGGAGCAAATCAAGGCTGTGTGCTCTTGCTACTTCTATTTCATGTTGGATTGGTGGTTCTGGTTCCAGTCAGTGAAACAAGGCAAGAAAAAAAAACAAAGACCTCCAGATTGGAAAGAAAGAAATAAAATTGTCTTTGTTTGCAGAAGACATGAAGATCTATGTAGGAAACCTCATGAGCTCTAAAACAGAGGCTAACAAGTGTGTTTAGCGATGCTGCATGGGTGATCAGTATGTAAAATTATATTTCTTTGTTAGCATCAAACAAGTAGAGGCAACAATTATGAAATATGTAGGAATAAATCTGCCAAAAGATATGAGAAACTTGGTACATTGAAAATTATAAAGCAGTACCGAGAGGAATTATGAAACTAAATAAAGATGGACTGTGTTCATTTGTGATGACTCAAAATTTTTAAGATGACATTTTGCCCCAAATTGATTTATAGATGCAATAAAGTTCCAGTCAAAATCCCAGCAGATAGTTTTGGAAATCGGTAAGGTTATTCTAAAATGTATAAGAAATTTGTATGAAAATCAAAACAACTAAATAGCCAAATCAGCTCTGAAAAAGAATAGCGGAGAACCAATGCTATGTGCTTGGAAGACATTATAGAACTACAGTAATCAAGAAAATATGGTACTGACGCAAAAATAGACATATCGGTGGAACAGAATAGAGGGCAAAAATAACCCACACATATGTAGATGGGAGTTTTGCAATATGTGCAGAGTCATGGGGCGCCTGAGTGGCTCAGTCAGTTAAGCTTCCAACTTCGGCTCAGATCATAATCTCACGCTTTATGAGTTTGAGTCCCACACTGGGCTGTCTGCTGTCAGCACAGAGCCTGCTTCAGATCCTCTGTCTCCTTCTCTCTTGGTCCCTCCCCTGCTTGTGCTCTCTCTTTCTCTCAAAAATAAATAAACATTAAAAATAAATAAATAAAAAGAGACTGCTTCTTTAGAAAATGTGCAGAGGTACTTCAGTGGAGAAAGAAAAGTGTTTTCATCAAATGGTGCTGGAACAATTGGAATACCATCTGCAAACCCCCTTCCCCCCAAACCAAACCAAACCAAACCAACACAACCCTTGACTGTGTCTTAGGCCATACATAAGAATTAACTAAAAATCCATCATAGGGGACACGCTGCAACTAATGAGTCATCAGTGTGGTTTTAAAGAACTGGTCCCTTCCTCAAGGTATGATGGTTCCAGAATTCCTGATAGGGTAGGCTGAGTCCCCTGATGCAACAAAACTACAGTTCGTCTTATCTCCCTTTGCCCAGTCCTGCATCCTTTACCCCTCAAATTATTGTCTCTGGGAGTACCTCCAATAATCCTCCTGCATTAAATTCTTAACAGAATTTTAGAGTCTGTTTCCCAAAGATCCCAGCCTAAATCAGTGATTGGAAAAGACTGTGCTGGGCAATATAAGTAAGAAGTCAGATGTCTATGCTAAGCCACCTTTAATGAAACAGCTACAGTTGCTGTTTGATACATGTGCTGTATTTGCAACTCAAATACATGAGAGGAATTGCTGAAGAGATATTTTTACAAAATCATGAATAACCCTTGATGGAGTTCTAAACATCATCCTTTCTTTACTTGAAGTTCTGTTCCACAAAAATTAGATGTATATATAAAAATAGTCTAAAACAAATTGTTTTGAGGATGAAATAAGCTACTTCTTGGCTCAGGCTATTTTAAATCTGGTTTTCTCCCACCTACCTCAATGTCCGCTGAGTCATTGGAAGGCTGTGTAGGGTGTATGACAAATCTTCCTTATACAAATCTGTACATCTAGCACCTCTATCCCCTGCCCCCTTAATGCTCTTAATACCTTTGGTCATTGTGGCTACCCTAAAATGATTCCAAAAGTCTTCAAAAGGTACCCTAGGAGCCCCCTTAAGGAATACTAACCATAGAGAGCAATCTATGATGTAGCAAGAAGCTTTGGGCTTATTCTGTATGTATTTAAAAATTTTTTTAAATGGTTTATTCATTAAAAAATTTTTAATGTTTATTTATTTTTGAGAGAGAGTGAGAGAAAGAGGCAGAGCATGAACAGGGGAGGAGCAGAGAGAGTGGGAGACACAGAATCTGAAGCAGGCTCCAGGCTCTGAGCTACCAGCACAGAGCGCGACATGGGGCTCGATCCCACAAATTGCGAGATCATGACCTGACCTGAAGTCGGAAGCTCAACCGACTGAGCCACCCAGGTGCCCCTATTCTGTACATATTAGGGAGGCACAGCAGCCCTTCCAGTAGAGCAGTGACACGTGCACATGGGAAGATAACTTTGGTACCAGTGTGACTGAGGAATAAGGAAAAGAAGACTGGTCAAGATTAGAAACAGATAAATCTGTTATTAGTCTATAGCAATAGTTTAGTTCACAAATGATAGCACACTGACATAAGATAGGAACGCTGGAAGTAAATTGATAAAAAGAGAGATTTAGAAATGTTTAGGAGTTGTAGGCTGAGTCAATATGGTGGGTAAAGGATGCAATGTCCTGAAGGACCAGGTTCTAGATGCTCATGATCCATAAAGGCAAAATAAAAGAGGAGTGGAGATTTTTGTAGATATTTGATTTTGCTCTATTTAGTGAATGGTCAATAAATGCAGCCTTAGCTATTTTTAGACTGAGGTAAATATAGAAATAGAAGATACGTGGATATAGATTTCAGTATTCATACTTGATGTATTGGTGTGTGTGTGCAGTTTGCCGTATATTCATGACCATTTGGTTTTTTCCCCACTATTTTTGAGACTGGAGTATAGCTGGCATACAACGTTACATTAGTTTCAGGTATACAGCATAGGGGTTCCACAAGTCTATGCATTATGCTGTGCTCACCACAAGTGTAGCTGTCATCTGTCACCGCACAATGTTATTACAGTACCATTGATAACATTCGCTACGCTGTAACTTTTATCCCCATGGTTTATCTGTTGTATAACTGGAAGCCTGTGTCTCCCACTCCCCTACACCCATTTTGCCTGTTCCCCCAATCCTTACCCCTCTGGCAACCATCGCTTCTCTGTATTTATAGGTCTGCTTCTGCTTTGTGTTTGCGTGACCATTTGAATATAATAATTTACCTTTTAGTTAAATTTTCAATCTTTGTTCACTAACTTGGAAGCTGTGCTAGAACCAGCATTTTGGTCTAATTTTCTGTTGTTGTTTTTTCCAGTCTCTAAATTATGTCTCGTACATGTTAAGACACCAGTAGAGAATTGCTGAGTGTGGGAATATATGCAGCCTGTGGTTGCAGAAGAGAGATAACTTTACACATCATTAGTATATTTTTTGGAAGAATTTAATGAAGTAGATCCAATGGCCTGTGGAAAGTATATATAGGCTGACCTGAAAAAAGAAGAAGCATGGCTTCTGGTCCTGGGTGTGCTGCTAACTCTGGGACCCTGGACAAGTCCTTGGACTTCTCAGGTCTTAGATCTGAGTTCTGTGTGGAGCTGAGGGATTGGAGAAAGACCTTTAGTTTTCCCCAAACTAGTAGGAATGGTATTTTTATTGGCAAGACAAAACAAAATTTAAAAGTTAGAACAAAGAAAGAGAAAACAAGAATGTAATATTGAAAGGTGGAAAAAAAATAAAAGAAAAGGGTAAGTAAGTACCACACCCAGAGATTCTAATTTAAGTGGCAGCCGTGTAATTCTAATGTACTGAAACCAAGAGATTAGTTTTGGATTAGTGTGATTCAAGATTCTGGCCTGTTGAGGGGAAAAAAAAATAACCAAGATTTCTCACATTGCTCTGACTTTTGAACTAGACATATCTGGGAGGTTGGATATGGTCCATCAAAACAGGAAGGAGGACGATAACAGACTCCAGAAAAAAGGTATCAATCCAGGAGGAAGATAAAAGAAATTTTAAGGATCTAAGCAGAAGAAGTTTCTAGATAAAGGCTAGATTGAAAGAGAAGCCAGTCTAAATATTTAGAGCATGGAAGTTTCAGAAGGGATACCTTTAAATATTTTTAAAAAATATTTATTTATTTTTGAGAGAGAGAGCACTAGCAGGAGAGGGACAGAGAAAGAGGGAGACACAAAATCTGAAGCAGGCTACATGCACTGAGCTGTCAGCACTGAGCCTGATGTGGGGCTTGAACTCATGAACTGCGAGATCATGACCTTAGCTGAAGTTGGTCGCTTAGCCAACTGAGCCACCCAGGTGCCCCCAGAAGAGATACCTTTAAACAAATAAGACTAATAGTGTAAATGCCGTGATTGACCCTGTGTAACATTTGACTTAAAGGCTTTAAGACTTTAGGAAGGTGTATAAAGAATTAGCAACGTTAATGATGACAAAGTTATCATTAGCAAAATTAGCAAACATTAATGATGACAAAGTTAAACCTTAAATCAAACAAGAGTGCTCAGTGTTGAAAATATTTATATAGTTATATATATATTATACATAGTATATAATGTATTTAATCATTTTGCATATGACTTTCAGGAGGATGTTGTGGAAAAGCAGAAAATGATAGGAAAAGAGAACTGAATTATCATCTTCATAATTTAGAGTCAATAGATAATATACATAATCGGTGCTACAAAAGGTAGCAGGGTGTATGTTATTTAGAAACATGGAGATGTGTGAATGTCATAAAATCTTAAAAAGTAGAATGTAGTTGCCTCTGTGGAGAGGTCTGTGGCAGGCTTTCTCAACCTTGTACTGTGTGAATTTTGTTGTGGGACTCTGTCCTGTATGTTGTAGTCTGCTTAGCAGTATCCCTGGCCTCTAGCCACCAAATACCATTATCAACCCTCTCCTCAAATAGTGACAACCAGAAATGTCTCTGGACATTACCTAATGTCTCCTGGGTGGCAAAATTGCCCTTTGTGTGAATCATTGGATGGAAGGGAGGGGCAGAATTAATATTTTGATGTAAACATTTATAATTTGATTTTAAAAATTACATACTGGGGCGCCTGGGTGTCTCAGTTGGTTGAGCATCTGACTTCGGCTCAGGTCATGATCACGCGGTTCGTGAGTTCGAGCCCTGCCTCGGGCTCTGTGCTGACAGCTCAGAGCCTGGAGCCTGCTTCAGATTCTGTGTCCCCCTCTTTCTCCGCCCCACCCCTGCTTGTGCTCTCTCTCTGTCTTTCAAAAATGAAAAAACATAAAAAAGAAATTTTTAGAAAACTACATACTTTTTTTTTTTGAGAGAGAGAGTACGCACAAGTGGGGGATGGACAGAGAGAGAGGCAGAGGGAGAGTCTTAAGCAGGCACCATGCTTGTGCTGAGCCCCACATTGGGCTCAATCTCACAACTGTGAGATCATGACCTGAGCCGAAATCTGGAGTCACTCGCTTAACCAACTGAGCCACCCAGGCACCCCTATACTTGTATTGTTTTGATACAATAAATACAACATAAAATGAGAGTTGAATAAGATGATTTTAAATATCCTTGAAAGTCTAAAATGCAGTAGACCAAATCCCCAAGCACTACTCTTCAGCTACATTTCACTTAGATGTAAACTATGTTTTCTTGACAGCAAAATCTATACTGAATGGTTTATATAAGCACAGTTGAATGGTGTGTTTTACACAGATCTGTGTAAAACCTTTTCCCTGATTGCACATTGCTTACCAAACTATCTGGGCATTTGAGACAATCAACGATATAGTTATGAAGAGATTTTGGAGAGGTTTTGGAATCCGAGGAAAATGGTCTTAAATCCCACCTTTCCCCCCACATTAGTTCTCTCTCCATGAGCGATGCCTGGCATATTATATCCATTATAAAAATAACAGTGTTATTTTTAGCTTTCCTTCTTCTGAAAATCTTTCTCAGTTTTATGACTATGAAAACAGATGATAATCTGTGTTTGCCAATAAATGCTATTTGTGTCTCAAGGAGGAAGCAGTAACTTACCCATGAAAGAGAGCAAGATGATTCTTAGAGGAAAGTGCAAAATAGGGCTTGTGTGTCTTAGGTTCTTAAGTCCTTGTCAGCAGGAGTTCTTCCCCTCATAATGGAAAAGATAAACTAATAACCTTCTCATCCCATACTCATTGTGATCCCTGATAGAATTACCCTAATTTTTATGTTGCCATCACAACTGTTGGCCTGCGTCTGACCACTTAAGGTATCTGTTTGGTACAAAATGCAACGCAGAAATGATCTGGCTTAACACTGCTAATAAGGCTCTGGGAATGAATTTCTGTTTATTGAGTTTACAGGGTTGTTTGCTTTCAACAAGTGCAAAACATTTCGTAAATAGAGATTTTTGTTTGATTTTTTGGTAAATAAGAATTCAGATGCTTTTAAAAGTTAGGTGTAAATGTGGCTTTAAGTGGTAATTCTGTTAAATGAAACAGTCTGGGTATACTTTCTTCTGATATACCTTACCAGGATAATTGTTTGTTTTTCAGAAGAATAATCTTCTTTATCCCAAATCTGTTTTGTTGCAGTTCACTTTATTATTATTTATTAGTATAGATAGGACCAAGGGCATTTTCACATGGCATGAAGTAGATTTTTATTTTTTAAACCCAAGAACAGACTGAAGTTTGCTAGTGAAACTGCTTTGGTAAATACCATCAATTCTGATGACAGATTATTTTCAATAATCCCAGGCAATTTTGTTACACTGCTGTTATGTTTAGGTGATAGCAAATTAAAATGATAAAATGTCTTTATCTCTTTCCTGCAGCTGTTTTAGCTATCCCATAAAATGAGTTTATACTGTCAGCTGTACCTGTCCAGAAATATATAAATACCAGTGGCATTGTTCCTTAAGTATTCCACTAGTCACCATGCTGCGTAGACAGTCTAACGGCCCATTTCTAAAGGAACTGTTTGTGTCTGTTTTTCAATTATTTGAGAAAAAGGCACATTCATTGTTTTGCCTGGTGTCAGGGTCATCTCACCATATATATTATGGTAAATTACTATAATAGGAGCACTTGGCATGTTGCGTTACAGTGAAAAGAAAAACAGATTGGATGGAAACAAGAAGAATTCATTCTTCTTCCTCGCTAGTGTATGTGCCCTGACTACTGCCAGGGGAGCTCATTAACCTTTCTCCCACTGTAAATGTTTCTAGAAAGCAGAACCGAATTGAACAAGCTGTGCAGTCAGGCAGCCTTTCTCCCCTTCCCTCCCAAAGATAAATATCTCTTTCCTAGGCCATTTAAAAGGGATGATTTAAATATAAATTTGGATTTAGTTTTATTCTCCTCAATATACTTATGCGTGCCATTTATTTTCATTTATGTATTTACATGTTAATTTTTTTTTTCCTGTGTAGGAACCTAATATATTCCGTGTAGTCACCCTCGGAAGATCTGTACTGAACTTGTGGTTTCACTCTTTCCACAGGTTTTTTTCTGAATTATTTTTAGAAATAGCGCCAGTAGGACTGAGTCCATCAGGAATCAAGTTCATAGATTCGCAGAGGGTTTGCCCTCTCTTTGGTCCCTTGGTACCTGAAACACAGCTCTTTTTCCACAAAGGCACTCCATGATTTTCATATTCACTTCTCTGTAGGTACGTTTCTTGGCACACGTTTGTCTGAAGTATAGCTTTGCTACGTTTATATTTATATTATTGTTGAACAGTCTGGTACAGTGTTCCACCCCATCTCTTAGCGTTCTTCTCTAAATATCAGAAGCACATGGAGACCACCATTATTCTGGAAATGGAGCAAGCTGTCTGCCTCTGTGACTTGGACCTAGCTGCTTTGGATCTGACTTTGCTTCTGTCAGACACATCTTTATAACATTACATTCTGCTGGGTGCTCCAACTGGTTCTCTTTAGAAACAGTATACCTCAGCATGTCAAGATGGCCCTGTTTCTTGAGGAACTCCATGCCAGTGGATTCCAGGTAGCAGATGTTCATCATTATACCAAATGAATAAGCAATTGGGAACAGTCTGGTTTCAGGTCAGCTTTAAGTCACTTCTTTTCATGTGACTGTTCCTTTGTAATTTGGGCCCATGGTGCCGAAGGGTGTAGTGCTTCCTTCTGAACCTCATGCATCTTGATCTGGGACACAGAAGAGCATGGCAGTTAAGACCAGGGGACCTGCACTTCGTATGAACAGAGCTTGCATTCTTTATCTACTACTCTCTCTGGGGAAGTCATTTCATCTCGCTGAAAGAAGTTACATTTCTTGGTGTATGTTAAGTATTTTTAGAATGTGGAAAAAAAAAAGAAAAACAGTGAGTAACAAATGTCACCTTGGTGCAACATTTGATTTGAAGACTTGATAATGCTTTCTGAGGATCCCTGAAAACATTCTAGCTTTCTGAAAAGCCCTCCATGCCAGTATTGAACAGGACAGGACCTCCCAATAACATTTCACCCTGGGGAAGATCCTGGTTCAGACCCACTATGGAACTAATGTCCTTCAAAGGAAGTAAGGGAACAGCCCATTATTATCCAATTCTCACCATTTAGGGTTATGGTGACTGTCTTTTCTTTGCAAACACTGAAAATTGTTCCTACATGCTTTGAGACTCACTCACCAATATGAGTGGCTAATACAATTCTTTTAATCTTGGAAAAATGTATTAGCATTCAAGGTTTCAGAAATCACTATTAACCAAAAGCAAGTGCCGTGTTCTTAAAAACATCAGACACTAAGACAGTGTTTTGGGTTTTGTTGTTTTGTTTTTATTGAAAGAAAACAGGAAACTCTCATTATAATGATTTGATCTCCAGTTTGATTCTATGGCTTAGAACCTAAGTGTAGCGTTAAAGCTGCAACATACCAGGAATATTGACAGTCATTTCAAAGATGATGTATCTAGGGATACTTTTAAAGAACAGAACTATTGCCTTTTGTGTTAACATAAAGCACTTTTATCTAGATGGATATAACTGTTCTCAGTGGGTTTGTGGAGACAAGATGATATTTTCTAGGTTTGATATTAGGCAGTTATTTGTAAACATACTCAGTGTTCTTATTGTGTAAAATGGTGTTATCTGTCCAATTTGGAGTGCATATCATAGATCCTGACTGAGCCTACTTTTGCAAAGGAAGTCAGTATGAAATTGCATTCTGTTAACTTGTCTGCAAAAGGAGATGAAGCAAATAAAGTAATTCTGCCAAAAATGGAGCTACATGTCCTGGATAACTGGGTTCTGGACCTAGAGCCATTGTTCCCAATTATGGATGTGTTGGCTTTGTATTCAAGCAAAGATATCTCAACTTGTGTCCTTATTAGCCGTGTATGATATTGTGTTTGGCTGGTGATTATCTTAATCCCTGTAACCTGTTTACTGACCTGTATGTTGGGGAAAAATAATAGAATACTGTTTATAAGGATGTTGTGAAAATTAATATACATAAAGCATTTAGCAAAATGAATGACCCATAGTCTATACTTTACAAATACAAGCTCCTTCTACAAATATCATTAATATCTCTATGCCATTATTATTATCATTATAAAAAATTTACCTTCACTTGCCTCTCATTTTACCTTTCATTTTTTTCCTATTTGTGTTAATAAGCCACAACCTTAGATGTGAAATCCTCAATAAGAGGGAAATCAGGTTGCTTTATGTCTAATTTAAATTTGCTCATCATGTAGCCAAAAGAAACACTAATCAAGTTGATTGTCACAAGTATATATGAAGACACTAATAGATCATTAGAACATTAATTGTTCAGGCCTGGGGACTGCCTGAACATTGACCCCAAATGTTTCCAAACTAACCGTATACTGGTAGGCACTGCCAGGACAATAATCCACAGGTGAGTGATCCCAAGGGTTCCACGCAAGGCAAGTCTTCAGATTACAGTAAGAGGTTGCAGTAACAGCTCTCCTCCCAGCCTCTCCCTCTGGATCTCTTCCAGGAAGTGACTGGACAGGAGTAGAATTTTTCTGAAAGGTCTGTAAGAATGTAAAATGCAAATTGTCTTTAATACTCTCAATGCGCACTTATTCATCTATGTATTCCTTCATAAACCCATGCACTGGGTTTCTGTTAAGTGATGGGCATTTTGTTGGACTTTGGGGAAATTGTGATAAGTAGGACAGTTTGGCTTTGCCTGATGGAGCTTACAGACTGGTGGAGAAGAGAGACATTGAACTTGTAATAAAACTATAATCAGGGTACCTGGATGGTCCAGTCAGTTAAGCATCTGACTCTTGACTTAGAGTCAGGTCATGATCTCACAGTTCATGGGATTGAGCCCCATGTTGGGCTCTGCACTGACAGCGTGGGACCTGCTTAGGATTCTCTCTCTCCCCTTCCCTGCTCATGTGCTCTCTCTCTCAAAATAAATAAATAAACGTTTTTTAAGAAAGTATGATGATTGAAATTAAAGGACAAGTAGAGGGTATAATAGAAGCATGGAGAAGCAGACATCGAAACCCAAAGAAGAGGTAAAATGAAAGATTGTATAAGCTCGGTAATTGGACTCAAAGAAGAGATGAGTTGGCATCAGGATAGTGTTTCAAGAAGACAGGATAATTAAGTACAAATTCATAAACAAAAACAAATGAACAAAATGCATCATGTTGCTAAAAAAGCAGTATGTACAGTACAAAAGCTTGTACAGGGAGGATGTAATTTCTATGGTAGCTGATAGAATGCTACAAAGTTTTTAATGGTAGTAATACAAACAGAACATATGTTTTAAAAAACTGTTCTGTTAAGTAGTAAGGCAGTATATGGATCAGAGGTGGGGAGAAGTTAGAGAAGGGGCAACTAGTTTGGGGGCTCTGAATGGCATGTCAGGAAAAGATGCCGTTGGCTGAAGGTGGGGCCCAGAAGCACAGAGATCGTGGATTCAGGGATTTGGTTATTCATCCATTTTTGTATTACCTGGCTAACTGCTTTATTAATAGTCTTCGTTGTGTTAGATACAAAAATGAGGAAGGCATGGTTCTTGCTGTAAAGAAACTGGGAAAAAGAGAGAGAGAAATTGTGTTGTGACATTCTCTGGATTAAAGTTGATGAGATTATGCATTAGGTCAATTTGCTGAAAACAAATTCACCCAAAGCCGATGCAATGAAGGATCAATTCCTCTAAGTATTATTAATCATCATCATCATCAGAATTGTTGGAGCACTGTGCTAAGTTTTCTATAAGTATTATCTTACCTATTACCTTACCTTTTCACCACTCAATAAACTGGGCTTTGGGCTCTACTTTTAACATTATTTTACAAATGGAAAAATTGAGACATCAAGAGGCTAAGGAGCTTGGCGAAGTTTACTCAGGCAGGTTATAGTGAAACTTGAATTGGGTTTGCCTTATTTCTGATTCCATACTTTCAAGGAGTTAACAATGTCAAACTAAAAGCGTGATATAGAAAACTTATGGGAAAAACAAGCCACAAAGCAGCAGTGGAGTAGCAAGGAAAGGAGGCAGTCTATTTTTGGTTTC
This sequence comes from Panthera uncia, assembly GCF_023721935.1. NCBI lineage: Eukaryota > Metazoa > Chordata > Mammalia > Carnivora > Felidae > Panthera > Panthera uncia. The sequence continues at coordinate 52,980,709 of NC_064807.1, read as the reverse complement.
ATGTGTTACCCTGCCTCTTTTTAAAATAAAGATAGTAAATATTTAGAAATGAGAACTAGATTTAATATTATTACTTCAAGTGCTGGGGACTTTCAAAAACAAGTTTTTAACTCATCAGGATGACTGTTGAGGCAATATCTCCTTAATTGAGTAAAACAAGATCCCCTCCAGTTGGAATGCAATAAAATTAAACAATACTGGACTTATGGTTGGGAGTTATGGTTCATAATTTTTTTTTCTTTTGTGGCTCAGGGAATTTGTGCAAGTCACTAAGAACCTCTGTGTGTTCATTTCCTCATTTTTAGAATTAGAATAATAGTGTCTCTCTCACAGATTTGTCGTGAAGATTAATTAACAACACATGTCAACATCTAACAATTCCATGGCATATAAATAGACTCTCCTAGGAAGTCTGTATGATGATCATGTGGCATGGTGGAAAATGCATGTGGAGAGAGGGGGAACAGTACCAAGATACCAGGGAGAGCAGGGTAAACTGGAAAGCTGTTGAGACTTCAGGCCATCAGTATCATGAAAGTGTCTGTATATCAATTCATGACACACAGAGGGGAGAAGATAGACCCACATCTAATCAGTAGTAAGGAGTTGAGGACAACTTTAGGGTTAAAGTCACACAGATATGAGACTCAGATGAAAAATAGTAGACTCCATATAATGTAGCCATAAAGGAACCATGACTTCCTGAACTAATGGAAAAATGAGGGCAGAGCCTAGCAGCCAAGGTAACAGACTTGTCTTGCCATGAGCACTGGAGCTCCAATAAATAGACAAATACCTTCTGTGAAAACTGCTCTTTATTAGAACACAAGACTTCAATCTAACAGGCAACTAATATCATAGGTATACTGTTTATAAAGTTGTGTAGTTTTTTTGTTTTTGAATGATACACATTTTATGTTTTCAGAGCATCAAACCAGCCATATATATATATATATACATATATATGTGTGTGTGTGTGTGTGTGTGTATACAAATACATATATGAGTTTCAGACTGAAGAGAGATATATTTCATTCCGAAATTTATGTAATTTCAGAATGAAGAGAGACAAAAAATGCCAAGAAATTCTTACATTCAAATCCTCCATGCAAAAGTTCTACATGAAGTTAGTGAAGTTACAACTTTTCGTAGAACACTTGAGGATAAGGCACAATGAGGAGTGAGAAAAATGAACAAGATTATTCAGCAAATGCATCAAAACTGTGTTTTATAAACAAGTGAAAATAGTGTGTCCATTTGTGGCTCTTTCCCACAGTTATTACTGATTTAGTAATTGAGTTAGCATTGCTAATTTATCAGCAACAATACAGCCATCAATTGGAACACTAATTACATTTTTATGCCAAGCTGGTGCTGAGACCTATGATCAAACATATTTTTCCATTGAACAGTCCGTGATATAGTAGTCATTGAACCAGATTTGCTCATTTTTTGGGGGGCATATTTTTTCAATATATTCCATTGAGTGATTGTTTCAGTAAGTAACCATGACATAAGTTTACTTACATAATTCATTAGCACACAGGCATGGAGACCTATTTTTCAAATTGGGTTTTGTGTTTTCAGTAATATCAGATTTGATATTTAGGGCTAGTCTTTTATTCCTCATTTCTTACTAATGTCTGGTTGCATTAAAATCGAGATTTATTTGCTGACCTTTAAAACTGCAAGGTCAGTGCAGAAAATTATTCAGGGAGCACCATTCCCCACTATACTCTGAGGAGCATAGATTCATGGGAACACCACTCCTCAAACTGGGCTGCGCACTGGAATCTCCTGTGGTGTCTGAGTCCCACTCAAGAGATTCTAATTCATTAGGTATACAGTCCAGCGTGGGTATGGAGATTAAAAAAATCCCAAATTATTTTAATTATTTTAAAATTTGGGAACCACTGAAGGAGAATATACTCCTGGGTAAGCGGATTATGTAAGAGCAAAGAACAATTTACTTCCACCTTTCCCTCTTTCCTTCCTTTCTGGAAGCATTTAGCATTTATTGAACATCTACTATGTGTCAGGAAATGTAGTAGGTAATAAAAATATAAGGTGAACAAGATGGTCTCTATTTAAATGTTTATTAAGTTGGTTCTGGCCTCAGTCTTTGACTGTGGCCTCACCTGACCACATAACCCCCAGTATGCTGAACCCCAGGTGCAGTAACCTTCTCTTAGTCCTCTCTGTGCCATGCTCTAAAATACCATAAGGATTTCTCACAGGTGGTTGCTTCTCTCATGTGGAGTCGTCTCCTATTACCTCTTCTGGTCTCCATTTAATCTTCACTGCCTTGACTTCCATGCTTGGAACCCAACTCCTCTGTTCATTCCATTCACCTCCTTCTAGTTGCACATACCATGGATGTATTGTTATGGTCTTACCTGTTTGATGTTTCTTTTCCAGCTAGACAAAAATCACCAGTGAGGAGCCTATCCCTGGGTTCCTTATTAAATGCTTAATAAAATATTTAATGAAGGAAATAATTATGAATGTGAATGAATATGTCTATGCTGGTTATTGTTTGCTGCATAACAAACCACCCTGACAGTTGCTTAAAGCAATATCTATTTGATGACCTCTTGTGATTCTGAGGCTTGACTAGACTCACCTGGGTGTATCTGCTATTCCACATGACATCAGCTGGGACTGCAGCCATCTGGGGCTCGCTTGGGCTGGACTATTCAAGATGGCTCCTTCACATGTCTGGTGCCTTGGGAGGGTAGGACTGGAAGGCTGCTTTCAGTTGGGATGCTAGGGCTGCTCGGCTTGTCTCACATGTAATCTCAGGTTCTTTTCCTTTGTACATGGGCTCTGCATTTGGTCTCTACAGCACATAGATTTATTAGTAGTCAAGGACTTCCAGAATGAGCATTCAAAGAGAGGAAGTGGAAGCTGTCAGATCTCTTAAAGACTAGGTGGAAAGTGGTCCAGTGCTATCCCTGCCATATTCTGTTAGTCAAAGAAATCATAGGCCCATTTCAGAATCATTGAGAAAAACATAAAAAAAAAATCCAACAAAACAGACCTCTCTTCTTTATGGGAGAGTCATAATTTGAGACCATTCTAAATTCATCACAGGAATGTAACCCCAAATTTAAAACATTTATTTCCTTCTTTTTTGGGAGGGAGGAGCAGCTCAAGGGATCTTTTTTAGTTTTTACTTTGTTGTGGTAAGAACACTTGAGATCTACTCTCAACAGATTTTGTAAGATTATTTTGAAACTTTTTTTTAATGTTTATTTTTGAGAGATAGAGACAGAGAGGGAGGAAGGGAGGGAGGGGGTGAGAGAGAGAGAGACAAGGAACGTGAGTGGGGGAGGGGTGGGGGGGGCAGAGGATCTGAAGCAGGTGCCAGGCTCTGTGCTGACAGCAGGGAACCAGATGCAGGGCTCGAACCCATGAACTGTAAGATCATGACTTGAGCTGAAGTCAGATGCTTAACCAACTGAGCCACCCAGGCGCCCCTACTCTCAACAGGTTTTAAGTGTACAATACAGTATTAACTAAGTCATGGGTTGTGCAGGAATCTCTAGAACTTATTCATCTTTTGTTACAAAATTTATAGCCATTAACAACTTCATATTTCCCCCTCCTGCCAGTCTCTGGAAATCACCATTGTACTCAGTTTCTGAGTTTGACTATTTTAGATACCTCATATAAGTAAAATCATGCAATATTTGCCTTTCTGTGGCTGCTTTATTTCACTTACCATTATGTCCTTAAGATTTATCCATGTTGTCACATATTATAGGATTCCTTTTGGAAGGCTGAATAATATTCTAATGTATGTATATGTCTCATTTTCTTTATCTAATTTTCATTTATGAACATTTACATTGTTTTTGCATCTTGGTTGTTATAAATAATGATGTAATGAACATGGGAGGGCAAATATCTCTTTGAGATCTTGATTTCAATTTTGTTTAGATAAATATCTAGAAATGGGATTGCTGGATCATGTGGTATTCTATTTTTAATTTTTTGAGGAACATCCATACTGTTTTTATAGTAGTTACACCTTTTGACATTTCTACCATCAATGCACAGGGTTTCAATTTCTCTACATTGTCATCAATACTTGGTAAAGGAAACAATCAACAGAGTGAAAAGGCAACGTACAGAATGAGTGAAAATATTTTCAAACTACATATCTGATAAGAGGTTCACATCCAAAATATATGAGGAACTCCTACAACTCAGTAGCAAAAACCAATTAATAACCCGATTAAAACTTGGGCTAAGGACTTGAATAGACATTTTTCCAAAGAAGACCTACAGGTGGCCAACAGGCATATGAATAGGTGCTCAACATCACTCGTCATCAGGAAAGCGCAAATCAAAACCACAATTAGATATGACCTCACACCTGTTACCATGGCTACTGTCAAAAACACAAAAGACAGCAAGTGTTGGTGACAATGTGAAGAAACTGGAACTCTCTATTTGAAACATTGCAGGTCTGACTCAGAGTCCACATTCTGCCTGGCTGCTGCAACTGTTAATATCAGCCATTCTTGGGGATCCTACTACCATGACTTAGTGTAATGTTGGGACACTGAGGACACTTTCTCGTCAGTCCTCACTGTTAACATGGAGCATCCTTCGTGGCAGCAAGCCTGGTGTCCTCAGAGACAGCTGTCCTACAGCCCCTGTGCTCGGGGCTTGGGGCACTATATGTGGATAAAAATGCTCTGTCTGGGTCTTGCTGTTTTTGTGGCACCGCTCAGTCATTCTGCCCTGAGAGCTTTCCTTTCCTTGGTTTTGCTGCAATAGAGAGCATAACCTTTGCTTTGTGTCAGGAGGAGTGGAACTTGATTACATATTCTTCGGTGTGCTTTAGGCTAGGACTGGGTTTTGTGGTTCTCCTTCACCTAGCTTAATCTCTGCCTCTTTTCTCTCCCCTTTGTTGAACTTTTTATTTTGACATGATTTCAAAATATTTTCAAGAATAGTATAAAGTAAGGGCACCTGGGTGGCTCAGTTCGTTGAATGTCTGACTTCAGCTCAGGTCATGATCTCGCGGTTCGTGGATTCAAGCCCTGCGTGGGGCTCTGTACTGACAGCTTGGAGCCTGGAGCCTGCTTTGGATTCTGTATCTCCCTCTCCCTCTGCCCCTCCCCCACTCACTCTCTGTCTCTCTCTATCTCTCTTTCTTAAAAATAAATAAACGTTTAAAAAATTAAAAAAAAAGAATAGTGCAACGTATTCCTACACTCCTCCTTCAAGATCCTCTAAATGTTAAGAGCTGCACTTTTTCTCTCATGTACTCTCTGTCTATATACACAAATACAGTAAAACCTTGGTTTGCGAGCATAATTAATTCTGGAAACCTGCTTGTCATCCACAGCATTCGTATATGAAAGTGAATTTCAAGAACCATTGGCTTAGTTGTGATCATGTGACATTCGGCGTCTTATACTACTCATATTGTAAGACATCACTCACTTATCAAGTTAAAACTTATTAGAAATGTTTGCTCATGTTGCGAAACATTTGCAGAACAAGTCACTCACAATTCAAGATTTTACTGTATATCTTTCTCTTTATGTCACATGTGTTATACAATCCACATCATTTTATGGGAATAGTTCATGTCTCTTATGTGGTACAGTTTGTGGTGTATTTCCTAAATGCAAGAACATTCCCTTCTGTAGCCATGGTGTAATAATTAAAATGGGGAATTAACATTTATACATATACAGAGTTTTATAATTGTCCCAATATTATCCTTATTCGTGAAAGAGAATTCCAAACCATGCATTTATTCAGATATCATGTCTCCTTTATTCCTTTATTAGTCTCCTTTGTTCTGGAACAGTTACTCATTTTTCTGCATCTTTAATGGTAATAGCATGTTTGAAGAGAACTGGCCTGATATTTTATAGAATGACCACCAATTTAGGTTTGTGTAATGTCTCCCCATGAGTGAATTCGTGTATTCGACTTTGACAGGAAAACCACAGAAGTGTTGTTTTTGTCTCAGTTCATGACATTAGGAAGAATTTCTGATGATGTTTGCTCTCATCAGTTGGGGTTCTGCCAGGCTTCTGCCTTGTAAAGTTACTATTTTCTTTTATAATTAGTAAATATATTATGTAATTAATAAATAAATATTGTGAAGCCAGATAAGTATTCTAAGCTTGACTGTACTTTCAGTGTTTAACATGTGTTGATGTTTTTTGCCGAAATCAGTTCTTGTTATGATGGTTGCCAAATGGTAATTCTTCTTTCATGACACTTGTGCTTATTTGTACTATGGGATGTGAGCCAAATACTGAATGCTCTAAGTAGGGCATTTTAGGATGACTGTGTCAAATAGGCAAGGACAAGGGTAAGAAGGCCCAAGGGATATGAGCAACTCAGTGTCATGATTCTCTTATAAATACGGCTGACAGATGCTGAGTCAAATTTTAACTTATGTCCTATGCTTCTTTCTGGTGGTGCTTGTATGGTGGTTGTATGGATCTTTCTCTCTGATTGTATATATTTATATAATTTTATTGTGCTTAACATTTTGTCATTTACTACATGCAATCTGTACTCAAAAATTAAAAAAAAAATTCAAAAAAGAAACAAACCTCTAACTTAGCTGCTTGGTTACCCAGCATTATATACAGCTTTAGATGTCACATAAAGTTTAAGGATGCTCGACACTGCATCAGAAGAGTTACCAATGTAGGGATCATTCAGTGTTCTAAAAGTAGAGCTATAACTCTATAATAGCATTAAGTGATCACTTAATAACATTAAATTATTTTCAGATGAAGAAATTAAAGCCAATGTTTTCTTTTCCTTCAAAGAAATTAATTTTGGGGGCTCCTGGGTGGCTCAGTCGGTTGAGTGTCCAACTTCCACTCAGGTCATGATCTCGCAGTTCATGAGTTCAAGCCGTGCATCCGGCTCTGTGCTGACAGTTTAGAGCCTGCAGCCAGCTTCAGGTTCTGTGTCTCCTCTCTCTGCTCCTTTCCCACTCATGCTCTGTCCCCGTCTCTGTCTCTCTCTCTCTCAGAAATAAATGAAACATTAACAAAAGAAATTTTTTCATGATGAGATATTTATAAATTCAAAGACGTTGCATATTCCCAAAGGCAAGGGAATTAAAAGCAAAAGTGAATTACTGGGACCTTATGAAGATAAAAAGCTTCTGCACAGCAAAGGAAACAACCAACAAAACTAAAAGGCAACCAACGGAATGGGAAAAGATATTTGCAAATGACACATCGGACAAAGGGCTAGTATCCAAAATCTATAAAGAGCTCATCAAACTCCACACCCGAAAAACAAATAACCCAGTGAAGAAATGGGCAGAAAACATGAATAGACACTTCTCTAAAGAAGACATCCGGATGGCCAACAGGCACATGAAAAGATGTTCAACGTCGCTCCTTATCAGGGAAATACAAATCAAAACCACACTCAGATATCACCTCACGCCAGTCAGAGTGGCCAAAATGAAGAAATCAGGAGACTATAGATGCTGGAGAGGATGTGGAGAAACAGGAACCCTCTTGCACTGTTGGTGGGAATGCAAATTGGTGCAGCCGCTCTGGAAAGCAGTGTGGAGGTTCCTCAGAAAATTAAAAATAGACCTACCCTATGACCCAGCAATAGCACTGCTAGGAATTTATCCAAGGGATACAGGAGTACTGATGCATAGGGGCACCTGTACCCCAATGTTTATAGCGGCACTCTCAACAATAGCCAAATTATGGAAAGAGCCTAAATGTCCATCAACTGATGAATGGATAAAGAAATTGTGGTTTATATACACAATGGAATACTACGTGGCAATGAGAAAAAATGAAATATGGCCTTTTGTAGCAACATGGATGGAACTGGAGAGTGTGATGCTAAGTGAAATAAGCCATACAGAGAAAGACAGATACCATATGGTTTCACTCTTATGTGGATCCTGAGAAACATAACAGAAACCCATGGGGGAGGGGAAGGAAAGAAGAAAAAAAAAAAAAAGAGGTTAGAGTGGGAGAGAGCCAAAGCATAAGAGACTGTTAAAAACTGAGAACAAATTGAGGGTTGATGGGGGGTGGGAGGGAGGGCAGGGTGGGTGATGGGTATTGAGGAGGGCACCTTTTGGGATGAGCACTGGGTGTTGTATGGAAACCAATTTGACAGTAAATTTCATATATTAAAAAATAAAAAATAAAAAAAAATAAAAAAAAAAACAAAGACGTTGCATATTGATATAAATATTTAAAACATAAAATAATCGAAAATTTGCTTGTGATGAGAATTCACGCAATTTCTTTAAGTAGGCAACTACCCTTTTGATTTTATATGTGATTTACTTTACAAAATGACAACAATTTTAGCAACTTAGTTGGTTTCATTATTCTCTATTTGCCTCTCCTCCCCATGTAAATATCCTGCCCTGGTTGGTGCCTAGCTGCTGACCTTCAGATGCATCACCAGGGCTGTTCTCAACTGTGGCATCCAGTGGAGGTTGGCCAATGGGAGATTAAAGAGAAGGAAGGATGAGTTATTTCTTTTCCTACTCCCTCTCAGCTTTGGCTGTCTAATTTTGGTCTGATTCTCCCTTTAAAATTACATCTCCTTTCAGGAACTTCTGTGACTTCAACTCTCAGCACGTTCCTACTGTTTCCTTCCCTACTCTTTTAGACCCAGGCTTAAGTTTATTGCAGACAAAATGAGATCAGTACAATATATAAGGTTAAGAATTTAAGTTACATTAGAATTTAAGTTACATAAGAATTTTATGTTACATTCTACCATAACAGCAACCACATTTATAGAAACAAAAGTATTGTCTTGGTCCCTCTTGCAGTTGGAAGTACCTTTGTGGACCAGATCAGTAAATTTTGTGAAATATGTAGTGTGAAGGAAGAAACTTGATGGGTCTTTACAGACTTTGGCCTGTCAGTATTTGGGGTGGTATTCCCTGAGTGCCCTGGCCCTACAAGTGACTTCTAACATCGGGATGCATCAGTAGTTGGACCAGGAGATAACTTCTTTTGATTAGATAACTGTTTTAAGATCTCTACATTTTCTCCAATACAGCCACCAAGTTGCCCCTATTCTACACTGCTTATTAGGTGGGCCCCAAAATACCATTGCTGAGACTGTGTTATGTTGTCACTCTCATGGGATATGCCTAACCAAATTCTGAGCCTGGAATGTGTCTCCCATGCCTCTGTTCAATAGATAGCTTTCACTTTTGCTTGTCCTAGCATGTTTTAATAGTCCTTACTAGTTCCTTTTCCCTTCTTTGTAACTAGACTCTTCATTAAATTATCGTAAAAACTCCAGTTTAACGTGCCTCACAATTTCTACTGGGACCTTAATGAACACAGTAACACAACTCCAGAATAGAATTGGAGGGATGAAGTTTCTATTAAAATAGCTAATGAGTGGTAACCAATAGGAAATAGACCTGGGGAAAATGAGGCCACACCTGTTTATTTTGTCTTCATTCTGTGATGCCCTTACCATAGACTCTCCAGTCACTGGAGTCACCATCTGGCAATAGTTCCTGATTATCCTCCTGGAAACTTGTGGATATATTTTTTTCTGTTTTGGACAAAAGCAAGTGATGTGAATTTATTTAGTCATACAAAACTCTTTTGCAACTATTGTTGAGAGAAGTATTTAGCGTAGGAAGCTCAGGTAATAGTTCAATACTTAAAAAAAAATTATTGACCATGTGACTTGAACCTTTGTAAACTTTCCCGTGTATAAGCTTATTTTCACTAAAGTGTAAATCAAATAAAATTCTTCTAGAATATATACATGAGTGTTGATGGAGAGAAATAGAGGAGGGAATAGGGCCCTTCAGAGATAATCTTCTGTGGATAAGTGATTAAGCACTGGAATGGATATCATAGTCAAAGTCTAGCCTCATTTGTTTTACTGATGTTGCTTCATTTCAGCAAAATGCCTCTTTATATGTTAGGCAATTAAGCAATGAATTAGAAGAATAGCTAAAAGAAAAAAAATAGAGAGGCATTCCAGTGAGGCTGGGAGTGAATGGATATTTAAGTTATTCTCAGATTCATTAGTCTTAGAGTCTATTACTATAAAATTCAGAATCACAATCATGTAAATACATTTATTATACTTAAATAAATCAAGAAAGGCTCATTTTCAAAAATGCCAGATGTTCTGCATTTCTCTGGTGGCAGTATAAATCTGAAGTTTATGCTAAACATCTGTCAAAAATACACACTTGTTTAAGGGAATCACCAACAGTTCAAAATGAAGTACTTTGAATAATGCATCAGGAAAGAAAAGAACTATTGATTCTATTTAGAAATAAGCTAAATATCCTAAACAATATATTTTTATAAATATGTACATTTCATAGTAAAAATCTCCCCTATAGCTGGAACTTAAAAACCAAAAAGAAAAAGAAAAAAGAAAAAAATGGCTAATGAAATTGGGAGGTTCAACCTTTCTTTCATTTGTCCTATTCCTATTTCTTCTAATTTAGAAATTGTTCACACATATTAAAATGACAATCAACTAATAGTTTTTAACTACATTGCTTCTTCGCAGGAAAAGGAAAAAAAAAATAGCAACGAAACAAAAAAACAAAAAAGAAAATCTGTAGTCTTCAAGAGAAAAAAGGGACTAAAAAGTTAGTTGACCAGACAGAGGATTTAAGTTTCTGAAGAAATAGTAAAATTTTCCCAAAGTTAAAAAATAAATCATTACAGTCATTGGATTGGAAACATGATTTAGCTTTCCCCAAATGCATTTGCATTATATTTTTCTATTTTGTATTTCTAGAGATTTGCTTCTGAGGTCTTGTTAAAGAAATACTTGCACAAACTTGAAAAATAGAACCATATGGATTCTTTCATCGCTGTTTCTGCCTGGCACTGAACATTTTTCTTCCTGGGTGTCAGTAGCAAAGGATTATGGCTGTAACCTGCTAGGGTAAATACAGTATGTTGTAAATAAAGTGCTACCAGTTCAGTGGCTGAGAGGATTCATTTTCACCCCCACACATAACCAAAAAGAAAACGCATAGCGCCAGAAATTGTTCATTTCTCACTCTGAGCACTATTTAAGATTTGCAATGGCTTATTTTAGAAATTGTAAGATTTTAAAAGCCTCCTTACCATATGGCAAAATAAAGTGGTAGCCTGAGATGGCTTAAATTTCAGTTTGAAGCTAATTTCCTGGCAGTTGCTTTGATAATTTGTTTTCTTTAGCAGTCAATGAGTTTACTTAAGATACTTGTTCACTTTCTCGATTTTCTCGTTTTGGTGGTTTCATTATTATTTTTTATTTTGCTTAAGACATATTTACGAAGTATAAGATGGAAAGAATGATATTGGTGCTATCACACTTAGAATTTACAAGAAGTTAGCTGTTGTATCCGAATCCCTCAGGACAGAGAGCTATAAAAGATCAAGACATGAGTGTCAGGACTCTGTGTTGAGAAAACAAAGAAGGGCATAATAGGGTGTTTTAAAGACCTTCCCAATTATAGGATGGTTTCTTATCTGTAGTTAAATTGTTTTGACTAGCAGAAAAATGTAGGGCGAGATAAGACTAAAAGAATGTATGAATGTTAAAATGGTGTGCATTTTATTATATTTGTGAATTGATTTATTTTAAAATATCTGTATTAGATCCATTAAAAGTTACCCTAAAGAGCAAATTTCATAAAAAAATAACTAACTTTTTAAAAGAAAAAGATTAGAAGTGACATTGTTTTATAAATTTGCAAGTATCGTTAATGCCTGTCTTTTTTTAAAAAATTTTTTTTTAACATTTATTTATTTTTGAGACAGAGAGAGACAGAGCATGAACGGGGGAGGGTCAGAGAGAGGGAGACACAGAATCTGAAACAGGCTCCAGGCTCTGAGCTGTTAGCACAGAGCCCGACGTGGGGCTCGAACTCACAGACTGTGAGATCATGACCTGAGCCGAAGTTGGCCGCTTAACCGACTGAGCCACCCAGGCGCCCCAATGCCTGTCTTAATAAAAGCTGAATACTCATCAGCTTCTGAATTTAGTATGCTGTAATATGTTATTTCAGGATATGAAGAAAATGCAGACTCACTCGGAAATGCAGATGGAAAAAGATAAGAATGTTTTTGCATCTTTCATGTAATTGAGAATATTTTTGATACTATACCAAAACTTGGCAAGTGGTAGTTTCTTAAAGGTTAGTCACAACGAGGAATATGAAACCATATCAATGAAATTTTCATATATAAAGATTTACAAAATTCCTTTGGTCTCCCTTGACCCCTTGGTTTTTGCAGAGGTGTGGGGAGAGAACAAGAGCAAGTTGGAGAGAGGGGCAGAGGGAGAGAAAGAGAGAATTTTAAGCAGGCTCTAAGCTCAGTGTGGAGCCTAAGGTGGGCCTTGATCCCACAACTGTAGGATCATGACTTGAGCCGAAATCAAGAGACAGGTGCTCGACCAACAGCCATCCGGGCACCCCTCCATTTCCCTTGTAATAATTTTTTTTAAATGTTTGTTCATTTTTGAGAGAGAGCGACAGACAGCATGAACAGGGGAGAAGCAAAGAGAGAGAGAGGGAGACACAGAATCCAAAGCAGGCTCCAGGCTCCGAGCTGTCAGCACACAGGCCAACATGGGGCTTGAACCCATGAACTGTGAGATCATGACCTGAGCTGAAGTCAGATGCTTAACCAACTGAGCCACCCAGATGACCCCTCTTTTAATAAATCTTTTACCTGTGCATGATTTTGGTCATTTGGAAATTATTGGTTCACTGAATGATATAGTCCATCCAAATGTTGACAAATTTCGTTATATAATTTTTAATGTTTATTTTTTTTTTTTGAGAGAGAGAGAGACAGAGTGCAAGTGGGGTGGGGGCAGAGAGAGAGGGAGACACAGAATCTGAAGCAGGCTCCAAACTTTGAGCTGCCAGCACAGAGCCCAATGCGGGGCTCAAGCTTGGGAACTGTGAGATCATAACCTGAGCCAAAGTTGGGCGCTTAACCAACTGAGCCACCCAGGTGCCCCTCATTATATAATTTTTAAAAATCACACTTATTAGTATCACTATTGATCATATCAGAAGATGCTGTAAGTATGGCATGTTGATTTCACTGTGGCAGATACAAATTTTCCAATGACAGATAATAATTTTTGTTTGAAATCTTGGATTGTATCTTGGTCAACAAATACTTCACAGTTGTTTTCTTGGAAGCAATAAGCCCCTTTTGTTCATTTTTAAGAAAATGTCAAATATTCATTTGAACCATTAGTCTACTAGTCTATTCTCTTCAGTACAACTAGTGTTCCCATGAAAGAAGGAGCTACCTTGCCACTCAACTCAAACAATTGCATTTTTCCTAAGGACAATCCTCACATTCCAGAAAGCAGAAGTCCTTTACTTAATGCGTATTTCTCACTTTGTCACACCATGGGTTGTGCATCATCAGTGCAAATGCCAACAGTGAAAAAGGTGAATAATATCTCAGTATTATTGTGAAAATACTGTTGCCTTACTGGACCCAGTAGAAGTCTTTGGGACCGCAGAGCTCTGTGGACCATGTTGAGAACTGCTGTGTTGGGTGCTGTAACTAAGCCCTTCCCAGGCATTGCCACATGTCATTTTCACAGATAACCCGTAAGGTAAAAACTGGGATTTTCCTCATTTTGCAGATATTCCTTTATTTTACAGGTGAAAGTACTAGACTTAAACTTTTTCAGTAACTTTCTCACTTTACTAACTTGGATCTCTCAGTATTAAATATGAGACTCACTACAAAAGCTGTGGTTTTGTTATAAAATAATTAGTAGTTGAATCCTGACATAGGGTAGTGCTAAAAGCCAAGTGTCTTTGAAACTTGACACAGTCGACTTAGAAAACTGGTAAAAATCCTAGTGAGACTGGAGATTTCTGCCTCTTTTCGTGATGGACTAAGATGAGCAACATCTTCTCTTATATGCTTAACAGAGTTCAAAAATGCAGTCTTGAAAGAGAATACTCTCTCTTAGTATCTTAACTGAATCTACAAACATTCTCCAAGTAGGACTAATGATCATACTTAGGTCATTATTGTTGTGAGCATTAAATGAATTAAGGAACAAATGTGTAAAGCACTTAGAGTAGTGTCTGGTACAAGAAAGAAAAAAATTAAAAATGCAGACCCTGGGGCACCTGGGTGGCTCAGTCAGTTAAGCATCTGACTTCAGCTCAGGTCATGATCTCACAGTCTGTGAGTTCGAGCCCCGTGTTGGGCTCTGTGCTGAGAGCTCAGAGCCTGGAGCCTGCTTCGGATTCTGTGTCTCCCTCTCTCTCTGCCCCTCCCCTGCTCATGCTCTGTCTCTCTCTGTCTCAAAAATAAATAAAAACATTTATAATAAAAAAAAATGCAGACCACTTCACACCCATTAGGATGGCTAGTGTTAAAAAAAACACAGAAAGTAAGTGTTGGTGAAGATGTGGAGAAGTTGAAAAATTTGCACATTGTTGCGGGAATCTAAAATGGTATGGCGGCTATGTAAAACATATGACAGTTCCTCAGAAGTTAAAAATGGAATTACCATATGATCCAGCAATTCCACTACGAGGTATATACCCAAAATAGTCAAAAGCAAGGTCTTGAAAAGATATTTGTACATCCATGTTCATAGCAGCATTGTTCATAATAGCCAAATGCAGCATTGGAAAGGAAGGGCATTTTGACACATTAGCTACAACATGGATGGACCTTGAGGATATCACGCTAAGTGAATAAGCCCTTTGCAAAAGGGCAAATCCTGTATGATACTTCTTACATCAGTGGTCAGATTAACAAAGACCGAAATTACAATATGGTTGCCAGGATCTGGAGGAAAGAGGGAATGGGGAATTGTTTTATAGGCACAGAGTTTTAGTTCTGCAAGATGAAAAGCATTGTGGGGATTGATTACATAGGTGACTGCATTTAACACTGCTGAACTGTATACTTAAAAATGGTTAAGATGGTTTTAATATTATGTGGATTTTGTTATGTCTATTATCACAATTTAAAAAAGAATATTAAAAAATGTGGCAAGGCTGCTGTAGAAAATAATAAAACACAATTTACAAATACCGAGAATGAAAGGGAATTTGAACACAA
The DNA here is from genome assembly GCF_023721935.1 of Panthera uncia. Classification (NCBI taxonomy): domain Eukaryota; kingdom Metazoa; phylum Chordata; class Mammalia; order Carnivora; family Felidae; genus Panthera; species Panthera uncia. The sequence continues at coordinate 52,965,617 of NC_064807.1, read as the reverse complement.
TAAATTTATTAGCTATAGGAAATAAACGAATCCCTTGTAAAACCTTTTACCTGAATGATACAAAATAAGAAAAACTGAGTAGCTCTACATTTATTAAAGAAATTTAATTCCTTATCAACGTATTCCCACAGTGAGAACTCTATGCCCAGTTTCATTGGTGAATTCTCTCAAACATTTAAGGAAGACATAATAGCAATCTTAAAAAAGTTTTTAGAAAACAGAGCAGAAGGAAACACTTCGCAAAATGGTGGTGTTGCTGTTTTGAGAGAAAGAGAGTGTGAGCAGGGGAGAAGGGCAGAGGGGCAGAGAGAGAGAGAGAGAGAGAGAGAGAGAGAGAAAGAGAGAGAGAGAAACTTAAGCAGGATCCATGCTCAGCACAGAGCTTGACATGGGGCCCTATCCTCCGACCCTGGAATCATGACCTGAGCTGAAATCCAGGGTTGGATGCTCAATCGCCTGAACCACCCAGGTGCCCACCTCCCCCTCCCCCCCCCACCCGCCCCACATACACAAATGTTTTTTGAGGCTTGATATAATGGTAATTACAAAGCCTGACCAAGATAATAAAACTACCAACCAATGTCACTCACGGATGTGGATGAACTTTCTTTAGGAAATATTGGCAGTTTTTCTTTTATATATTGGAAACAGTTACTATTGGCCTACCATAAATTTTGGTGCTTTGTGAAAGTGAATGTAACAGATTTCCTTAATGCAAGCAGCTTGCATGTGCTGTTCCCTACTAGCTGGTACTAAGATTCAGAACAGGGGTCTGGGGTATATAGTTGGATAAATAGGAGGCAAGTGTGAGACAGACCCAGCTCCCTGAACTTGCAGAAAACCCAATGCAGCAAATAGATAAATCTGACAACTGTGTGAGCAAGCACCAGGTGGTGGGCAGGTCCAAACATGGAATATCTGTGGGTGGGAGGAGGCCCAGTAACAGGAAACCAGAAGCAAGGAGCTCTCACCTAAGCGAAGGCTGCCAGTAAAAGACTGACAAGGCTCCTTAAGGTTGTCTGGGACCCTGACAGGGAAGGGTGGCTGAGGAATAAAATAAGCCATCAGGAGGCAGCAATACTCGTATTCCTCAGGTCTAAAAGGAAACATGCCTAAGGCGTGAATCTTAATTCCTGATCTACACATAATCATGGTCATATTAATTGTAATTCTAACGTCATTTATTGATGATTCACTAAGTTCCAAAATGTGTACAGAGCACTTTAAACATTCTGTCTCATTTAATCCTCAAGCTCTACAAAGGGTTATTACTAGTTGCATTTTATGGGTGATAAAATTGGAGCTCAGATTAAATATTACTTTCCTAAAGACACACAGTGGTAACGGTTGGTGCTAAGAACTGAAGGACCTGTCCGGACTACCGCTACTAATGCCTGGGAATATGGTTCTATCATTGGAACTTGCTCCGAAATACATAGATGAGAACTCAGCCAGCAGGAGGGAGAGTTGACCGAAAACTTCAGTTTTATTTATTAAGTACACATTCCCTCAACTTAGGTTTTCTATGATGAAGAATTAATTAAAATACATAATCAAAGTGATTTCTTTTTTTTATAATTCTATAAACAGGTATTTTTTAAGGAATATGGAATATTTTTAATTTACCTACAAGTTTTAAATGCATCTTCTAACACCTAATGAATTATATATTAATATAAAACAATACACATTTTAAATTTTTATTAAAAAAATTTTTTTAATGTTTATTTTTGAGAGACAGAGAGAGACAGAGTGCGAGCCGGGGAGGGGCAGAATGAGAAGGAGACACAGACTCCGAAGCAGGCTCCAGGCTCTGAGCTGTCAGCAAAGAGCCCAATGCAGGGCTTGAACCCATGAACTGTGAGAACATGACCAGAGCTGAAGTCCGAAGCTTTACCGACTTAACTGACTGAACCACTCAGGTGCCCCTGAAACAATACACATTTAAATGATGCTTGTTCATTCTTAGAAATGAATTGGAATTTTGTTGTCTGGAATGAGAACAGAATAATTTTTTTTTAATGACCAACTTCTGGGGAAAATACAACCTTACTAATTTTATAACTTTGACAAGTTGAGGTTTGACAAAGTTTTATATCCATGCTTCTTCAGGACAGCAATAGATAGGATTCACACTAGAGAAAAATAAGCTTTGAACAAAAAGAGATGATAAATTGTGTCTCACAGTGGTAACAGAATCCTATGTCGATAAAGAAGGATTAAATTCAAGTAGATACCCAATTTGCCAGATTGCAATATAGTGTTTTAGAAAAATTACACACCCACAGGTTTTACCTTTAAGTAAATAATCAAATTTGAGATTGCCCAAGTCAATATTTTCCATCATGTATTAGGTTTTCCAAATCTATAATATATGAAGAAATATGTAAACTACTTGTATTAAAGCAGGGAAAACTCAAAACATTAATTTTCACAAATATAGCTCAGAGTCAAGATTAATTAGAGAGTTTGAAATGTGTTAAACTGTCTCCTTTAAAAAGTCATCTAGGGGGCGCCTGGGTGGCTCAGTCGGTTAAGCGTCCGACTTCGGCTCAGGTCACGATCTCGTGTATGCGAGTTCGAGCCCCGCGTCGGGCTCTGTGCTGACCGCTCAGAGCCTGGAGTCTGTTTCAGATTCTGTGTCTCCCTCTCTCTCTGACCCTCCCCCATTCATGCTCTGTCTCTCTCTGTCTCAAAAATAAATAAATGTTAAAAAAAAATTAAAAAAAATAATTAAAAAAAAATAAAAAGTCATGTAGGGGCGCCTGTGTGGCTCAGTTAGTTAAGCAGCTGACTTCGGCTAAGGTCATGATCTCATAGTTCGTGGGTTCAAGACTCGCGTCGGGGTCTTTGCTGTCAGCACTGAGCACCCTTAGGATCCTCTGTCTCCCTTTCTCTCTGCCCCTCCCATGCATGTGCTCTCTCTCTCAAAAATAAATAAACATTAAAAATATTTTTTAAAATGTCATCTAAATAAATGAACCAGCCTTTTCCATTTCTTTTATTTACCTTTACACCAGAGTCAAAATAGTCATCTGAAAATAAGGTCAATTCTTTGCCATTTGGGTTATATCAAAATATGTAGCTCTTTTGCAAAAATAGCATACTACTAAAGGATCTTACCCGTTAGTCTTTAACGTATATTAAACATATCTAGCTGTCACCAGCTAGACCCCAGGGCCTGGCGTTTACTGCCCACCTGTTTGTACTCACTCATCTTTGTCTTAACATTTTTCACTAAGGTCTTCTTTCCAGTCTTTCCCTTAATGCAGACAAAAAAAAAAACCCAACTCCCCTCTCCCCCAGGTAATGGCCATTGCCCTGACAGAAATTGCCCTCTGGCCCAGACTGCCCAGACCATCCAGACATTTTGAGCTAAACCTGACTTGCATCTGCACACCTGCACAGATGAGCCATGGAGTGACCTCTGGAATGACCTACAATCACCTTTTGCCTCATTATAATACTAAAATCTCCTTGGAGGAGGAGCACAAGCCTCGTTGACATAACATTCACATTTGTATAGGCATGTTTCCTCAAGCCACATGCTAGTGTGTGCCAGCCTTTGATGACAAAGCTCCCCTCTCCAAATATTCATCCTAACCCTAAACAAAAGGAATCTATTCACCCTCTCTTGGAGAGTCATGGCTTTGGAAGCCATACCCGTGACCTCCTTATTTGCTGCAAATGAAAGTTTCTTTGTCCAACAACTCAACCTGGTGTTGGTGTGACTCACCAAGGAGCAAAAACTCGCAATGGTTCAGTTATGCAACTAATTTTAATTGTATGATCTGATTTGATTTGATTTGAATGCATTGTACCTCTGTCTTATTTCAGTGAGTCTCTGGTATTAATGGCGGTTTTAGGTTCAATGATACCAATCTTTTGGAGAAATTTGAATGCTGGACCTTTCATGCTTTCTTTGGATTGATTGATGACTTCAGAATACTTGTTAGCAGAATTTTATTGGCAGAAAAATCTCAGTATGAGCTCTCTTTTACTCATTTACCGAACATTTATCAATTTCATATGTGCCAGCACGATGCCAGCCAGTGATGATAAATCAATGAATAATGCAGTTATTTTTTCCCTCTTCCATGTGTGTCTCTTTTAGAAGACAAGCTAATAATAAACAAGCTCTTACTAGAAACATGGGTGTTCTAAAGCAGAAGTGTAAGACTATGTTGGAGCATTTGCCATAGGGATTCACATTGTTCTACCAGGATAAGTTCAGAGTCAGGGACCTGGAGACGGGTGGAATTAGCAAGTAAGACTAGAATAAGAAATCTGCCCAAAGTCCCTGGAGGAGAGATAGAGTGCATTGCAGAACAAATGAAATTTGAGGTAGCTGAGACCCGTCAGCTGGCAGTTTTTCTTAAAAGCAATTTTAGTGAGTTTGGATCTTATCCTAAAGTCTGTGGGAATTTATTGAAGGACATCAAGCATGAGAATAATATAGTTAACATGCAGTTTTGAATAGACCACTGTAGATGTAAAATGGAGAATAATTTGGGCTGTGATGGGAATTATGGATGTAGGAGAAGATAAACAGCAGGCCATTTCAGTCATCCACGTGACAGGGCATGCTGTCCTAGGCCAGCCTGGGACACTTCATGTAGTGAGGTTCATGCTGCAAACAGCCTAACTTAAACCTGTGAAATGTGATTTTCCTGGGAAGTCCCTTACGAACCTTTCACATTACAAAAAGGGATCTAACCTTAGAATGCCCTGGAAACTTAGGTTTTTAAAAACTTCAATCTTCTCCACTGTGCTTTGAACTAAAACTCTTGTCTACTGGATATTTTTTTTGCCATTTTTCTCTGCTTGCTTATTGAAGCAGCCCTTCTAGGATGTTTAGAGAGGCTTAGTAGTAGCAAATACAATTTGAGTTTAAGTAATTTTTTTTTATTTTGTTCATGTTTTATCTGCAAACTATGCCTGTGATTAATGATGACTGTTTTAATAGAATCAGTAGACAGATAGGCATATATATGACTATATATGTATTAGTAAGTAAAGAGGTGTTTTTAGTAAATAAGTCAGGTTTTCAGCTACAGGATATTATTTTGCAATTGATATTTTACATGATCAGAGAGTATTACCGGGAGTGAGGCATGTTGAAATCATTATCCCATTAGATACATGGAATAGATATTTCATCTTTTCCTAGTTTTTAAATTAGTATACTTCCATTAACCTAAATAGTAAAGATTGAAAGACAACTGATCTAATTAATAACACATTTGGGGGGTGTTATATGGGTATTAACTATAAGACAAATGGTAATTTTAGATTCTTTATCATGAGAGAAAAATTTGGAATCACTGGAGAAGAACAAAGAAGGAAAATGTATTTTTAGTAATTTGACCTAACAAATAGAACAATCAAATGATAAATGTCTTTGCAAAGGCAAAGACTTATCAAAATGAACTTTTGTCATTGTGAAATGCTCTCTCATTTTTGACAGACCCTGATAATCACAGACACACCACTGCACCTGCCTATATTTATGATAGGGTAAGATGGTTTTTTAAAAAGTGATTATTTATCTTAGAGTTTGAGAGAGAGTGCAAGCAGAGGAAGGACAGAGAGAGGGGGACAGAGAATGTGAAGTAGGCTCTGCTCTGAGAGCAGAGAGCCCGATTTGGGGCTAGAACACATTAATCATGAGACCATGACCTGAGCGGAAGTCAGAGGCTTAACCAACTGAGCCACCCAGGTGCCCCAGATTTCATTTTTTAATTTATCCAAACACAGTCTAGGGTAAATGAGAAATGAAGCAGTTGGTCAAACTGTTAGAGGCAAGCTAACAACATGTGGTAAGGAAGTTAACTGAAGTCTGGATATGTGGACAGTGGCTCTGACGGGAACTGAGTAGACCTTGCTCTTTGTCACACAAATACCTCTGTTGTCTCCCTCACCATGAAAAGATTTTTATTTATTTATTTTAATTTATTTTTTAAATTTACATCCAAATTAGCTAGCATATAGTGCAACAATGATTTCAGGAGTAGATTTCATAATGCCCCTTACACATTTAGCCCATCCTCCCTCCCATAACCCCTCCAGTAACCCTCAGTTTGTTCTCCATATTTATGAGGCTCTTCTGTTTTGTCCCCCTCCCTGTTTTTATATGATTTTTGCTTCCCTTCCCTTATGTTCATCTGTTTTTGTCTCTTAAAGTCCTAATATGAGTGAAGTCATATGATATTTGTCTTTCTCTGGCTAATTTCACTTAGCATAATACCCTCCAGTTCCATCCATGTAGTTGCAAATGGCAAGATTTCATTCTTTTTGATTGTCGAGTAATACTCCATTGGGTATATATACCACATCTTCTTTATCCATTCATCCATCAACAGACTTTTGGGCTCTTTCCATACTTTGGCTATTGTTGATAGTGCTGCTATAGACATTGGGGTGCATGTGCCCCTTTGAAACAGCACACCTGTATCCCTTGGATAAATGCCTAGTAGTGCAATTGCTGGGTTGTAGGGTAGTTCTATTTTTAGTTTTTTGAGAAACCTCCATACTGTTCTCCAGAGTGGCTGCACCAGCGTGCATTCCCACCAACAATGCAAAAGAGATCCTCTTTTTCCGCATCCTTGCCAACATCTGTTGTTGCCTAAGTTGTTAATGGTAGCCATTCTGACAGGTGTGAGGTGGTATCTCATTGTGCTTTTGATTTGTATTTCCCTGATGATGAGTGATGTGGAGCATTTTCTCATGTGTCAGTTGGCCATCTGGATGTCTTCTTTGGAGAAGTGCCTATTCATGTCTTTGGCCCATTTCTTCACTGGATTATTCATTTTTTGGGTGTTGAGTTTGAGAAGTTCTTTATAGATTTTGGATACCAACCCTTTATCTGGTATGTCATTTGCAAATATATTCTCCCATTCTGTCGGTTGCCTTTTAGTTTCGCTGATTGTTTCCTTCACTGTACAGAAGTTTTTTATTTTGATGAGGTCCCAATAGTTCATTTTTGCTTTTGTTTCCCTTGCCTCCAGAGACGTGTTGAGTAAGAAGTTGCTGCAGGAGGGGTCAAAGAGGTTTTTGCCTGCTTTCTCCTCAAGGATTTTGATGGTTTCCTGTTTTACATTTAGGTCTTTCATCCATTTTGAGTTTATTTTTATGTATGGCATAAGAAAGTGGTCCAGGTTCCTTTTTCTGCATGTCACTGTCTGGTTTTCTAACCACCACTTGCTGAAGAGACTGTCTTTATTCCATTGGATATTCTTTCCTGCCTTGTCAAAGATTATTTGACCAAACGTTTGTGGGCCCATTTCTGGGTTCTCTATTCTGTTCCATTGATCTGAGTGTCTCTTTTTGTGCCAGTACCATATTATCTTGATGATTGCAGCTTTGTAATACAGCTTCAAGTCCAGGATTGTGATGCTTCCTGTTTTGGTTTTCTTTTTCTATATTGCTTTGGCTATTCAGGGTCTTTTCTGGTTCCATACAAATTTTAGGATTGTTTGTTCTAGCTCTGGGAGTAATGCTAGTGTTATTTTGATAGGGATTGCATTGAATATGTAGACTGCTTAGGGTAGTATTGACATTTTAACAATATTTGTTCCTCCTATCCAGGAGCATGGAATATTTTTCCATTTTTTGGTGTATTCTTCAATTTCTTTCACAAGCTTTCTATAGTTTTCAGCATATAGACTTTTCACTTCTTTGGTTATATTTATTCCTAGGTATTTTATGGGTTTTGGTGCAATTGTAAATGGGATCGATTCCTTGATTTCTCATTCTGTTGCCTTATTATTGGTGTATAGGCATGCAACTGATTTCTGTGCATTGATTTTATCTCCTACAACTTTGCTGAGTTCATGGATCAGTTTTAGCAGTATTTTTTGTGGAATCTTTTGGGTTTTCCATATAGAGTATCATGTCACCTGAGAAGAGTGAAAGTTTGACCTCCTCCTGGCCGATTTGGATGCCTTTTATTTCTTTGTGTTTTCCTTCCATTTCTATTTTTTGGAACAGCTTCAAGAGAATAGGTGTTAACTCTTTCTTAAATGTTTGGTAGAATTCCCCTGGAAAGCCATCTGGCTCTGGACTCTTGGTTTTTGGGAGATTTTTGATTACTCATTCGATTTCTTTACTGGTTATGGGTCTGTTCAAATTGTCTATTTCTTCCTGTTTAGTTTTGGTAGTGTATATATTTCTAGGAATTTGTTTCTTCCAGATTGCCCATTTTATTGGCATATAATTGCTCATATTATTCTCTTATTTTTATTTCTGCTGTGTTGGTTGTGATCTCTCCTCTTTCATTCTTGATTTTATGTATTTGGGTCCCTTCCTTTTTTTTCGATCAAACTGGCTAGGGGTTTATCAATTTTGCTAATTCTTTCAAAGAGCCAGCTTCTGATTTCATTGATCTGTTCTACTGTGTTTGTTTGTTTGTTTGTTTTTTGTTTTTTGGGTTTTTTTTTTTTTTTTGGTTTCAGTAGTATTGATTTCTGCTCTAATCTTTGCTATTTCCTTTCTTCTGCTGTTTTTGGATTTTATTTGCTCTTCTTTTTCTAGCTCCTTAAGGTGTAGGGTTAGGTTGTGCATCTGAGACCTTTCTTCCTTCTTTAGGAAGGCCTGGAATGCTATATACTTTCCTCTTATGACCGCCTTTGCTGCATTCCAGAGGTTTTGGGCTGTGGTGTTAGCATTTTTATTGGCTTCCATGTACTTTTTAATTTCCTCTTTAACTGCTTGGTTAGCCCATTCATTCTTTAGTAGGATGTTCTTTAGTCTCCAACTATTTCTTACAGTTCCAATTTTTTCTTGTGGTTGATTTCAAGTTTCATAGGATTGTGATCTGAAAATATGCATGGTATGGTCTCTATCTTTTTGTACTTGTTCAGGGCTGATTTGTGTCCCAGTATATGATATATTCTGGAGAACGTTCCATGTGCACTGGGGAAGAATGTATATTCCCCTGCTCTAGTGTGAAATGTTCTGAATGTATCTGTTAAGTCCGTCTGGTCCAGTGTGTCATTCAAAGCCATTGTTTTCTTGTTGATTGTCTGTTTAGATGATCTGTCCATTGTTGTAAGTGGGGTGTTGAAGTCTCCTACTATTATGGTATTAGTATCAATGAGTTTCTTTATGTTTGTGATACCATGAAAAGATTTTGAAGGGACCAAATACCAAGGTTGTGAGTCAACTAATATAATGGAGACAGGTTCAAACCATGACTCTGAAAAAGATCTAACCTCACTGACTCTCATGAAGGTTTATCCAAATAGCTAATTCTGAAACACATGCTTATCCAAATAATGACACTAATTTTCTTTTTATCTCCTATCATATCCAAAGTAAACATATTGTTGTTTTATTTGAATAACTTCTAATTTTATTAATTCTGAGTTATATGTCTGATAGTTTATTTTATATGAATACATATGTATATATATATATATTCTTTTAATGAAGGAATTTTATAAATAATATTTATTAGTAATAGTAATAATTAGTAATTATAAGTAATAGTAATAATCTAATAGTAAAAATTAGAATTAGGATCTAGGCCTAATAAACCTGTTAAGTGTTTTCTTTCATGACATTATCTTATGATTCCTGTGGTCATTGCTTAACCTGACACCTAAGATGTTGAGAGAAATATTTGATCCCATAATAGGTCACATTTACCACAATGCAAAAAACCTCTCTTAGCTTGAAAGGCCAATATAAAGATGCATTTGTTAGTAGGACACTAGAATGATTGAAAAGTTGTATAGGGCACCTGGGTGGCTCAGTCAGTTGAGCATCTGACTTCAGCTCAGGTCATGATTTTGCGGTTTGTGAGTTCAAGCCCCTCGTCAGGCTCACTGCTGTTAGCCTATTAGCACAGAGCCTGCTTTGGGCGCTCTGTCCCCCTCTTTTGGTTCCTCCCCCACTTGTACTCTCCCCAAAATAAATAAATATTGAAAAAAGTTGTATGATCCCACTAGGGCATTTAGAAGAGCTTTATGAAATATGTTTTACAACTTCATCCCCAGGGAAAGAAAGAAAAAGCTACTTGTTAATTGAGTGCCATCCACCATTGGTCAAAGGTAGCTCCAGGGGGGACTTAATTCTCCTGCCCATATGAGTTGAAAATGTAGCAATGGCCGGATGGTTGCTCTGAATGCCCTAAGCTGCCCATCAGAGAAGCCGCAGAACAGGAATTGGGAGACACACAGGTTAGCATGAGTCAAAACACTATTAAGTTGTACCTGCATGAAATTGGACACTCTGTACAGAATTTATCACTTTAGTACTGCTTAGATAAGAGGTGCAGCTGAAAAGATTTGTAGTGTGCATAAGAAGTGTCTAATACAGATATTATCAACACTATTTTTTTAAGTTTTTTTTTTTACATTTATTTATTTTTGAGAGACAGAGAGAGACAGAGCGTGAGCAGGGGAGGGGCAGACACAGAATCAGAAGCAGGTTCCAGGCTCTGAGCTGTCAGCACAGAGCCCGACGCAGGGCTCGAACCCACGAACCGTGAGATCATGACCAGAGCTAAAGTCAAGATGCTTAACTGACTGAGCCACCCAGGTGTCCCTATTATCACCACTATTATATGGATAATGGCCTAGAAGTTTAGGAAGCCTTAGTTGCTGAAAGTCATATGCTAGAAAGTAGCTCAGCCAGATTTCTGTATGATTCTAGAACCCATGCTTGGAACCACTGGGTATTGCATTCTCAGGCATATATTCTTGCTAAAGAGAACATCCATGATATATACATATACACAGCAGAACTTTTTAAGGATGATGTATTTGAAGTTGCTTATATGGCTTATAAGACATGATTAAGTTAAGGATGCAGGGCTCTGTGACTTCCTAGAGAAGCACTTCACAGATGAAGTGAAACTCATCACACAGATAGGAGAACACCTGACCAACAGGCTGGGCTGGCTGAGTATCTCCTCAAAAGGTTCACCCTCAAGTATGACTAAGAGCTTCCAGAGCCCAGAGGCACTTGAGAGTCCCCTCTGCATCCCCCTCCTGTCTGAGCCTCTTCCTGCAGCCAAAAGGCATGTTTTTAACCACTTCAGAGGACTCTCCCAAGCTGAGGAATATATATATATATATACACACACACGCATATATATGTGTATATATATATATATATATATATATACACATGCATATATATGTATATACATATATATACACACATATGTACATATATACATATATATGTAATGATGCAGGGTTATGACTGATAACAAAACAATTCAGGATAGCTTCCACAACATCTGAATTCCTGAAGACATCTGCTTATATAGGTAATAGGGTGGCCTTGTGCTTCTCTGAAGAGAAGACCTTAGGAATTTAACCATAAACTAATAACTAGAAATATGAATGCTTTTTATTTGTTCCTAAGGTTAGGAAAAAAAGAGCTGTCCACAAGGGGAGCAAATCCAGCACAGTCTGGGTCTGCTCCATTATTTCCCTGATATGCCTACGTAGAGGGCACCTGATCATTGCAGATGTCAAAGAGACATGGCGCATGCTGACAGAGTCAGAAAGAACTCAATCCTGCCATACTGCAGGAGCCATGTTTTCACTGCCTTTATTTTATTTTTATTTTTTTTAAGTTTATTTATTTATTTTGAGAGAGAAAGCAGGGTAGGGGCAGAGAGAAAGGGGGGAGGAAGAGAATTCCAAGCAGGCTCCACACTGTCAGCACAGAGCCCGATGCAGGGCTCCAGCTCACAAACCACGAGATCTTGACCTGAGCCAAGATCAAGAGTCAGATGCTCAACTGACTGAACCACCCAGTCACCCCTCACTGCCTTTAAAACTACTTGGTGTTGAGGGGGCTGCGTGACTGATCACAGAAACCCCTGTTGCCTGATATTCCCAGTCCTCAGGACTTCAGTCTGAATGTGCAGGTGAGGGCAGGGGTCTTGTATTCTCTCCATTAAATTCACCCTTCTCTTTCTGTGTTCGAAGATTATCCTCAGGACCTTTATCATGCATCTGCCGTTCTTAAAAAAATATCAATACTAAAAATTCCAATTTCTTACATTAAATAGCTTAAGTTTAAACCCAAGTTATTAACTCAGAGGAACAGAATGAGAAACAAGAATTGCTATGGTATCCTGTGTAGACTCCCTCACCGTGGGAGCCCTGACAGTCACGTGGGCTAGTGACTTGATATTTCTTCCTCTCTGTTTACCAAATTGATTTTATCCCAACAACCTTAAAACAAACAAGCAGCCATTGATTTTACACATCAAGTGTGCCTTTCCCTATCATTGTAGCGTTATTTGAATCTTAATTACAATTCACAGTGTCAGAAGAATGTCTCTTACTTTCTCGGCCATGGAGTTTGAAGACCTTAGGACCATAATGGAAACACAAAAAACAAAACAAAACAAAACAAAACAAAAACAACAAAAAACAAAGAAAAGAAAAAAACACTATAGTAATATAAAAGCCTTTAAGTACAGACAATAACATTTTCAAGTCTCCTATTCATTTCCCCCCATTCTCTCTGCATGAATTGATGTTATCAATATAGTATCAATTACGTTAAATACAAGCAGTAAATGGTGTCTAAGTGAGTGGTTGTCAAAGCAATATTTTATAACTGAGAATGACTATATATATATATTTATTTTCTTATGTAGAAATATCTAGCAGAATTGTTCTTTTTGCCTCTCAGCCCTGCATCTTATAACATTGAGGACACAATGCCTTCTCTTCTAGGCAGTTCCTAAATGAAGATGATGACAGTGTGTATATGTTTTGTGGGGAGGAATGTTCGCATTAAAGCAATCATGGCTTACTGATAAAGTATCAGCAATTAAGTTTTCAAGTATTCCTTCTTCTTTTCAGAGTGAATATATCTGTCTCATCATGGTGTCCTACCTGTTCTGAAAGTCTCCTTAGATTTTGGTACAGAGGGGTGCCTAGCTGGTTCAGTCTGTTAAATATCCGACTCTTGATTTTGGCTTAGATTATGATCTCATGATTCTTGAGATCGAGCCCTGCATCTGGCTCCATGCTGCTGGCACAGAGCCTGCTTGGGGGATTCTCTCTCTCCGTCTCTCTCTCCCCCTTCTCCTCCCCACATTTGAAAATAAATAAATACACTTAAGAAAAACAAAGAAGTTAGCACAGAGATGGTGATACATTTATCTTTTGTTCACTCTTTGGCCATCCTGCTTTCTTTTCCTTATAATGTATTTAAAATTGTATCCTAATTATAGTTTGACAAGTATTCATTAATTTGTTTATTCCTTCATTATTTTGTATGCAGATTCAATCATTCATTTGTTCATATATATGTACTTAGTTAATTCGTAAACTTGCCTAATATTTATTGCTTCATTATATGGCACAGGCACTACTATAAGTAAAAGGATCTCAAAAATAAAAACACAAATAGGTATCTGCCCTTGAAGCTCTTCCAGTGAAGTATAAATACAGATTGGCTCTATTGTTGAAATATTTGCAATATAAAAATACCAAACAATATTAGAAGGGTATATGCAGAGTGCAAAGGAGCACAGAGACGGGGCCCCTGAGGAGTGGGTGAGGGATTGTTTAAACATAAAGGTCAAAGGGCTGCTACCATTGGGTACTTTAAAATTACATCATCTGGGGCACCTGGGTGGCTCAGTTGGTTGAGCATCCGACATAAGCTCAGGTCATGATCTTGGGGGTTCGTGAGTTCGAGCCCTGCATTGGGCTTGCTGCGGTCAGCATGGAGCCTGCTTGGGATCCTCTGTCCACCCCCCTCTCTCTGCCCTTCCCCCAGTGATACTTTCTTTCAAAATTAAATAAATAACATTTAAAAAGTACATTATCAGACTGTTAATAGAGCTGATTAAAAATGAAGGTTGATCGGGCACCTGGGTGGCTCAGTCGGTTAAGCGTCCAACTTCGGCTCAGGTCATGATCTCGCGGTTTGTGAGTTCGAGCCCCACGTGGGCTCTGTGCTGACAGCTCAGAGCCTGGAGCCTATTTCAGATTCTGTGTCTCCCTCTCTGTCTGACCCTCCCCTGTTCATGCTCTATCTCTCTCTGTCTCAAAAATAAATAAGCGTTAAAAAAATTTTTTTTTAAAATGAAGGTTGATCTTTAAAAAAAATCATAATCACATCCTTAATGAGTGTAGAATTTTAACACACATTTAGTATAACATGTCCTATCTTAGAATCCAATTCCTGCAATGTGGGCAACCTCCAGCTCCTGAAGGAACTGATGCCATAGACTGACTGCTTTAGCCAATATTGGCCTCTCTCTCTGTCTAATCTAACCTGTAACCCACTGATTTCCTTAGAGCAACGTCAGATTGATTCTCCAGAAACCTAACCCACCCTATAGAGAGCAAATACCGACATTTTGTCCTTTGTGGTGCTTTTGACTCCAGGGTTAAAGGATTATTATGTTTAATATCAATAAAAGTGAACTGACAATCCATTTATTTGGGTAAACAGGTGTATTTACAAAAATTTTTGAGAAAAAAATAAATTTTTTTCTTCATGTAACAAACATTTTGATAGTGTCCATTAGTTTGTATGTGAGTAGAGTAACTTAGACTAAAAACTTCAAGATCCTAATTACTGGGTTCAGAAGACAAAATACTAAATTAAAATGCCAGAGATTTTTACTTTTAACATGAAGTTACTCAGAGAAAAGCAACTCATTTTAATATATCTTTTGCAAAGCATCTGATGTAATACTACACAGTTGAAACATTCTGTACCATCACCTCAGGGCCATCTTTTCATTATATTCAGTAATTTCTGAGGAAACAGTATGCTAAGATGTTAAAGTAGACGCTCATTGCAGAAAGATGAAGGGTGGACGCTGAGGCCTGTGTGACACAAAGTATTGATAATACCCCTCTGTTTGTCTAATCTTACCACTTGTGTTAAGTGTGTTTTTCCATAGACAAAAGCAAAAAGAAGTAGGCTAATCCTGAGTGAGTTGATGCATTAGAGATATATTCAAATGGATAATCTTTATTTACTTTCCTTGAAAAAAATCATTGAATCAATTTAATTTTAATAATTTTAATTTCTATCAGGGTCATAAAAATGAATTGAACAGTACAAAATTCAGAATATCCTGAAATCTCAGTATCTTGAAACAGTGCATTTGTATTTTGCTGATTGTCCTCTAATATTTATCTTTATGAATAGGAACATATACACAATATTACATATATGCATAGAATCGTATCATCCATGGAGTTAATGAAGGGCAACTCTTTTCTTGGCATCTTTTCTTTTCTTCAACTCTATCTCTCTCTTCCTCTTTCCCAGGTGACTAGCAGTTAACCACCTTTCTTCAATGCCATGTAATCATATACAAATATCATACATATATACACACCTTTAGTAAATTTCATTATTCATTTATAAAAATGGGGTTATACTCCATATGTTGTTCTACATCTAGCTTCACCCACTTCACCTACCCTGATGGCAATTACCCTGATGACAATTGTTTTATGGGTGCTTAATTTTCATGGAATGGGGGCCATAGTTTATTCTGTAATTCTTCAGCTCTTGAGTAGGTCCCATTTTCCCCGGGTTTGCTTTTTGGTGGTATCAAATATTGTAATAAACATCCTAGTATTTGTTACGTGTGTGCATTCTTATGGACTGTAATGAATGTGTGTATATTCTTATGGACTGGTGTAGGAGGTTGTACACCCTTTTTAAAATAACAGCTTTATTGAGATAGTCACATATCATAAAGTAGGTTACAGGGAAAAAGAAAAGAAGAGTGAGGAGTAATTGCTAATGGATGACAACATTCCTTTCGCGGATGGTGTCAAGGGTCTACATTAAGATAATGATGTTTGCACATGTCTGTGAACATACTAAAAATCACCAATTTGTACGCTTTAAAAAAAAATTATTTATGTGGGGGGTGCAGAGAGAGAGAGCATCCCAAGCAGGCTCCCAGTATGGAGCCTGACATGGGGCTCGATCCCACAAACCGTAAGATCATGACCTGAGCCGAAATCAAAAGTCAAAGGGTTAACTGACTGAGCCACCCAGGTGCTCCAACACTTTAAAAGGGTGAGTTTTGTGATATATCAAAACTAGACAAATACACTGTAAGAAATGAAGCTGCTAAGGAGGTTTTCATGAATAGCCATGAAAAAAATCCTTAGAATAGGTGTAAATTTTAGGATCAGCATGTCAATTTTTGAAGAAGGGTCAGCTGGGATTTTTTATAGCAGTTAGGTTTAATCTTTTGATCAATTTAGGAACATTGTCATTTTAACTTTATTGAGTCCTCCAAATCATGACTGTGAAAAGTCTTCCCATTTATTTAAATCTTAATTTTTTCTAACGATGCTTTGTAATTTTCATTGTACCAATTTGCGTGTCTTTCATTAAATTTGTTCCTAAGTTTTATTCTTGTTCATGCTATTGTAAATGGAATTATTTGTACCAGTTTCTGAAAGTCATTGCAAGGGTGTAGACATCAAACTGATTTTTAGATATTGATCTTGTATCTTGCAAATTTTCTGCACTTCAGTAGTTCTCACAATGTTTTGCAGATTCCTTATGAATTTCTACGCACAAGATCATATCAACTGCATAGCAGTTTTAACTTCTTCCTTTTGAATCTAGATGTCGTTTCTTTCTTTTACTGTCCTAATCGCCCTGACCAGAAATGCCAGCCCTCTGGAAGGTTGAAGAAATTCCCTTCTTTTCCTGCTTTGTTGAATATTGTTAAATGTTTTTTTCTGAATTTATTGCAGTGATGGTGAGCATGTGAGTTTTGTCTTAAATTCTGTGAATATAGTGTATTACATTGATTTATTTTAGATGTCTAACCAACTTTTTGTTAGTAAAACAAATCCCGTTTGGTCATGTTGTATGATTTGTTTTATATTTGGTAGATTAGATTTACTACTCTTCTGAGGATATCTGAGTTGTTCATTATGGAACTTCATCTACAGTTTTATTTCTTGTAATGCATTTGTTTTGTTTTGATATCAGTGTAATAATGGCAAGTGTTCTTTCCTTTTTCTTCATATAGTTCTTGAAGAGTTTCTGATGCATCAATGTTAACATTTCTTTACCTTTTTTTTTTTTTAAGAATTTAACAGTGAAGCCATCAGGTCCTAGATATTTATTCATGGGCTTATTCTTTTTAGTTACTAATTCAGACTCTTGTTATAAATCTAATCAGATTTTCTGTTTCTTCCTGGGTTAGTTTAAGTGGTTTTTCTCTCTTTAGGACTTTGTCTATTTCATCTATATTATCTAATTTGTTGGCATAAAGTTGTTTATGGTACTCTCTTATAATCCTTTTTATTTCTGTCAAGTTGGCAAAGATGGTCCATCTTTCACTATTATATTTATTCATCATTCATTTAGTAATTTGATTCTTTTTTTTCCCATAATCAGTGTAGCTAAATTTTGTCAATACCATGGATCTTTTCAGAAAAATGACTTTTGGTTTCATTGATCTTTGTTACTATTTTTCTATTCTCTGTTTCACTTATTTTCATGATATAGTCTTTATAATTTCCTTCCTTCTGCTTAGTTTGGGTTTAATTTTCTTTTTTTCCCCCCTCTGGATGGCTAAAGTGCAAGATTTGGTAATTTGAAATTTCAAATATTTCTCCTGTTTGTTTCTCACTTTCTCCTCTGGTGTTCCCATTATGCCATTATGCATATATTATACCGACCTTTGTAGTTGTCTCACAGTCCTTGGATATTCAGTTCTGATTTTTTTTTCTTTTAATATTTGTTCTCTTTGCTTTTTGGTATTTGGTGTTTGAGGATTCTGTTGCTAAATCTCCTATATTAGAGATTCCTTCTTTAGCTGCTCCCCCAGTCGGTGAACAAGCCCATCAAAGGTATTCTTCATTTTTGTTACAGTGTTTTTTAATCTGTTGCATTTTTTTTAAATTTTTCTTTAGGATTTTTGTCTCTCTATTTACATTGACCATCTTTTCTTACATGCTGTCTATCCATTAGAGCCCTTAGCATATTAATCATAATTGTTTTAAATTTATGGTTTTATAATTCCAATGTCCCTGCTGGGTCTAGTTCTGATGTTTTGTGTGTCCCCTCAAATTGTGTTTTTTACCTTTTGGCATTCCTTGTGTTTTTTCCTGGATATCCAACATGATGTACTCGATAAAAAGAATTGTAAATAATCTTTTCCTAATGTTGCCAGGAGGTATGGGGGGAGGGGATGCATTGTCTAGTCCTATGATTAGACCTCAGTCTTTTAATGATCCTATGTCTCTGGACTGTGAACTTCACAAGTGATTTTCCTCCTCCTTTGGGTGGGACAGGATGGTAGGAGTGGGCTGGCATTGGTATTTCCCTTCCCCAGGTCAGTTAGACTCTGATGATACCCTGTCAGGTTAGGCTGAGGTGAACTCGTGTCCCCTCAGGACTGCACTTGTTAGGAGAAACTGAGGGCTCTGTCTTTCATAATGGCTCCCTTTCCCTCCCATTGCTGGAAGCATGAGGGGATTTTTTTTTTTTTTCCTAAAACTTACTGTGAGAACCTGCTCAAGAGCCTAGAGGTACATCTCAGGTGTCCCCCCTCAGACTTGGTCCTCTTGGTCCCCCCTTGGTCCTTGGAGTCTTTTATGATCCCTTGCCCACACTGAGCCTCCATCAGTCACTTACTGGTCAGGTTTCCTACTCAGCACTGGTCCCAGTGGCAGTTTTGTACATAAGCTGTGACTCTCCCTATATTTTCCTGTCTTGCGGGCAACAGTTTCTGCTGTGTCTTCCCACTCTTCCAGATCCAAGAACAGCTGTTTATTTTTCAGTCTGTTCAGCTTTTTATTCTTGTGAGGTTGGAGTGGCTACTTCCAAGCTCCTGACATGTGGAACTAGAAACCAGAAGCTCCCTTTAGTTCCTAAATGTGGTTTGCTTTAGTTCTTTAAAGATATTGAAAGGAGCTGATTTAATTTTTTAAATGATAATTCCACTAACATAGGCTTTCTCAGAGGTAGTTTCTATTGACTTATTGACTCCCTCCCCCCCACCCCCCACCCCCACAATGTATGGGCCATACTTTCCTGTTTCTTTGTGCTTATTTTCTTTCTTTTTCGTTGTTGTTGTTGTTGTTGTTGTTGTTGTTGTTGTTGTTGTTGAACCTGTCTATTGTGAATAATAGTGTTGCAACCCTGGAAATCTAGTTTCCTTTCCCCTTAGGGATTTAAAAAAATTTTTTTTTTTATGTTTATTTTTGAGAGAGAGAGAGTATGCGCACGTAGGGGTGGGGAAGGGCAGAGAGAGAGGGAGACACAGAATATGAAGCAGGCTTCAGGCTCTGAGCTGTCAGCACAGAGCCCAATGCGGGGCTCGAACTCACGGACCGTGAGATCATGACCTGAGCCGAAGTCGGTTGCTTAACTTACTGAGTCACTCAGGTGTCCCTTTATTTTTTTTTTTAAGTTTATTTATTTATTTTGAAAGAGACAGAGAATAAGTGGGGGAAGGGCAGAGAGAGGGAGAATCCCAAGCAGGTTCTGCATGGTTGGTCAGCACAGAGTCTGATAGAGCCTAATGCAGTGTTCTAGCTCACAAAACAGATCATGTACTTAGTTGAAATCAAGAGTCCAGTGCTTGGGCCGCATGGGTGGCTCAGTTGAAGAGTGTCCAACTTTGGCTAAGTCATGATCTCATGGCTTGTGAGTTTAGAGCCCCGTATTTGGCTCCCTGGTGTCAATGTAGAGCCCACTTCTGATCCTCTGTCCTCCACTCTTTGCCCCTTCCCTGCTTGTGTTCTGCTAAAAAAAAAATAAAAAAAAAAAAAAAGTAAACATTTAAAAACACTAAAAAGTAAATTTAAAAAAGAGTCCAATGCTTAACCGACCTAGCCACCCAGGCACCCCCCCCTTCTCTGTAAGTTTTTTTTGTTGTGATTTTTTATTGTTACTGTTAACATTCATTTAGTGACTGCTGAACTCATTCTTAAATTCTATATTCTTTCTCATGTGTATTCATGGATTATCTTAGCTTTCACTTGCTGCTTGCACAGACCTTTGACATTGGTCAGAGGCCAGAGCTTAGGGCCTTTGCGTGTAGTCCCTGGGCATGCACTTAGCCCTGCATTTGCAAATGGACTTCTACATCTCCTGGGAAAAATCAGAGCTTTTCAAATCCCCCAAGAATTCTCATTCACCAGTGTTTCCTTTTAAATTCTTTGGTAAGACATCTGTTGGACCTTACTGACTTTACCACCTCTGGCAGTTGTGATTTTTAGCAGATGCTACTGATTGTTTTTGACAAATGCCTTGAAGATTGGACTGTTTACACTAAGCAAGTTCTGAGTGAGGTCAAACAAAAAGAAAAAAAAGTCCTGTGAATAGGACTTCTTCAGAGATCTTCCAGGCAGCTCAAATAGTAACTATTCTCAGGGGTGGGGCTTTGGGGGAAGCCCCAAACCTATTCTGGCCCCTCTGGTGGCTGCCCCATAAGAATT
The DNA here is from genome assembly GCF_023721935.1 of Panthera uncia. Taxonomy (NCBI): domain Eukaryota; kingdom Metazoa; phylum Chordata; class Mammalia; order Carnivora; family Felidae; genus Panthera; species Panthera uncia. Next base: position 52,945,185 of record NC_064807.1, on the reverse strand, counting down.
GACATGCACCCAAACTGCTTATTTCTCCAGAGTCTTTCCGGGATACCTCAGAGACCTCCAGATGGATTATGCCTCAATGCCTTCCAGAAAGCAGATTTTTTTTAAAGTGTATTTATTTACCTTGAAAGAGAGAGCAGGGGAGGGGCAGAGAGAAAGGGAGAGAGAGAATCCCAAGCAGGCTCCACTCTGTCAGCACAGAGCCAGACGTGGGGCTTGCTCTCACAAATTGTGAGATCATGACCTGACCCAAGATCAAGAGTGTGAAGCTTGACCGACTAAGAAAGCAGAATGTGCTACTAGTCCCACCTGGTGGCCAGGATTTAGTCACCTTATCCTGTGTGCTGCACATCCTTCGTGCCCTATCCTAAACAGCCCCTCTCACACTACTCCTTTCTCAAAGCCCTTGTCATCAAAAGTGGTGCCTGATTTTCAGGGAACTATCCCCCTTAGGATTATTGCATCCAATTGACTTATAACTTGCAGGTCAAATCATCAGTAGTGAAAGGTGAATTGTCATTGTGTAGAAGGCTTTCTCTTATTCATGGTGAAAATGGTACTTTTATCAGATATTGAACGAGTTTTGTTGTTAGATTGCTGATCTGTATAAGTTATTTTAAACATGAAGGGAGGCAGGAGGAGAGAAAGGGAAGAACGATAGACACTATATTGTATGGCAGATTTCTAGAACTTACTCACCTTGCATAACTTAAACTTTATAGCTGTTGGATAACAACTCCTCACATATCCCCTCCCTCAGCCCCTAGAAATCATCATTCTACTTTCTGGTTCTTTGAATTTGACAGTTATAGATACCTAATACAACAAGTGGAATCTGATAATGTTTGTTCTTCTGTGACTGGCTTCTTTTATGTAGCATAATATCCTCCATGTTGTTGTGTGTGACACAATTTCCTTCTTTTTCTAATGCTGAACAATATTCCGATTTATGTGTATACCTTTATGTATATAACACATTATCCATTCATCCATTGATGGATATTCAGGTTGCTCCCATAGCTTGGCTATCGTGAATAGCACTGTAATCAATATGGGACTATAGATAATGGCCTTGGCAATGACACCAAAGTACAGACAAAAAAAAAATTAGAAAAGTAGGACTACATCAAACCAAAAAGGACAGCACATCAAAGGAAACAGTCAACAAAATTAAAGGCAACCTACAGAGTGGGAGAAAATATCTGCAAACCTTATATCTGATAAGGGTTTAAATACAAAATATAAAGCAAACTCCTACAACTCAATAGCAAAAAGAAAGCGAATAATCTGATTTAAAAATGTACGAAGGGCTTGAAAAGATGTTTCCCTAAAGGAGACCTACAAATGGCCAACAGGTACTGAACGCTTGCTCAAGATCATTAGTCATCAGGGAAATACAGATCAAACCTGCAATGAGACATTACCTCATACCTATTAAAGATAGCTGTTAGGAAGAATAAAAATAAAAAACAAAGATCAGTGTCAGCAAGGACTGGAGAGATTGGAATTCTTGTGCACTGTTGGTGGGAATGTAAAATGTTGAAGCTACTGTGGAAACAGTATGGAATTTCCTCAAAAAATAACAAATGGAACTACTATGTTTATGATCCAGAAATTCCACTTCTGAGTACATATGCACAATAATTGAAATGAAGACCTCAACAAGAAATGAATTTAATTTCCTGAAGAGATGAAATATAAATTGTTGAGTTACTAAGTTACCAGGGTGGAAAGATACTGTTTAGAGAGAAGTCACTGGAGCCAATATTATGCTGTATTTTTCAAGAATGAGTATGTTGCTGAGTAGGTCATTTGTGGTGAGTAATGGGATGACAAAGGAAGAAAAGATTTCTTTAGCAGCCTCTGTAGATACTTGGAGTACACATATTCCTTAAGGTCTCTGAATTTAGATTTAATTTTTTAAGTGTCACTGTGCTTTGCTTTTGGTTTTGCTTTTTGGAGTGTATTTGCTTGTTTTCAGTATGTCACCTGGGAGAGGTAGGACTATATTTGAAATAAAGAAAAATATAGCTCCGTATATAATCATATACTTAGATGGATATTCAAGAAAATGTTGATACAGGTTGTCTCCAGATATTAAAATTATGAATTATTTTAATCTTTACGCTTTTCTGTGTCATCCTAGTTTCTACAGTCAGCACGTGTGATTTTTGTAATCAGACACAGTATGAAAAACTATTTATACTAATGAGACATTTACATTGTCACTAAGAAAAAAACAGATTAACTGGAAGGCTTAATCCCACTTTTAGAAAATTCTCTTGATACAATAACATTCTGTAACTTTGACTACAAACAGGCAATTGTAAGGTTAATATCATCCATTTAGATTGATGGAGTTACTAGGATAATAAAGTTAGGGAACATACATATAATATATCTATATTTCAGCAGAGTACTTCCCATGATATCTCTAAAGAATTGATTAAGGTATTGGCAGGATTTCAGTGTGGTCACATGGAGTCATAATTTTTAAGTGACCATCAGAAAGTAGGTAGATTAATGTTTGATGTCAGTTCATGGGAAATTCTGTAGCAGAGTCCTGAATCTGCCCATATTTTATTTAACAATTTTGTTAATGAAAACAGATGACATATTTATTGTAACTTAAGTGATAAGGTACCCAACCTAGCTGATGTCAGACCAAAGCATCTTGTTCAGAAAGAAGCGTAATTGGAAAAGTCACTGAGAAAGAATAAGACATTGAAATTATTGTATTTCTCTGAATTTAGAGACATGGGTGTCAAAAGTTTTTAACTAGTGTGGAGGTTCCTCAAAAAATGAAAAATAGAAATACTATATGATGCAATAATTCCACCACTGGGTATTTACCCAAAAAACAAAAACAGTAATTCAAAAAGATGTACGCACCCCTATGTCTGTTGCGGCATTATTTACAACAGCCAAGATGAGGCAACCTAAATGTCCATCGATCGATGAATGGATAAGGATGTGGAATATACATAATGGGATAGTACACAGTCATAAGAAAGGATGAGATCTTGCCATTTGCAGCAGCATGAATGGACCTAGAATGGATTATGGTAGGTGAAATAAGTCAGACTGAACAAGAGAATCACCATATGATTTCACACGTATGTGGAATCTAAAAAATAAATGCATAGACAAGCAAAAGGCAGAATCAGACTTATAGAGAACAAACTGATGGTTGCCAGAGGGCAGGGGGCTGGGGGAATGAAAACATGGGTAAAGAAGAGTGGGAGATACAGGCATCCAGTTATGGAATGAATAAGTCATCAGAATAAAAGATACAGCATAGGGAATATAGTCAACGAAATTGAAATAGTATTGTATGGTGACAGATGGAGCTATACTTGTGACCATAGCATAACCTATAGAGAAGCTGAGTCACTATGTTGTACACCTATGGCTGATGTGACATTGTGTGTCAGGTATACTCAAATTGAAAAACAAAAAAGATGTTAGCCAGAAAAGGAGCTTCAAATCGAGATTGCTAATTGATTACAAAGTTTTTGGAGAGGTGACGTCAGAAAGCCTAATTTGTGATGAATAAAGCCAACAAATTGCATATACAAATGGAAATAAAATACATTGAACCTGATATGTCTTGAGTGTAAGTTTTTCTGAGGACAGTTAAGAAGCCATTTTAAGACTACAAGCTTTGTGTACGTTGCGTGCGCTTAGCTTTCAACATAGTTTATGACATTTCTAAATAAATCTCAATGTGACTTACTGGTAAAATGTACAGATTCCTTCTGTAAGTGTCCTTCTTGCCAAGTACTCATAAATTGTAGGGGGGTTCATTGAAAGGCTTCTATATAAATTTATGGGGCTATCAATTTTCTGGTTAATTGATCTTATACTTGATGATTCCAAACATGTTCAGCTCCATTAAATGCAATGTCATTCTTTTCCCAGGGGCTAGTTGATTTCAGTGTCTGTAAAAAGTGTTATAAAAAAGGAAAGGTTTTCTATCATCCTTTGCTCTCTGACCATATACAAATTATTTTTTAAAAAATCATATAATCTTGGGAGTAGGAAATGCTTTTTGAAGCATGACACAAAGCCTATGAAGCATAAAGGGAAAAAATACAAACATGCTTCACTACACACACACACACACACACACACATGAAATAAAGAAATAAAAATGTATTTGCAAGAAATTTGGAAAGGGCTAATGTATATACACAATCATGTGATCTGTAAATGAAAAACTGGAAAGGTATAGATGAAATGATTAGCAAGAATAATTAGGCAAAGAACTTAGAAATATATGATTTTTACTTCTTACACTTTCATATTTTTAGCAAATCATTTCTGTTATTTTATAGTAAAAATATATTTTAAAACCGAAGTTTTGTCATGCTGCTTTTTTTTTATTTACTTTTTTTTCCCCTTTAAATAATTTATAAATAAGAAAACAAATGTATTTGGAAAAATGCTTCTATCCTTTTGTGTGGTTCCTCAGGGAATATGCTTAAATGTCAGCACTTTAGTGGATGTCACACTTTCCCTCTATTTCCTGTTTTCCCAGTACACATTTATTCAATGTATAGATATGTTAAAGGTAGGGGAGTCTGGGTGGCTCGCTCGGTTAAGCGTCCAGCTTCGGCTCAGGTCATGATCTCACTGTTGTGAGTTCAAGCCCTGCATTGGGCTCTGTGCTGACAGCTGAGAGCCTGGATCCCGCTTCAGATTCTGTGTCTCTTTTTCTCTGTGCCTCTCCCCAACTTATGCTCTGTCTCTGTCTCTCTCTCAACAATAAATAGACATTAAAAAAATTTTTTTTGAATAATGTTAAGAGTAAAGAGAATATTTACTGGCTCTAAATTAAGGGCCCAGTAATTTGGCTGACCTGATCCCCGGAGTGGAAATGACTAAAAATGGAAAAGAAAATATTCAAGAGTAAGAAAAACCATGGCCATGTTTGTTTCCTAGGTGCTGGCCCATCACTGAGTAGAGGCCACAGGACTCTGCTCTGGAACCAGCTTACTTCGGTAGAAATACCAGTCACATGAATCTGGCAGATATCTAACTGACAAGAAGACCAGGTAGGAAAAGACAGATGTTCCCAGCTGAAGGGTATGTTCTGCAACACTCTGTGGGCAGGACACGGGGGTGCAGGGGTGACTCCATGGCAAGCAGAGAGTGTGGAGGGAAGGGTTAGCAGGAGATAAGGTTAGAACAGTGACCGGGGCTGCAGGGTGTGTTAGAGGAAAAAAATCATGTCGTGATTCAGGAACGGCCCGCAGCTGTCTGTTTTCGGCACATACGGATGTTGTTTGTAGTTCGTGGAGAATTCCTCGCATCCAAAGAATGTTTGGTTATGATCTCCACTTCTGAAGCGATCCCTTTCAGCCTGTAATACTTTAAGAGAGATAAGGAAAAATGACATCACAGCCGGAAGAACAAGTGGGTAAGCTGGGTGTCCTTTTGTGCTTGGCTCCTTTCACTCATCATATTTTAAAGGCTCGTCCACCTGTAGTGAGTATGCATATGATTCAGTCCTTCATTCTTGCAATATTCTTCCTCATTAAAATAAAGACACAGAATCTGATCTGAGGATGCTGGCCCTCAGTTTACTTGATGGGACTAAATGAAGAAATACACATCACACTATTTCAACTCACCATCTGAAGACCAGTAACAATGGAAGAGCACAATTATTTTTCCTTCCGTTTAAAATACATTATCTGCAAAACTGACTTTACTGTAATTTTCTTGGTAATGCATAACTGGCTAACACATTTAAGTGCAGGCAGCTTCACAAGAAAAAACAAGTTTGCATTTATTCAATTCTTGGTCTTTTCTGATGATGCCAACAAGAATAGAAATGGAAAGGAGTCTATAGAAAATTCAAAATACTTATTTTTTGGTAAGTTGAAATTTCTGAGTTTGGAGATGTAAACGAGACATGTTGGAATAAGTGAAAAAATTGTATTCAAAATGGTTTCATATTTAAAAAAACTGTAAAAAACAAAGGGAAAAGTATTCACGAAATGTTCAATGTTCAGTAACAAAAAGTACAGAATAGTATGTGGGGTATGATCCCAATTTTGAAAAAGAAAAAGCTTCTTCTACAAACACATCTAACCTGTGTGTGTGTAAAGTATATATGAATATACAAACATATATATATGTATACACACACACACACACACAACACTAACATAAATTTATTTTCTCTGGAAAGTAATATAGCAGTATTGGGGGCAGGAGGGATGACTTCGTGGTTTAGTTCTTGTATGGTTTCAACTCATCTTTACAAAATGCCTTCCATTTGTTACTAGAGAGAAAAAGTACATGCCGTAAACTTGTGCTATCACTTAAGACATTATACCAAAGCATACCTTATGGTCTCTACTTGAAAATGTAGCCAGTAGCTGAGTTTTCAGGGAGAAATATTATTACAATGAAATATTAAATCTTATGGGAATAATCAGATACTGTAGCTGGCAATGTGAATATCTATAAATATGTATATTTATGTATGTAAATATGTATGTTTTCTGGGAAAACAATTTGATGTTAAGTATTAAGCACTTAAATTTTTTTAAATTGTTCTACCTCCTTTTGAGGAGAATAAATAGAAAGTAATCCAAAGCATATAATTAGTTGACAGGGATATTAAGTATTCATATTCAGGGTGAACTGGATACAGAGTCATAAATATTCACTGCAGTGTTATTTATTGTAACCAAACACTGTAAACAATCTAAATTTCCTGCAGTAGGCAGATGGTTAAATAAATTGTAGTTAAGTTCTCTCAATGTCTTTTAAACCAGTATTTATTGACATGAGAACAAGGTCATGAAATAGCAATTTTGTTTTTTAACAGACTTGCAAATGGTATTCACAAAATGTTATTTTTTTAAGTAAATATATACTCATATGTAGGAAAATATGGGAAGAACATATAATAACTTGTTACTAGCCTTTATCGCCGGTGGTAATGAGTTATGTGTGGTTTTTCATTTATTTTGAAAATAAATTGGTAGTCTCTAATTAGAGAAAATGGGATTGTGTTTCATTTGTAATCAAAAAATCAGAAAAGAATGTTTTTTAAAAGGGGGAAATTGTAATACATTTCCCATAGGGTTTATTTTCAATTCATAAAGATTAATGGGTTTTTAAAGGCATTTATTGGCCTTGAGTTACCTGCTTCTCATGAAATTCTCTAAGATAAATATTATTTTCCATATTTATCAAGAAGATAAATACTATGACTGATGATATTTATGTAGAAAAATAATTTTTCTTTACTATTTAGCGAAAAGGAGCTATTTCTCATCATCCACAGGAGAGAAAGACAGTAAATCTCAAGTATTTTACAACTATCAGGTCCATGTAGCACATTTTTCTATCAAAGAATGCACCAAACTGTGAGAATGTATAATCCCTGCAAATGCTTCTATAGAAAAATGCCAATAGCTTCCACCCATAAAATGAGAGAGAATGACGCATTGTCATGAATGATGAGAAGAGGGAAGCATTATGTCACTAGAATGACATTTTTAGAATTTCAACTGCATGACAAAAGAGATGTCAGAAAAGACTTTTTTGTTGATGTTCATAGAATTTAAAGTCATGGATGTCACATATATTGTTATTTTATTATATTAATTTTTAAGCCCTTTCGTAGAATCAAAAAGCATTTCATAATACTTGTTAACAATTGCCTTGTGCCAGGCACTGTTCTAAACCTTGGGAATACAAATGTAATTGGCTCTAGAGAAACTCACCGTCAAGGAGACCTTATTGCATCTATGTTCAAAAGGATTCAAAGCAATTACAGAAAAGAAACAAGGCAATTATAATGGCTGTGCCTGCCTGTGTTACCAGGAAACAATTAGATTTAAAGCATCATAAATATACCCATATCCACAATCGGGTCTTATTGTTTCTTATTCTTGTTCTTTCTCCTTGGATCTAATCTGGCATCTTGACATAAGCAGAGTTGTTGATACAAAACAATAAGCAAGGCATTCTAAATTTGGTGGCTGGTATGTGAAGCAGGTAATTCCCACTTCGCTCATCCAATTATCAGAATGTCCATCACCTCAGTGACAAATGTCAGAAGAGTGGGCTCCATGGGAGCCTTGTTGAATTAACAGCATGACTGTGTGAGACTTGCCCTTGACTCAAGGGAGCATAGTGGAATTTCTCATTTAAGATCAATTATTATTATTGCAGTATATATTGTCAATTCTTTCACCAATTTACAGAGAAATGAATATAAATGATCAATAGGTGTATGAAGTCTTTCTAGCTCTTGAATATAAAAATAAAGCAAAATAAGATTATTATTACATTAGTAAACATTTAAAACACTCTAACATCCAGTATAGATGGAGGTCGGAGAATTGTTTACCCATATATTGTTAATGAGTTTGCCAATTGATAAAACTTTTCTTTGCGGGGCAGTTTGACAGTGACTCTATGTTGAGGCAGAACTTCTACCCATCCTCCCACTGGCATAGGCTCTGTTTTCCTTGTGCCCTCATCTCTGGTCTGTGTTGTCATTGCTCTTTGCCCCACTTGCTCCTTTCAGAGTCCAAAATGTGGACAACTTCCTTACTTATTATTATGAGAAGGAGTGCACTTAATTCCTGTGGAAGTTGCTTTTCTCACGGTAGAATGTTCTGGGCCCTGAGTCATTTGGGGTATGTCCAGAGTGTTTCTTATCCATTTCGGGCACTTTGATTCTATTGCCTATGTATATAATGCAGTGCATTTGTTTCGGATACTCTTGACAATGATTAGATCAGGTCATAGTGGGAGAAAGCATTGTTTTTCTTCTCTCTGGCTCCAGACCCTTTCAGAGCTTCAGAGATGAAAGGGGGCTAGCATTTCCACACAAACTGCCAGGTTCAGGCTGAAGCTATTTCCCATGTAGCCCGGGCCCTCTACAGTGGACACCTGAGCCTCTTCCCTGATGACAGGCAGATCTTACGGAGAACGGGCCACCAAAGGATAGAATGTGTAGCTTGCTTTGTCTTTGCTGTGCTGTTCCTCAGAATGTTTTTGTATTGGTGACCAGCTGCAGAAAGAGAGGAATTCAGTGCTCCAGGGAGAAGGAATCTTAGCAGACTCCTGAGGACTAGACAGAATCCAAGGTGAAGAGGAAGGACCCAATCTAGTACCTTTACTGAGATAGGTCCCAGAGCATCAAGGGCCAGACAAAACTATGATCTGAGCCCATGTGCAGGGTAATGTGGGTACAGGGAAACACAGTGATGGCAGAAACGAAATGAGTACATTTCTCTGAATGCGTCTCAGGCACCGGTCCTAGGAGATAGGAGGATCCTAGGCCTCAGGGCCCATGATAAAGATGGATGTGGCCAGCAGAGAGGCAGAAAGAACTTTGAAAATGTCTGAGTTCTATCAAAGATAAAAGTATTACTCATTACTATAGTGATGTTTGCTTTCAAACTTGGTATCATTAAAACAGAGGGGAGTCCAGGAGTTTGGTAGTCAAAATTCTCCTGTAAAAAGGACCCATAAACACTAAAACTGTCAAAGGCAATGGCTGTTTTTCAGCCTATCTCAGTTCAGTGATGGAGTTGATTTCTAGATAAAAGTAAGGACTATTACATGCTATCAAGGAAGCAGACGGTTGTACTGGTGGGACATGCGGAAGACAGGCCCTGACCCGAGCAACATACTTCTTAAAAGGCACTGACCTAGCAGTGTATGTCTCTAGAAGGGCTAGCCTGGGGAAATGCAGGCTACAGACTGTATCATGTGGCGTATGGTTATGGGACTAGGGAAGTGCAGTCTTTGATATCTATATAGATATTGCTTTGGTGGTTTTAAGCAGATAGCTGAAGAACTGTTAGGTGGAAGAGATATGCATGTATATTATATGTACATATAAATATAGCTATATATAGCATGGATGTGTGTGTGTGTGTGTGTGTGTGTGTGTGTGTGTGTATTATGCGGAACAGAACAGTTAACGTAAATGTAACACCAAAGCACAACCAGGATCCGTCTTTACAATCCAGTGCTCACTTGTTCTCTGCTATACCCAGCTGCAAGAGACACTGGAAAAGGAGCTTTAGGTGAAGAGAACTTGGATCGCCATGATGGTTTAGACCAATCACAATTCATCCACCAAGGCTGGCCTTTCACTGCTTAAAAAAAAAAAAAAAGCTGTGCTCTGAGTTGTAGGAAGAAGGGCAACAGTGGGGGGTCGCCAGCAGTCAGTGCCACCCCACATAGTTGTTTTTGCTTGATTTCCTCCTTTCCTCCCCAATGCCTTGTGAGATCCCCAAGGGAAAGGGTTCACCTTGGGAAGATTTTGGTCAACTAAGCCTAGTGTCAAAAGCATGGATTGTGAGAAACATTTGAACATTACATGAATGAGTAAGTTAGCAAAAATGTGTAATGATGCCAGGATCCTTTTTAAAACCTCTGAGTCACTTTTAGGAAAAGTTTGAAGCTGCCTCAGCCTCCATCACATACTCGACTCCAAGTTGCCAGCCTTTTTCCATACTATAGCCTCTACCTGGAGTGCTTTTCCTGGTCAGGATCTCATTGCCCAGTCCATCCAGTCTGGTGCCATTTATGCCCCCCATACCCTGCTTTCCATACTCTGCTCTTTGCTATCCAGCACCACCTCTTTGTGAAGCCTGCTCTGGCTAACCCACATGAAATGTGTGTACTTTCTTTCTGGGCTGCTCTGTTCCATGCGCTTCCCGTGATTTGCTGTGATGGGAAATCCTCTGCTGGGTCCCAGCTGCTTGAAGAAGGGTTGGATGTATCCCTAGCATTTAGCACAGGGCCTGTCGCAAAGTAGCTGTTCAATAATGATATCTTATTTTTTTAATTCTTTTAAGTTTATCTATTTTGAGAGAGACAGAAACAGCACAAACAGTGGAGGGGCAGAGAGAGAGGGAGAGAAAGAGAATCTCAAGCAGGCTTTTCACTGTCAGACACAGGGCTGGAACTCACAAAACCATGAAATCATGACCTGAGCTGAAACCGAGAGTTGGATGCTTAATTGACTGAGCCACCTAGGAGCCCCTGAATAATGATATTTTAAAATCATATACTCAGTTTGCCATATACTCAATGGTTCCAGTTTGAAAACTCTAAAGGGTACTATGAATACTAGGAAAAAGAGGTTCAAGAGAGTTATACTTCCCTCACAAAGACACGAGAGTCACAGATTCATTGCCTTTTTCAAATCCCTGTTTTTGTGATAGTTGAAATATATTATTTCCCCACTTTAAGACCTGGTCATCATCCACCGTAGTTTTTTTAAAATAGAAACAATGTTAAAAATTAACGTTGCCAAAGCTGCCACCTTTAGCTTGAGCCAAATTTTATGAAAAGCTTAGTTGTCTTCATTTTGACTTTTTCATGCTTATTTAAACTTTTGGAGAGAGTTTCTATTCTCTCATATTACCAAAGTCTAAACAACAGTTTTTCTAAGGAGGCATGCCTCCAGGCCAGCTGTTACAGCAATTATCAATTATATTTGGCTTCATTTAATTGTTTGCAAAATTAGCTTTTGAAAGTACCATTTAATTCTCTTTCCAGTCTCACTTCTCAAGAAGGTAATTAATGAACTAACTATAATTACACATGAATGATAAAGCACAGGGAACTTTTTAAATTAAATCATCACTGAACTTTTCTGTGTTATCTATCAGTTGGGACTCAGGTACTGCAGGGCACTGAGCACGTGAGAATTCAGGTCACTCCTGTCCCTGCCACCACCTTCTCATTTGTCATTGCTTGCAATCATGTGTCTGTCTGACATATTAGTGTAATCAAAATGCCCCACCCGAGTTAAACTCTCAAGCTTATGGGCTATCAGAAATGTATTTTAAAATACTCTAGGAGCTGCAAAAAATAAGTGTCAGCATGGATCTGTCCAGTACCTGTGAAGTAAGTCACCTGTGACCCTGAAGCTTAACGCCTAGTAGGAAAAATGTGTCCAGAGACTGTCCACACTCTTTCCACACCCTATGTGCACCTGCAGCCCAGACCTCATAGCTCACATGGAGATATATAACTTTAAGGAATACAAAAAGTAGCTTCTCTCCAGAAAAATATTGAGTAACCCACTAAAAAATATCTGTGAATCTTGCTTCTGCAGGGTTGTAATACATACAATGATACTTTTATTTATGGCAGCATTAAAAATGCAATTTATTAGTGTTGTTTCTCTTTTAATTGCAAATAATAGCTACTGTCTTAGAAGAATTGATAAATACAGAAAAACACAAAAAAGCTCCAATCAGTGTTCTATAATCCAGTCACCAGACCTAACGTTTTATAACATTTTGAAACGTATTTATACATCTCTGTATGTGTATATAATAAACACATACATAACATATAGATCACATTATTTATATTTACCCATTTCTCATGGTATTTTTTCTACCTATTTTTTAATGGCTATAGAGTATTTCATCTGGATATGCCATAATTGATGTAATCAATCACTTATTGGACATGGAGGTTTTAATCTTTTCACTATTTTGAACATTTCTTATTAAAGAACACTTTTGTCTATATCTCTGATTATTTCCTAAGTATCAAATTTTAGAACTAGTAAGTCTAGCTAAAGGAGTTGTCAATTATATTTATCTTTAAAAAAAACCTCTTTCATTGATTTTTTTCCCTATTGTATTTCTTTTTGGTTTAATGTTTATTTATTTTTGAGAGGTGGGGGGAGCACGTGGGGGCAGGGGCAGAGAGAGGGAGACAGAGGATCCAAAGCACCCTCTACGCTAGCAGCAGAGAGCCCGATGTGGGGCTTGAACTCATGAACCGTGAGATCATATCTGAGCCAAAATCAGACACTTAACCAACTGAGCCATCCAGCCACCCCTCTATTGTATTTCAATTCTTTGTTTCATTTATTGCTCCTCTGATCTTTAATTTTCTTTTAGCCTGCTAACTCTGAGTTTAGTTTGTTCCTTTTCTGGTTGCTTGAAGTGTAAGACTAGCTTGCTTATTTGAGCTCTTTCTTTTTTAATGTGGATCTTTATCACTATTATCTTCCCTCTCAGTTTGCTTTTGCTGCATCCTCTAAGTTTCTGTATGTTTTATTTTCATTTTCATTTTCTTCAAGGTTTTTTAAAATTTCTCTTTGACTCCTTCTTTGAACCAGTGGCTGTTCCAGAGTACATTGTTTAATTTCCACATATTGTGAATTTTTCAGTTGTCCTTCTGCTACTGATTTCTAGCTCATTTCTTGTGGTTTGAAAAGATACTTGGTATGATATTAACCTTTTTAAATTTGTCGAGACTTGTTTTATGATCTAAAATATCTATCCTGGATAACGTTCCATGTGCACTTAAAAAAAACGTGTATTCTGCTGTTGCTGGGTGGAATGTTGTGTATATGTTGGCTAGATACACTTGCTCTATAGTGTAGTTCAAGTCCACTATTCTTTCATTGATGTTCTTTCTGAATGTTCTATCCGTTTTGAGTTACTGAAGTCTCCTTTTATTCTATTGCTCTTTCCCCCTCTAGATCTGTCAATGTTTGCTTTATATATATACCTGCAGTGATGTTGGGCATTTATAGATTTATAATTATTATATCTTCCTGATGAATTGAGACTTTTATCATTATATAAAATTATATATATATATATATATATCTCTTTGTGATTTTGTGAACTTTTTTGACTTAAAATCTATTTTGTCTGATATAAATACAGCTGCATTTGCTTTCTTTTTCTTACCATTTGCATGGAATATCTTTTTCAGTCCCTTTTCTTTCCACTTATATGTGTCTTTAATTCTAAAATGAGTCTTTTGTAGATAGTATATAGTTGGATTTTTAAAAATCATTCAGCTACGCTGTGACATTTGATTAGAGAATTTAAACCATTTATATTTAAAGTAATTGGTAAAGACTATTGCCATTTTGTTAGTTTTTTTCTGTCTGAAATGTGGTTCTTTTGTCCTTCATTTTTTCTTGCTATCTTTCTTTGTGATTTCTTGCTTTTTTTGTAGTTATATGCTTTATTCCTTTCTCTTTTGTGTGTCTACTGAAAGTATATTCTTTGTGGCTACTGTGGGACTTATTAAACATCTTATAGCAATAGCTGTCTATTTTAAGCTGATAACAATTTACCTTCAATTGCATACAAAAACTGTACACGTCTACACTATTACCTCTCCCTCCTTCACTTTATGTTATTGATGTAACACTTTACACCTTTTTGTATTATATATCCATTAAAAAAGTTTTATAGTAGTAGTGATTCTTAGTACTTTTGTCTGTTAATTTTTATACTTGGGTACAATATGAGACAACATGGATAAAACTGGAGGACATTATGCTAAATGAAATAAGCTGGTTACAGCAAGACAAATACTACATGAACCTACTCATAAGTAGTAAAAATAGCCAGACTCAAAGAAATGCAGGACAGAATGGTAGTTACCAGAAGCTGGAGGTAGTCCCTATGAGGCAGGGAGAAATGGGAGTTGTGGTTTGGTGGATATAAAGTTTTAGTTACGTGAGATAAAGTACATGAATTAGAGACCTGTTGTGAGAAAAGGACACAAGGAAACTTTTGGAGGTGATAGAAATGTCTATTACTTTGATTGTGGTGACGGTTTCATAGGTGTATGTATATGTTGAAACACATCAAGTTGTATACATTAAATATGTGCAGTTTTTTGTACATCAATTATACCTTCATAAAGCTGTTTACAGAAATAAAGTTAATACTGCTGGGTGTATTAGTTTTCTGTCACCTTTGAAAGCATTACCACAAATTCAGCAGTTTGAAACAAAACTTCTTTATTAACTCATAGTTCTGTAGGGTAGAAGTCTGGGCATAGTGTGGCTGGGTTGCCCGATTAGGTTCTTACAAGACTGAAATGTAGGTGTCTTCTGGCTCTGTCCTCATCTGGATCCTGAGGTTCTTTTCTGAACTCATGCATTTGAGTCAGAATTCAGTTCCCTGCAGCTGTCGATTGAGGTTTCTGTTTCTTCGATGGCTGTCAGTGGGAGGCCACTTTTCCTACTTCTTGTCACGTGACGCTTTCAATCTTTAAAACATGAAATGGACAGTCTTTCTGTGTTAGCCTGCTAGGGCTGCCGTGACAAAACACCATAGACAGAGTGGCTTAAGCAAAAGACATTTATTTTCTCATAATTCTGTGTGCTAGAAGTTTAAGATCAAGGTACTTAAAGGGTTGATTTCTGGTGAGGCCTCTCTTACTGGCTTGTAGATGGCTGCTTGTTTGTTGTGGTCTCGCATGGCCTTTCCTCTGTGTGTTTGCAAGTGTTGGGGGGAAAGGTCTCTGGTGGTTCTTCCCCTTCTTATAAAGATGCTAGTTATATTGAATTAAGGTCTCATATTTATGACCACATTTAACCTTTGTTATCTCCTTACGGACCGTGTCTCCAAATATAGTCACAATAGGGTTTAGAGTTTCTACATATGAATATTGGGGAGGGAGTCACAGTTTAGTCTGCACTGCTTCCTTATATCAAATTCCCTCCTGCTTTGAATTGTCTCACCAGAGAAAATGTAGATATTTTAAGGGTCTGTCTGATTAGGTCAGATTCACTGAGAAAAATCTTCCTATCTTAAAGTCGACTGATTTGGGACCTTAGTTAGGTCTGGAAAACCCCTTCAGAGCAGCGCCTAGACTAGTTTTAAACTGAGTAACTGGAGGCTCATAGTGTACATGCAGAAGTTATATTACACTGTGGGGGCGGCGAACCTTGGGGGCCATCTTAGAATTTGGCCTACCACACTGACTCCGACTGTACTGCTGTGTGGGACTGGTGTACGATTTAAAGGTAGGAGTGAGACTGGGCATTCAGTGTCAGCTCTGCTACTAACTCACTGTGCACGTCACATGACCTCTCTGAACTTTAGTTTTCTTGTCTGGAAAACGAATCTAATGACCCCCGTTGTTCCGATTTTCTGACCTTATCTATTACTTGTTAAGACACGAGAATCACCCTTTTGTGCTGCTTACCAGTTTTCCTTTCTTTTGGTATTTGTCCACACTTGTCCTTTGCTGCTAGACACTGACAGCAGTAGCAATTTCCGAAAAGTTTAAAAAGGATACCTGCACAAAGGTGAAAAAAGTAGAGATTAATTTTCCTCTTCTAAAAAGCCTCACAATGGTGAGAATTCCCAGGGCTCTTGTAACGTGCCCATGACTTGAAATGTGCCCCTGTAGCTTCTTTAGATGGTAGTAGCTCATGTCCATGGGGCCATATTTCAACACTGGGTGACAGGCATTCGGGGAGATTTTAGTATTTTTTAGTATCGCCCTTGTCATTTAATAGGTGCCTTCAAAAGAGCAGAACACAGCATGATAGTATGGAGTCCTATCCCGAGAATGTCTGATCTTTTGCTTTTATATTGAATGACGACTACACAACTCCTGGGGGGTTCATGATGCCTATTTTCCCATTCTAATTTATCAGCACCTCCTCTGCCTTTCTCTTCTGTGCCAGCGCTCCCCTGCAGTGCTCACCAATGCATTGTCAACAACCATTTTTGCATTCACACAGAACTGGCAGTCATCCTGACTGCCTGAAGGGAAAGAAAAAGGAATTCACCTCCATCTTCATTATCGGCTTGTAGTGATTCCTGATAGAACAAAACTCTACACCTTTGCAAACAAATACAGTTCACATTGTCCAGTATGCATTACATTACCAGTTATACATTTTCCTACATTCTTTTAGGAGCAAAGGGCCTTTTACAGACGATTTCAACAGAACCTGAGCACTTGTCCATGATAGGAGGTTATGTTTGGAACCAGTACAGAGAAAAATGTTTATGATGCTTAACTTGCTCTGTTTTTTTTTAAGGTGAATAATTGGTGTTTGATTATTCTAGTACACGATCATAACTTCCATCTTAACATTTGCATTATAATCCTTGTTTCATTTAGCCAGTGCAGCAAGTGGCAATAATAATAATATGCTAACTTCTAATGGGTATGTATGAAGTGTCAGGTGCTGGACTAAGCATTTTTACATGTATTCTTTCATTCACTCCTAATAAAAGCACAGTTAAGTAGGTATTGTGATTATCCTATTTTACATATGAGGAGACTAAACATGGAGATCCTAAATAACCATGCCCAGCTTACAGAAATAATAAGTATAGATAGATGAATCAGTCATGTCTGAGAACAGAGACTGTTCTCTGTCGTTATACATTATGAAATATTTTAATAGACTTTTGGGGTTTGTTTTATGCCTAGAAACATACTGTGGGAGGGCAGACAGAGCAAAGGCTAAGGATCCCCACAGAATTGTAATCAAATTCTATTTCAGTCACTAGTTTGTGTCTGTGTCTAAAGTACTTACTCTTTGTACCTTGGTTTCCTTATCTCTCAATGAGGAAATATAACAGTCTATGATGGGTATATTGTTTCTATTTTGTATGACATATGTAATCAATTAAGAGTAGCTGTCTGGATCTCTGTATTGAGATGGGTGCTATTGCCATTTCCATGGGAAACTATTGTGGTAGATTAGTGATGTCCAGAGTGGAGACTGAATTAGGTAGTCATCATGCATACTCCATATTTGCTATCCCTAGCCTGGTGCCTAATGGAACCTGAGAGGTAAGAGGTAAAGTTTCTCTTCTCCTATTACCAGGTTTTCTAATTCCATGACTATATATTTAGAACGCAATTCAGCATTTAAGCTTCTTTTCTTTGTCAAACATTGAGTTAGCTGCTATGCAAAATAAGATGAAGTAGTTCTTTTTTTGTTTTGTTTTGTTTTATTTTTAAATTTTATTTAAATCCAAGTTTGTTAACATATAGTGTAGCAGAATTTAGTGATTCATCACTTACATATAACCCCCAGTGCTCATCCCAACAAGTGCCCTCCTTAATGCCCATCACCCATCTAGCCCATCCCCCCCACCTAACACCTCTCCAGCAACCCTCAGTTTGTTCTCTGTATTTAAGAGTCTCTTAGGGTTTGCCTACCTCTCTCTTTTCTAAGAGTTTGTGTTTAAGTCTAACTATGGAATGGAAGAAGGGAGAAAAAAGTCAGGCAATGGCTAACTTTGGGGAATAGTATCATAAAAATGCAAAAGTTCTCAATCCATTATTTTACATCAGAGTAATCTGTTGCACCCTAAGTTGAACTTTTAATGGAAATTAATAGGTAAGATGTCAGCAGCAAAGCATAATCTGACAGGGAAAAATTAATTTACTTTCCTCCCAATATTGTCAGCACATGTAAACACTCTTTATGTCCCTACTTTCCCCTAGTTTACTTCCCCATCTGCTTGTCTTATCCTAAAATATTGGCTCAGGTTACATGAACCGAGATTTCCCAGAGAAAGAATCAGACAAAAAAATCCCAGTATAAACACTTGCACAGAATTTCATTTGTCTCTAGGTCCAGACTGGGTCTACAATGGGCCTCACTCTCTGCGACCCTATGGGACTAGACATCTGCTTTGTGCTCTGGTTAGCCCACATGCAGGTACAATAGTCCTGGCAGGCCAGCTGACACATGGGCTTAGAGCAACATTTCCAGACATCTCCCCAAAGTAGTTTCACATACAGTAAAACCTTGGATTGCAAGTAACTTGTTCTGTGAGTGTTCCACAAGATGAGCAAACATTTCTAATAAATTTTAATTCGATAAACGAGCGAAGTCTTGCAATACGAGTAGCATGTGATGCCGAACATGATCACAACTGAGCCAATGGGTCTTGAAATTTGCTTTGATATACAGGTGCTTTGGATGACAAGCATGTTTCCAGAACTAATTATGCTTGCAAACCAAGGTTTTACTTTATTTGGGATCTCTACCTAGTGCCCCAAGAGCAACAGCACCATGTCTGTGACCTCCTCATCCTCATGTGGTTAAGCACCAGCTGTGTTCTCTTTTCTAAAATACGATTTTTTTCCAGGTGGCTATTAAGTTATTAGGGTATATGTTCCCAGGATGAATGGAGCAGGTCATATTCTAGACCTCAAGTATATTAGGAGAGTAAGGTAGTGTCTTTTCTTTAGACTTAGTATTTTCTTTCCAAAGAATATATGGGTACTAGACAGTCTCGAATACGTACAATGGTTTAACCTAACCACAGGTAGACAGGTAAATCAGTCATCACTCACCAGTTCTGGGAAAGTCAACTAGCCCTACCAGACTTATAACTGACCCTTGAACAATGTGTGTTTGAACTGGATAGGTCTGCTTACATATGGATTTCTTTTTCATACAGTACAGTGCTGCAAATATATTTTTTCTCCCTTAGGATTTTCTTAACACCATTTTCTTTTCTCTAGTTTTCTTTATTGTAAGAATACAGTATAAATTACACAGTATTATTATATGGAACATACAAAGTGTGTGTTAATTGACCATGTTGTCACTAGGACTTTTGGTGAACAGTAGGCTATTAGTTGTTAAGTTTTGGGGGAATCAAAGTTTATATGCAGATTTTTGACTGCATTGGAGGTCAGCACCCCTAACCTCTGCATTATTCAGGGGTCAGCTGTACTAGTTGTAGCTTTTACCTAGGACCTTGATGAAAGAAGTATACTCTGAAGGCAGGAAATGCCTGTGTTTAAGTGTGTACATGTACCTGTGTGTGTGTGTGTATGTGCGCGTGCGTGTGTGTGTGCGCACGTGTGTGTGTGTGTATTTCATACATTCTTTACCTAGCACATCTCACTTTGTGTTTGGGTATCTTGATTTTTGGAGGCTTAGTAGATTCTCTTATACTTGAAATGTTTAATTGGAGAATATGAATGACTCTAGCTTTAATCTACATTAATTATAAAAATGGAGACTGAGTTCTTTCATAGCATTTCTAATTTTATGAATGACTATATTTTTTAAGAGAATTTACCCTATTAATGTACTTGGTGTTTTTCAGAGGAATATTGAATTTTCAGACACTTTGTTTTTCATTATCATGCCTTAATGCCACATTTCTTTCAAAAACTCGAAGAATAATAGCATGGCTTAGGTCTCTTGGAAATAACCGTTCCCAAAATGACCTTGTTAACTTACTTTCTTTTCCTGAACTATGGACTATTTAGTCTTACACGAAAGTACCAATATTTTCACTTTAGAAATGTCATAAAGATGGTTTGATTATCACAAACAAATATATACCGACATAACAGTCTGGCTGTCCTTAGAATAACTGTGCTTAACTTTAGGCTTTAATGTAATTGCTGCAGTTAAAGAACTTTATCTCTCAAATATTTATGCACTGCAACCCATGTGCCATCTTCTGCTGTAAGTGTTAGGGATATTTCATGAACAACAACAAAAGCACACACGTACACACACACACACACACACACACACACAACTGAGCTGCCTGTATTAGGTTTTTATTGTTTATTAGCACAAACTTAGTGGCTTAAAATAAAACATATTTGTTATCTGATGATTTCACAGAGTGGCTCAGTTGCTTTTTCTACTTAGAGTCCTAAATGGCTGAAATCAAATACCAACGGGAGTACATTCCTTTCTGAGAGGCTCTGAGGGAGAATCCTCTTCCAAGCTTCATTCCGGATCTTGACAGACTCAGTTCCGTGTAGTTATAGCCCTGAAGTCCCAGTTTCTTTGCTGATCATTCTCAGCTTCTAGAAACTTCTGGCACTCCCTGGTTCATGGTCACCTTTAAAGCCTGTAAGGGCAGTAAGAGGCATTCTCGTACTTCACATCTCTCCACCTCTCCCTTCTACCTCGTCTCTCTTGCCTTGTTCTTCTGCTGCTTCTTGCTCTTCAGCTCTCTTCTTCCGCATTTAAAGGCTCATGTGATTACATCAACACACCAGAAAATCTAGGATAATCTTCTTTAAAGGGCAGTTTATCTGCGAAGTCCCTTCACAGCACGGCCTAACTTAGTGTTTGGTTGAATAACCAGGAGGTCAGAATCTTGGAGGGACATCAGAATTTTGCCTACCACACTCTCTATATTCTCTATGAAGTTTTGAAGCTGTGTTTGGGGGCAGTTGTTTGACCCATAGCATATGAAAATGCATGGAACAATGAGAAATGACTAGCAAGGTTTTCTCATTGCCATTTCTCAATCATCAACAAGTATCTTAGAGGCATTGTTCTCTTTACTTACAAGTATGCCAGCGAGAGAATTGTCAAGGTAAACTCATCTTTCATTTTGTCTCATTCTCAAAAATAATAGTGACAAATGACACTGAGCTTAAAAAATTAGAAGATAATGAATGAGTAATAGAAATATAGTTTGCTGTCAAGTGATGCCTGACTCAGACAGAGTCTTCATGGTTCCAAAACTTTCCGAGAGAAGTTTTCTTTGCATTGGGCTGAAGGATATATAATAAAAGAGAAATGTACTCTGAATCATTAGAGAAGATATTTAACACAATTCACAGACATTTCTCATTTGAAATATTTCCTGTGACAACTACTTCCTTAGGGGGCCAGCTGTTAGAGGGGTCATTGTCACAATCCTGCTGAAAATGATCTCAAACTGTTCAAAATATGTATTGTCATCTGAGTGGTCCAGATTATATCCTTGCTAAGTCCCACTCTAATTTGCCTTCTCTGTAAACTTGATTTTGAGGGTAGGTAGAGGTAGTGAAGGGGTGATGGTGGTATTGAGGCGATGAGAATGGCAAGAGAAGGGAAATATCGACGGTGTATGTATGTATTAGAATATGTGCGTCATGGAATATTACAGTATTAAAAGTGGAAAATGGAAAACATTATGGACAAACCACACAATTATAATGCAAAATCATTAGTTAAAGCTGTATGTTTATTTATAGTGCTTCAACTAAGTAGGTGGTTGTTTTTTTCACATTTTTGTAAGTTCATTTTCACATAAAATAATCTTATGTATTTTGTAGGTTATAAAATAGTGATGCTGGCTCTTGCATCAAGAAAACATATGGTTGCTAAATGTAACCTCCTGTAAAGTACGGTCTTAGCCCTATGAATATTTTCCCCCTTTCAAAATGTATTAATAATATTCTATGATCACAGTGTTTCACAAATCCATAAAACTACTTAAGATTTTCAATAATGGCATTGGTTTGCAAAAGAACCCTTCAAATTTACCATTCTGCAGAAAAAACTTAAGTAAATGAAACTTAAGCTATCACTTTTTGCTTGTTTTTTATTTATTACACAGAAACTAACCTGTGAGGGAGGGGTGTGTGTGTGTGAAGAGAGAGAGGATATGGATGTATGTTAGGGTGAACCTCATATTCAAAATGAAGTTTTATGTATATTCAGCATTTAAAATAAGTTATTGAGTGTCTAAAATGTGGCTTTAGGAGGCATAGTTTTGAAAGACAGGATCCCTGACTCTTGAGAATAGAGAGTAATTGGGTGGAAAATGGCCTAAAATAAAAAAGCCTGGGTAAGGACGTATATGTGAAAGCTTATAAAATCAACATCAGACTTACCAGTCTAAATTTTAGTAGCAAATAAAAAATAATGTAATATAACATCACAATGTCTTCCCCTTTATTTTTATTCTTTGTTTGCTTTTTGTTTTCCTTTAAATATAAGAAAATATTCCAAAATTTGTTGTAGGTGCTTGTGTATAGGGAACACACCCACCCACCCACCCCCAACACACAAGATAAATCAGTTTACAGATGACCTTCAATTATTTTAACCAAGGCAATTATTTCGATTGACTTTTGAACAAATGTGAAATAATCATGAAACTGAACAATGGCCAGTGCCCATTACTGAAAGTTTCATTTGGCATTTGAAGATAATAAGGGGAATATAGAAGCCACTGACTCATTACAGTCAATTTAAATAAATGTCTTCTCAATTTTGTGTTTTCTGTGCTTATCCAGTCTCAGTAATGAATAGAACTTCTAATGGAAATAATGTGAATTAGTACGGAGACTGAGACTGAATTAGCATCTCACAATCTTTCAGTGATGAGCTTTCTAAGGAAATAAGAATATGTGACACAAGCAGCATTAAGAATATTATTGGCAGCGCCTACACTAAAATTCAGGATGAGTTCAGTTTATTTTCACAAGCCTTCATGTCATCACAGAAAAACAGCAATGCTAGAAGATGTATTGAGGGAGTTGAAAGATCAAAGTAGATATATAAGGGTAGCTGTTTGTTTTTCTGTCAAGTATTGTCTACATTATTTCACATAGAATTAGAGATTACAGAATTGTAATATAAATAGCAAAGACCAATTGTCTACTGAAACCATGGATCCTGATTTTTTTAATGTTTATTTATTTATTTTGAGAGAGAGACATAGAGCATGAGAAGGGGAGGGACAGAGAGAGAGGGAGAGAGAGAATCCCAAGTAGGCACCATACTCAGTGTGGAGCCCTACATGGGCTCAATCCCATGAACCATGAGAACGTGACCTGAGCTGAAATCAAGAGTCGACGCTTAACTAACTGAGCCACACAGGCACCCCTCCCTCCTTTATCCTGATTTTTGAAGAGATAGTCTACATTTCCCAGTCTTTCTTGCTGTTAAATATGTCTTATATCCATGTGCTAGAGAACATCTTTCCTTCAGGGACCATAAAATACCCTCCCTCCTTTTTTTCTCCTTTGCCAACTGGACACAGATGGAAAGGAGGTCAAGGAAATGGTGGGGACAGAGATAAAAGGAGGCTGGATCCTTGAAATACTTCAGGGAGAAAGGCCACCCTACCTGAGAGAATATACACAAGATTGTTACATGAACAAGTAATAATTTTTATTTTTTTCAGCCATTCACATTTTAGAATCTATTTATTATCAATAAAAATATCACCAGTCTGTCCTCAAACAATTCAGAAAAATATCTCTTTTTCAAGGTTAATATTTATGCTATTTTTGTTATATTTTGGGACTGAGAACTCACAAGATCGTTAATCAAAAAGCGACTCTAATTGGTAAGGAACATTTTATTTAGTTAAGCCTAGATTTGCCTATTTGTAATATTCACAACTGGTTCCAAATTTCAAAAAAAAATCAATACAAATGGCTGTGATTCATTCAACATTTTTTTTTTCCTATCCTGTCCCTGTTTTCAAGCAGAATAATATTGAACATTTCATCCATGACTTAATATACTTTGAGCACATTCTCTATCAAATGCTAGAAGCACAGAGTGACCAAGGCAGGCATGACTATGCCTTCAGAAGGTTTGCAGCCCTGGAATAGATAGTTATTAAAACAAATAATTCCTGGGGCACCTGGATGGCTCAGTCGGTTGAGCGTCTGACTCTTGGTTTCAGCTCAAGTCATGATCTTGCGTTTTTTGGGTTTGAGCCCCGCATCTGGCTCTGTGCTGGCAGTGCGGCGCCTGCTTGGGATTCTCTCTCTCTCTCTCTCTCTCTCTCTCTCTCTCTCTGGCCCTCCCCCACTTGCTCTCCCTGTCTCTCTTGAGATGAATAAATAACCTTAAAAAAAACCCAAATAATTCCTATTTGTTCTATCCTATTGTTGGCATGTCAGTATGCAAAGAATAATCAGTTGCCTAAAACTTACCTGTTTTCATCACCACATTAAAATCATAGATTATACAGAGGAGAAAGTAATAAATCTTACCTAATCAATGACTACAATTAATAAGTGGGGGAACTGAAGCCAAAGAAGGTGGTGGTTATCCTGTATTCACTTATATTGTTAACCTTTCATTTAAAAATATATTTAAACAATGAAATCACAATGCCCAAGTTATATCAATAGAAAAGTTGGATACAATGAACTGAAACATGATTTTATGCCAGCTCTATTTTATAAACATTGAGAATTTCTCAGTTCCTTTGTGATATTCTCATTTTATTAATAATTTGATTATCACATATGTTTTGAAATGTCAACTGTCTAGGGTTTGACTCACAGCTGTTTAGAATTGATCGGAAGGTCCCTTGTGAATCATCTAGTTTTAGAGTCAGGACATTATAGATCTAGGTTCCGGCTCTGGCACTAATTGGTCTTATTTTGGCCTGTATCTATAAATAACTTTTCTATAACTCATTTTGTTTTGTTGTTAATCCTTGGGGATCTACATTGCATTGATCAAGAATGATTCAGAAGAAAATAAGTTAGAACTCTTTAGAAATCAGCTCAAAGAGGAACCGGTTTATTTAGCTCACATAACAGGAAGGCCACAGGTAAGTGGCTGCTGGCATCAGATGGGCATCATCAGCAGTGATGTCACGGCCAACATTTCTGTGATGTTCATCCCAACCTCATGCTTTCTTACCTCACTGTCCCCACTGGATGCTGTATCACTTGACATCATTTCTGCCTTCTGCAGACATGTGAAAAGAAGAGACAATTCTGCCTTATTTATTTATATATACATATTTTTCAAGAAGTGATGCTGTGTTCAGGGAGTTCCATATATCAGTTTGGCCAGACGTTTTCCACCTTATTCCTGGCATAAGGGTGATGTGAGCTTTAGACACTGCACACTTGAGTGAAATCTCCACTGTGTTAGTGAAAAAAAAATGGGGGAATGGCCACTGGAAAGGCAAATAGCATCTGGTAGATGTAACTATTTGCCTTATAAGCTGATATAAGAATTAAATAAAATAATGGGAGTGAAGCCCTTAGCAGAGTGCCCTGAACAGAGTAAGCCCTCACTCCAGTGAGCTATTACTGTTATTCTTTACCCAGTACCATTGAACGTATCAAAATGCTATAATATATATTTTAATATTATGTATTAATAGAAAATATTGGTGTAAAATAAACGTTTCTGGCTATCTCTTGTAGCCAGAATAGCTTGGATTTCACTTCCCTCTTGAAATATGATCAGCAAAATATGAGCAGAAGTGACATGTGTTACTTCGGGGCAAAACTTTAAAAGTCAATATGCAACTTGCTGGGCTTCCATTTCCTTCCTTGGTATACTGGTAACATTCTAGATGGTGGATACTATGTGACCCTGGGTCCTGGAGAGAGGAGGGTAACAGGGAGTAGAATGGTCAGCTGCCCAACCACGATGTACCCGGAGGATGAGTCGGTAGTAAAGTCTGTGGTTTGAAGCCACTAAGATTTTGGAGTTGTTTACTGGCCAAGCATAGACCAGCCTATCCTGACTGGGACATATATTTCATTAAATTCTTTTGCTAGACAAGCCTTGCTAATTTGACCCTTTGAGTTCAGAGAGAGTCAGGGGTTAATGATCTTCCTACAGTCACACAACTAGCAAGTGGTGGAATTCAGATTTGCACCCTGGTTTTCCTGTTTTTACAGGTCATTCTAGTGAGTCCTGCTGGCTGGCTTTAGGACAGTAATTGAAACGGAAGAGATAACTTGACTATGTGAATTCTTACTCTTTATTTTTCTTGCTAGACCTTTGTCAGTCCTGGATTCAATGTTTTATTTCCTCACTGATAATTTTATGATGACAAGGACCTTTAATATCGAACAGTAAGATAAAAATAATGGGAAATAAAACAGTTTAGGATTTATGATTATTTTAACTTTCTTTACCTTTCTCTATATTCTCTTACCTTAAGGGTAGAGGCCAAACTTCTTAATATGTATGCTTTTCCAAAGTACTCTGAGAATATCTTATTAATGGTTTATATCACATAAACTATTTTCTTAAGTTTATACGTACTCTAATTTTTAAGATATCTCCAATCATTAACCATCAAGTTAAAATCAAATTGTTAGAATTATTATTAAAATATTACCTCTTAAATGATCAAGTTTTTCTTCTAAAGTCACAAATATCAGGAGGCAAAATGGCAAGAGCAGCATTTATTTTCTATGCAAATAGAATACATTTCACCTTTTTTAGGGTGACTAGGAACATCTACAAAGATTGAATGCCATTAGTGCCTTTTGAATTTAAGATTGCACACTGAACCTTAGAGGGATGAACATTTATGGTGTTCTCAATGCATCGAATTACTTTTCATCACACCTGATTCAAGAAGTATTTTCTATCGTCAAAGTTTGTAGATTAGAACATAACCAATGCCTATTCCCTTAAAGAAAAAGGGAAACTTGCATAGCTTTGATTGCAAATGATCTCTACTTGAGCAAGACTCTGTAGGAAAAGAGAGAAACTGATCATTAATTTAAGAAATATGTTGAGAACCTTCTGTGTGCCAAACACTGTCCTAGGCACTGAAGATGTAAACAGAAATTGAGCTGGCTTGTAATCTCAAGTGCAGCCATTGGGAAAAATAGGTAAAAATATAATTATCCTACAATGTGTTGAGGGCTGTTACAGAAGTATAAGCTTGGGAATAAAAGGAATGCTCATTTAGGTTTTACTGAGTCATGGAAGGCTCCATGCAAGAGAAGGAATGAACTACTCTTTTCATGGTGTGTTGGTCACCAATGGACATGAAAGAAAAGGGCATTTACCGAGGGTGTACATATCCTGGATTAAGATCTGGTGGTATATTAAAATGCCATGTTCAGGAAACTCGAAGAAGGTAGTTATGCATGGATCTTAGAATTCATGTAGAGGAGTAACTGTTAGTGATAAGACTTAAGAGAAAGGATGGCAAATTTAGGGTATTCAGATCAGGAAGATATATCGTGGGTATTAGAATGGGTGTGATTTTGCACATAAGTGGTAGAGATGCATGATTTTACTTTTTGTTCCCATGGAAAAAAAATTTGCCTTTTAGAAAGTTTCCCTGGGCATCAGTATGAAAGCTGGATTTCATAAAGCGTGAGGGCTAGAGTCTGTAGGACCATTTGAAGTCTGTTCCAAAACTGCAGAGGAGATACGAGGGTAGAAACACTGGGTATGGAGAGGAAGCATAGATGGAAGACATAAGTAGGAGATATAGCTGAAAGCTCTTTGTTGCTTCTCATGGGGAATGGAGAGACGAAGTTGTTAAGGATGAATCACAGTGTTCTGATTTAGGTGATAGAGTGAGTGCTAAGCCATCTATCTACCAACACAGGAAATATAGAATGAGCCACATATTTGGATAAACAGAGGAATGTTAAATATGGCACATATTTCATACTGGAATTATACAGCAGGAAGTTGATTATGTAGGTCTGGTTATAATAGTCTGGACCAGAAATACACATAGGAGATTCATTGTTTTGAAGGTGGCAGTAGCATCTTTGATTTTGTGTATGATTATCAATAGAGCATATGGAATGAGAAAAGAAAATATGGGGAAGAATGTCTCCAGTAACAGAGAGAAAATGAGGAGATGATGTAGAAGACTAAGGAGGGTTAACAGGTTGGAGAAGACCCAGAAAAATGGATTCATACAAGCTGAAGAAATTCCCACCATTGGGAGAGGCCAGCAGTGTAAATGCCTCCCAGAGAGCCTATGTGATAAAAGCAGAAGAGGGTCCTGTGTACGTGGAAAAAGGAAATCATGAATGCTGACATTAAGAGCAGCTTTAGTGCAATGGCTAGGGCAGAAACCTGGCAGTCTTGTGTTGGGGGAGAGGAAAATGAAAAAGTAGATAATTCTCTCAAGAGAATAGCTTTGTAGGGAAAGAAGCAGGCAAGTTAAAGTTAAGTTGTTAGAAAGGTACGTAGGCTCAAAAAGGTGTTGTTTTACTTTTCATTTTTAATAGAGGAGACTTGAACTTGCACGTATGTGAAGACGAGAAATCAGGAGAGAGAGGGTTTGAACTGCTAGCGTTGCAGACACAGCAAGAAGCATGATGACTAGAAGGGGTTGGGATCTAAAGCTTGGATAAAAGGATGTGATAAAAGAAGAAAGAGGTATAATGAGTGTGGAAACAGGTGAGTGTGGTGGTAGAACAGTTGAGAGAGAAAGCAGCATTGCTTTCAATGATGTAAAAGCAAAAAAAAAGTCACATAATAATATTAACTCAAAATAGGTAATAGACCTAATTTATATCCTGAAATTATAAAAGTCCTTGAAGAACATAAGAGAACATCTTTCTGACACAAAGTTAGGTAAAGATTTCCCAGATGCAACACCAAAAGCATGATCCATGAAAGATTCACTTGATAAAACGACTTAACTGAAGTTAAAATTTTCTGCTCTGTGAAAGATACTAAGAAGAGAATAAAAAGAATAAGAGAGCACATTTGCCAATCACCTATTTGATAAGGCATTTTTTAAAAGTTTATTTTGAGAGAGAGAGAGAGAGAGAGAGAGAGAGAGAGAACCCCAAGCAGGCTCCACATTGTCTTGGTTCTGATGATGCATTCATGACAGTGTACATATGTTAAAAATGATCAAATTGTACACTTTAAATGTATACAGCTTTTTATGTGTCAATTATAGATCATTAAAGCTGTCAAAATATGTTAGAGGAGATGTGGCTTGAACTTTTGTAAGATGTGCTAGAGTACAAGAATAAATTATATAAATACCGCTTTAATATAGCAGGATATATTCTAACTTAGATGCCAGTTACCAGGTATTTTTTGAGTGGCTGTTGTTGGAAAACCTTTGTCAGTTGAAAGTATACAATCCTCCTTCTGAAATCAGAGATTTCACAATCAGATTATGAAGATACTGCATGATGTGTACGAAAATGAAATAAATTGGTTCAAAATATTTATTCTATGTCCAATCAGTGAAAGAAATCACTAGAGAAAATTTTAGGAAAGAGAAATTAATAAGACCTGGTACTCTGGGAACTTCAGGTATAAGAATATGACTCCCTTTTATAATTTCCATGCAGGGGACCTCACTTAAGTTTAGATTAAATACATCCAGAAATGCACAACTTCCTAAAGCAGCTCTGTCCAATTTAGGGACATGTCAATTTCTAGACTGCAAAAAAGGCAAGAATCAATGAAAGCAGACTTAGCATAAATCATACAAATCTAGATGAATAATGGCTGAATTGTACCATAGATAATTTTGCTGAGTGATATTCCTGTGGGCAGCAGGATCTCAACCCAACAGGTCGCACTGTTGAGAAATACTGTCTTAGTAATCTGATGGGCTATTACTTGTGGGGTCAGTCTGAAACAGCAAAATGGCAGACGATTACATCTCGAGGAGACTGATATTTTTTCTTGACAAGTTTGGGCCAAAAATAAATAAAAGATAGGGGAGGTACAGAGAGCACTTTGTGCTAGACAACACATTTATTTCTAATTATTGAAAAAAGAGGGCACAGGTTTTGTTTTCCATTATTTTCTGTATGTTAATTTAGGCTACTGTTCTTCTCAGTGTTAGTAGAGACTGTGCATAGCTGACACTAGATGGTATTGTGGCTCCTTCAATTCAGCTGGTTTCCTGAGTGAGAGACACTTTCTGTCTATGTGTAATTGGTGTGCTGTGCATGCATCTTATGTGAGATCAGTACCTTCTAGATAAAAATATAGCTCTTTGTTTAGGAAGTGTGATATAAAAAATATAAGGCCAGCCTCTTTTCCAGTTTTAAACATAAGAGAATGTGTTTATGACACTCATAGTATATATATCCTCAAATGCTATTAGTTGAATTTCGTCCATAAAATACTATTGAGAATAGAAGGACGGAAGGAGCCTAATAGGACAGATGAGAACAAAAATTGTGCTGTCTGTTGATGTTATATTTTAAATGCTGCAGAAGGAGTTAGTATTTCTCTAAAACAATACCGTGGAAAGACCAGTTGCTTATTTCCTTTTTTTTTTTTTTAACTTTCATGAGCTCTTCAAATCAGAATTTTATCTTGCAAATGAATCAACTAGCATTTAAATCTAATACTGAAGTTTGAACAAGACTGACCAAATAATTTTCTTACTGACCAGGGTATTATTAATAACATTTTGCAGCTGCATTGTATCTGGAAGTTAGTAACACCAAAAGCATTCATCTTTAGTCTAAATATTTGATTTACTTGTTCCCTTGATCTGGAAAACCCTTCTTTTTCATTTCCACTTCAAAAAAGTTCTGCTCATATTTCAAGATCCAGTTTAATGTCACTTTCTCAATAAACCCAATCCAGTATTCTAGTCTAAGTGAATCTCTTCAGCTCCCATCATGCAAAATACATTTCTTGCAGCTCTTAGAGAAGCCTACTATGTCACAATTACCTCCGTAAATGTGTGTCTCCTCTATAAACATTTAAGCATTTTAGAGCTAAGGACAATATTTTGCTCCCTTTGATCCAGTGTTCTTAATGCAGGGTAAATAGTAAGCCTTTAATAAATGTTCACAGATTGACCTTTTACTTTAAAAAAACAAAACACCATAAAGACAGAAATCTTGTATCAAGCTCATATTTGCTCTTCTATGGATAAAGACTTTGAGACTATAAAAATGACTCTACTCTGTGTTCACAGGGGACTATTACTTTATCACGCAGGATCTGCTGTTTACTAGAAAAGACTAGTTTATTTCCAAACTGTTCAGTATAGTCAGATGCTAAGCTCCCTGAGGTCAGGACTATTTTGACCCTATTCAAGACTTCTATGTATTTCCATCCGAAATGTTTGATTCCTTTCTGAATAAGCCTGTTTTCAAGGGCAATTAAAAGTGGCCATTTTCTCAGTGTTTCCAGGACAACATATAGGAAAGCCAATAAGGGAACTAATTAAATTGTGGGTGTAAATTAGTTTAGGCAGAAAGGAAAGAGGGGAGCAATTCCATTATTAAAAAAAAAAAGTATAATATAGGAAATTACCCTTTCTTGATTACATGTTTTAGGGGATTATAGTCCAGGAGAATGAGACCAATTCCACAGCCACAAACTGTGATAATTAACCAGAAGCACTGTGATGTTAGGACTCCTAGAAATTTTGGGTTAACATTTCAGGGATGCCCAGTATTAATATTAATGCAGTAGGAGTCAGCAAGTGTTTGCCATTAAGGAACCAGAGAATAAATATTTTCAGATTTGCCAGCCATATGGTTTTAGTTACACGGTTCAAATTTGTCACTATTGCCAAATAGTCATCATTGATAAATACACGGACGGGGTAGCTGGATTTGGATTTGGGTCTGTATTTTTCCACCTCCTGGTTAATAAAGTATAAATATTTATTTATTTATTTATTTATTTATTTAAGCAAATCTATTATTTTTTTTAACAAATCTGCACAAAAGAATAGATTTAAGTGTGTTGACAGGTGTTTTAGTCAGAAAGTGACTGTATTTTAATTTAAGCAATTACATAGTACATTTATTTCAGTTCTTACAGAGACTTTATGAAGCCTTTTTAAAACTGCTCAGTCTGAGGACACCTGGGTGGCTCAGTCGTTGAGCATCGGACTCTGGATTTTTCCTCAGGCCATGATCTCAGAGCCTGCTTGGAATCCTCTATCTCCCTCTCTCTCTCTACCCCTCTCCCACTCATGCACTCTCTCTGTCTCTGTCTCTGTCTCTCTCTCAAAACTGAATAAACCTTTTAAAAAACTTCCCAGTCTGAATTAACCTCTTCTCATTACCGCCATCACAACATGCACCCTACTGCCATAGTATGTTTTTTCTCGGTATCCATGCCATACATATATTTTTCTTTCACTAAAATGTAAACTTGACATCAGGGATTATGTATTATTCATCTTTGTTTCCAAACTTTGAAGTATAAAATCATATTTTAATATCAAAATATTCTGTGGAATCCCAGATGTTAGCAGTTACATTTTAGAATCCATTTGAAAAGTACATAACAACAAAAAACTGTGAATCTAGAAATGTTTAAAACAAATTGCATTTGATTAGTTACAATATCTAAAAGCACTAGAAAATGAAGAACATTATCTAGGAAACATTATTTATTAAGTTCATAAATAATACTTGGTGTGATTATGGATTATGTGAAATTCCCCAAACTCCACTGTTCCCCAGAATTAAATCAGGCCTATCATCAAGTCATAACTTAAAGTGCAGTGTCTTCTTCAGTGATGGGAGGAAAGCGTTTCTGTAACACAATTTGCCACGATGCCTTTGCATCTGGAGTTAAGACTTTATGACTACTTAAATATAATTAAGCATCCAGTCAAAATAAGTAATGAAAGATGAGGCGATAGATAGATACAAAAGTGTTTTCATAAAAATGAAAAAATGAAAATGCTAGAAATGCCAAAAGTCATTATAATGACTTTAGAGTGTTAAAGTGAGAGCAGGCATGTGAATTAGAACTACAAATGTTGTTAAAATGACTATAGTACCCGAAACAATCTACACATTTAATGCAATCCCTATCAAAATGCCACCAGTATTTTTTACAGAGCTAGAATAAGACCTCAAATAGTCAAAGCAATCTTGAAAAAGAAAAACAAAACTGGAGGCATCACAGTCCCAGACTTCAAGTTATATTACAAAGCAGTAGTAATTAAAACAGTATGGTACTGGCATAAAAATGGACACAGAGATCAATGGAATAGAATAAAAAAAAAAAACAGAAATAAACCCACAGTTACATGGTCAATTAATCTCTGACAAAGGGGGAATAAATATCCAATGGGAAAGAGACAGTCTTTTCAACAAATGGTGCTGGGAAAACTGGACAGACACATGTAAAAGAATGAATGAAATTGGACCACTTTCTTTCACCATAGACAAAAATAAACTGAAAGTAGATTAAAGAGCTAAATGTTCCTTGACAAGAACATAGGCAGTAATGTCTGTGACATTGGCCATAGCAGATTTTTCTAGATATGTCTCCTGAAGTGAGGGAAATGAAAGAAAAAATAAACTGTTGGGACTACATCAAAACAAAAAGTTTCTGCTCAGCGAAGGAAATAATCAATAAAACTAAAAGGCAACCTACTGAATGGGAGATGTTTGCAAATGACATATCTGATAAAGAGTTGGTATCTGAAATATATAAATAACTGATACAACTCAGCACCCCCAAAACAAATAATCCAATTAAAAATGGACAGAAGATATGAACAGACCTTTCTCCAAAGAAGACATCCAGATGGCCAACAGACAGATGATATTCAACCATCACCCATCATCAGGGAAGTGCAAATCAAAACTACAGTGAGGTAACACCTCACACCCATCAGAATGGCTACAGTAGAAAACACAAGAAACACGTGTTGGCAAAGATGTGGAGAATGGGGAATGTGTTGCATTGTTAGTGGAAATGCAGACTGGTTCAGCCACTCTGGAAGACAGTATGCAGTTTCCTCAAATGTTAGAAACAGAATTCCTCTACGATCCAGAAATCACATCAATGGGTATTTATCCAAAGAATACAAAAACATTAATTCAAAGGGATACATGCACCCCTATGTTTATAGCAACATTATTTACAATAGCCAAGATTTGGAAGCAGTGCAAATTGGCTGATGAATGGATAAGGAAGATGTGGTATATATATACAGTGGAATATTATTTAGCCATAAAAAGAATGCAATTTTGCCATTTGCCGCAACATGGATAGAGTTGGAGAGTACAATGTTAAGTGAAATCAGTCAGTCAGAGAAAGACAAATACCATATGATTTCACTCATATGTGGAAGAAACAAAAGAAATGAGCAAAGGAAAATTTAAAAAAAAGGAATAGACAAAACAAGAAATAGACTCAACTATAGAGAACAAACTGATGGTTAGTAGAGAGGAAGTGGATGGAAGAATGGGTGAGATAGGTGATGGGGATTTAATAACAAATTATTATGATGAAAAAAATAATTAAAGAAAAGTGAGACCAAGGGTATGGACAAAAACTTGCTTTAAAAAAAAGGCATTAAAATATCACAGATTGTGGTTAAGCAGCCAAGTAAAGTGTGGAAGAAATACAGAATCCAATCCTTCAGTAAGAAATTAGTTAAACTCAGTGTGGATGGAGAATAATATCCATTACAATCATGTATTTAAACTTGAATTGTGAGGCATTGGATATTTGGGAGCTCCTGTCGAGGTCTAAGTATAGAAAGGACCCTGTGTATCCACCAGAGGGCTGCACGTGGACCAAAATCATTTGCTTCAGGGTTAAAATAATCTTAGACCCTGTGAAATAGTATTTCTGTTTTCTTAAGTGTGCGAGGTAAAGATTTGAGTATAAGGCTGGTAAACTAAATGAACACTAATTTTATATAAATTCAGAATAATCTGTATGTTTATTGTTAAATGTCTGTTATTTAGAGAAGCTAACATTTTAATCTTGAAACTTCATTTTGAAATATATCATAGATATTAAATTGTGATGCTAAGTTAGAAAAGATAAAACCTGACTAAATGTATACACTATTGAATGTATAAAATAAATTATTTTATTTACTTTACATTTAATTTATTAGATTTATAAGATTTCATTAAGAGTTTTGCTCCTTTGGGTTGTATTCTGATGTTCATAGCACTTAAAGGTCAAGGGGATTAAGAATACACTTATGTTGATGAACACTGAGTAATATATGGATATAAATGGATATGGATATAATATATGGATATGGATATAATATATGAACACTGAGTAATATATATTGTACACCAGAAATTAATATAACAGTGTGTGTAAACCATGCTGGAATTAAAAACAAACAAAAACAAACAAAAAAAATAAAGAACCTTGAGTCGGTTAAGCATCCAACTCTTGGTTTTGGCTCAGGTCATGATCTCAGTTTCATGAGTTTGAGCCCCATGTCGGTCTCTGTGCTGCCAGCGCAGAACCGGCTTGGGATTCTCTCTTTCCCTCTCTCTCTGCCCCTCTCCTGCTTATGTGCTTTCTCTCTCAAAATAAATAAACAAACTTAAAAACAAAATTAAAAAAAAATAGGGCAAATAAAATATTTTGAATCTATAACTCAAGTTTAAAATATTTTTAAAAAATTTCCCCAATTTTATGAACAAACATTTAAGGAAGTTTTGTCTTTTTAACTTGAGACAATCCAACTTTGTTGAAAGAATAAGTAAAATATCCTTTTTATGAAGAAATAGCTATATGTAAAAAGGTAAGATGTGTGGATTGAAATCTTAAGAAAAATGAGATATAGAAAGTTTGTAACAAATGTATACATTATTTTAAACCAAAGGAAGTTTGGAGAAACCCCTCTCCTTCAATAGAAATTCTGTGGTTGATGAAACAGGACCATGTTAATATTCTCAACAATATTTTGAGGTACCTATTGCCATTATCTTTTCCTTTTACAGAGGAGAAACTGAGGCTTATTATGATTGAGTAGCCTGGCTAACATCACACAACTAGAAGGTGGTAAATGAAAGAGGGAATAAAATGAGACTTTAGGGAAAGGGCAAATGCCTAAAACCTTTCTCAGTCTTCCAGTAAACATTTTCTAGAAAATATTTAAGAAGTGGAATATGGATTGAGTTTTCAAAACTGGTAGAAAAAGAAATTTTTTCCCCCCAGAAAGTGTAAAAGAGAAGAAGGATTTGTAAGCCTGAGTTTTAAAATGACTTTTTTATTTTTTGGTAATTGTTATTTCAGAGCAAAGGAAAGTCTATGTTGAGATACAGAGAGAGATCTCTTATTTGGGGGAAAATAGCTTCTGTTTTTCGGATAAATTGAAGTAACTTTTCATATACACCCATATGAAATTCCATACACATATATGATGTGTATGAGTGCACAAACACCATGCTAGGCAAATAGCGCAAAGATATCTAACAATGGTTTTGCAGGTGTGGTTAAGGGTTTAATGTTCTGCCATAACAATATTCATGTGGACTTATTACCCGTGATGTTGTCTTAGTACTGGTTTTGTCATTAATAAGAGTCATGTTAAGATCTACAAATTATCTGTAGGCAATTTACCCCAAATATTTTCTAATAAAGGAACTAATAATCCAGAATGAATGAGCAGTTTGTATTGCATATAAATGAGTATCCTGCTTCCTCAGATATTTGATACTGTTAAGAATTATATACGCCAAGATGTTTTTTAAAAACAGATTCAAATATGACATCACTAAAGACAAATGATGACTTTCTCTTTGCCTCTTTTACACCTCGCCTCTAATATTATACATACACACATATTGAAGTTGATCAACATACATATGAATATGAGAAATTTAGCTACATGTGTGCGTATGTCCTGGTAGATTTGCCCTCAAAGTTGATTTGTAAACAGAACACAAAGGAAGACAGTACAGTGCCATGAATAAAGATGGCATGTCATTGCTGTTTGGCTCCCCTGAGATAGAGTAAGAACTTTCAAGTCATTAGTCAACAAGTGTTTATTGAGTTCCCAGAGTTCTCTTACAAATGTAAGAAATAGAAAAGATCAATAATGCCATCTACCCAGTCCTACAACAGTATCAAGATAAAAAATTCTAAAAAACACATAGCTCTGTCACATGAATTTTTACCTAGAAGTTTGCTCCCTTTTTGTCAAAGATCAATTACACTTACAAACTCTCCAAAGTGATCATACATGGGTAATCATAGTAATAATGTCTATTAAAAAATGATCTCAATTGTGTGAATATTTTTCTTCAAATAAAGTGAAGAAAGATGGGATTGAAAGTGAACATTGGAGGAGCACGAGGGTGGCTCAGTTGGTTAAGTGTCCGACTTTGGCTCAGGTCATGATCTCATGGTTTGTGGGTTCGAGCCCCATGTCAGGCTCTGTGCTGACAGCTGAGAGCCTGGAGGCTGTTTCGGATTCTGTGTCTCCCCATCTCTTCTTCCTGCCCCCACTCATGATCTGTCCCTTTCTGTCTCTCAAAAGTAAATAAATGTTAAAAAAAAAAGAAAGTATTGGAAAAGATTCTGGAAAGCCCAAATGGACTCTCCATGTATACATAGAAAGGGAAATGGAAGTTAAGGCAGAGGAATGAACTACTTCGGAGAGCATTAAAGGTAGACAACCAGGAGACACACAGAGCCCCTTAGCAAGGGCTGGAGACTAATGGGCAAAGGCATTTAACATCTCTGTCTAGTCCTTAGCTGACCACTAAGCTAACCAAGCAGGAATTGCATTGGCCACACACTACCAAGAAAACAGACTTAACAGAATTAGTTCAGAAAAGTCACTAAACAAGCAAACAGCGGCATCAATACCAACAACATGCAGCAACAACATCAAAACCTGGGGATTAGAGGATCTGATTTACAAAGTAGCCACTGTATATCGCTTAAATGTCTAATTTTCAATAAAAACTCACGAGAAATGAAAAGAAACAAGAAACATATTGACTCCTGTTTTTTGTTTTGTTTTGTTTTAAATTTTTAAAAATGTTTTTATTTAAAGAGAGAGAGAGAGAGAGAGAGCGAGCATGAGCATGAGCATGAGCAGGGGAGGGTCAGAGACAGAGAGAGACACAGAATTCCAAGCAGGCTCCAGACTCTGAGCTGTCAGCGCAGAACCTGACACAGGGTTTGAACTCGTAAACTGTAAGATCTTGACCTGAGCTGAATGAAGCTGGACGCTTAACCAACTGAAACACCAACTGAACCACCCTTGACTCTTCTTTAAAGAAAAGCTATGCTATTTAAGGAAGGAAATGTGAGTTCAATACATTTATGGAAAATTAAGAGACTCCTCTTATATTGGAAGAGACTTGAACATGATTGAGATTCTTGGATTTTTATAGAAAACAGACTCAGGGACTATTGAGACAGGGCCAGAGTGGAAACTCTAAGTAGTTGTTCATTTAAAATCATCAGGCTATTGGTCTGGAAATACTCACTAAAAATGGACATTTCAGAAATAAGGGATGTAGAAAGGAGAAAACCAAACCTGCTGTTAGAATTTTGTGCATGATACGGTATGTAACTTACTCTTGAAGGTGATTTTGGCACTTCTTATTTTATTTTACTTGCTGTTATCTCTCATAAAAGTCAGATTGCATATAAAATTGACCTGAATCAGCATTTAGGGAATACAATGCCTTAGCAAGAAAATTCACCAAACTGAATATACTCCCAAAAAGATTAAATAAGACTGGGAAGGAACTCTTTTTAAATCTTAGCTTTAATATGTTTTTTTAAAAAATGTCTGAGAAATGTCTTTTTTTTTTTAAAATGAGAAATTTCAAATAACAAAGATTTTTTTATTTTATAATTTCTCCAGGTCTCTGTGAAATAGTTATGTTATCCCTTTTTTTCCCCTTGAAATTCCAGTTGTGAAGAGAAAATTGCTTTGTCTTATAATGAGTGAAAATTATGATTAATTCTAGAGATTCTAAATCTATTAACTACTGAGAATTGTTTAATCTTGAGAAGTCTGAATCCCTGTGAATGTCTGTGAGTGTGTGTATGTGTAAGCATGTGTGTGTTTGTATGCTAGATTTGATGTTTCTGTCTCTGAGAAACTTTTTCACGTATGACTTGCATTTTAACATATCCTTGAAACATTCGCAACAAGTATGGTGGTATTTTGGAGCTCAAGATGAATCAATATTCTTATCCAAATAAATCACATAAAAATGATGAGGTCCAAATTATTTAAATCATCTTATCTAAATCACCATCAGATATTGGCTTACTTGACACTAAAATCCATATATTTTGAGCTCAGAGTTAATAAACTCTTGATCATATTATGAATACATCTTGGTTACAGGTCTTGAAACTTTATCTTACTGACTTGAAAGCTCACATTTCCTCTATTTGGGGCCATCTGATTTTTAACTCTCAGTCATGGTCAAGTCAGGAAAGGGAAGCCATGTTAAAGATGGTTTTATGTTAAAGAAATAATTTAATATAGGAGGTTGTTGAAATCTATATTGGATACTTAACTAGGCAGAAGGGATTACAGAAGTAATAGCAGGAAAAATCTTCCACCACTTAGGCTGAAGGAACAAAGTTGGGGTTCAACAAACACTGTTGCCTCAGAAGTTCCAAACCTGGGTCTCAAACCTCTAAGGATGGGTGCTTTCTGGTTAGTGTTTGTATATCTGAAGGGGTGAGAAGAGGTTCTTTGGGGGAGTCTGAAATTGGTACCTCATCTGCTTGTATGAGAGCTCATCACCCCTGCCAGGGTAAAGGTCCACGCTGAGATGAGGTTGCGGTAGCAGTGGGCAAGTGGGCCCAAGTCCATTCTTCCCGCTCTAAGCCTACTGGCTCCCTCTAGTACCCTCTGTTGGTTAATCCTAGCAGGAAACCAGCCAGCAAAGGAGAAATGTGATTAACAGACTCTCTCAACCCGGCATCACAACGTAGAATATTAAATGATTGGTTTGGAACTGTAAGACAATTGGTTTTATGATACTAACCATTTTAGTTTAATATTGACATTACCCTCACTGAGTAAACCTACTAAAATTAAACCGTTCTGTTACCACTAAGGATTTTTATAGGGTTTATTTATAAGGTAGTAAAATCTAATATTAAGTTTAAACCTTGAAAGGTTTAAAACTTTATCTTTATGAATCTGATTTATATAGGTCAAATCTTTCACCGTAAGAATAATTATTTATTCTTTTAAAGAAAAAATTCTTTATTTAAACAAGTGTGAGGAAATGAAACCTGGTTGGATTTCTCAGTGCTGGTCCTAGCCTCATGAGACTCTTCATATACTATGAGAATTAGATCTGTAGTCTTTGTTAATTGCTCTCATATAAAAGAATCATAAAACCTCTCTCATCCCTAGAAAGGGCCAAATGGCTACAACTAGACAAAGTCCCTGAGTGAAACCCCAGTAAAGGGTTCTGTACGTAATTCCAACATGTGTGTGGATGTAGGGGAGATTCCCCACAACACCAAAAAATTATTTGACACCAGCTGGGTCTCCTACAATTCAAATCAATTCTGAAACTACGTGCAGATAGCATCAGATTCCTCCGGATAAGAGCTCAGTCCTATAAGTCTGCTCTCTACTTCAGATGCTAATCACTCGTGCAGCTTGTTACCTCTTCTTCTGATTGAATGGCTTTAAATGAGAGGTTCCAGGACTCTCTTCTTGGGTTTGATTAATTTGCTAGAGTGGCTCACAGAACTCAGGAAACCAGTTACTTACTAAATTATTGGTTTATTACAGGGGATATTAAAGGATAATAATCAATAGACAGATGAAGAGATGCATAGGGCAAGGTCCTGAACAAAGGGAGTTTCTAACCTCCTGGAGTTTGGGGCCTGGCATGTGGAAGCAGTCTGGTTCACCACCCTGGAAAATCTTCATCCTTTTGGGGTTTTATGGAGTCTTCATTTCCATGGGCATGGTTGATTACCTCATTGGCTGATTGGTGACTGATTCAACCTTCAGTCCTTCTCCCCACCCAGAGGTGAGTTGCAAGTGAGACTGAAATTTCTAACCCTCTAAACATATGGTTGGCTCCCTTGGCAACCAGCCCCCATCCTTGGGTTACCTCCCCGCTTTCCAAAAGTCATCTCATTACACAATAAAATACACCTTTCTAATTCTCACTACTTAGGAAATTCCAATGGTTTTAGTAGCTCTGTGCCAGAAAAGGAACCCGAAACTAAATGGTGCCAAGATGACTGGCTTGGCTGCCTTTCTAGGTATTTACATGTCAAAAGAGATGTAGCCTAGAATTTGGAGACATCCCTAGGTCATAAAAGCAAGAGACACATAAAGCTATCTGGATCCCACCAAGAGATTTTATTTACATAGTGAAGGGCTGGAGGAAGGAAAAGCCCCTTTTGAAGGGGAGCAGAAGAGCCTCCTTCCCCTTTATAAACAGAGAAAGATAGTTTTCTCTGTTGCCTCACTGACGGTTGTCCACCTACTTGCATAGGATACTTGTCCTGACTTTCTTCACTTACCCTAGAGGTGAGGCCTAGGGCAAAGGGGGCTGGTGCACTTAACATTTACTAAGAGGCATTTAATAAGAAACCTTTCTCTGACTCAAAACACCTTGTGTGCCCATGTACAATAAAATTAATGAAGATAAACATTAAAAACCACCAACATGACCCACTCCACAAAATCATCCTTTCCCCAGGGAACTTAAGCATGTAAAAAATTTAGAGCCTAATATTCATTCAGATTTATTCTCTGTTATAGTTCATAAAATCCAGATAGATAGGAAAAGAAAAATGCCTAACTGTAGTGGTCTCTTTTGTTTTTTGAGATCGCTCAATGTGATTCTGACATTTTGTAGGACTAATTTTGTTGTTATTTTTACTTTTTTCTCTGATATGAAATTATTCATTAGCTAACTGTAGAGGTGTCTTAAGTGTCTAGGGGGAGAAAATATATACTCACGAATGACTTAGCATAGGGAAGCAGACGGATGTAGAGAGGTCGAGGTGTGAAGAGGTATGGCAGGATCTTACCAGCTTGTGAATCTAGGTGAGAGATAGGCTTAAATTCTTAGTACATTTATGCCACTTTTTTAGTGGGTTTATTTATTTATTTTTAATTAGTTAAAAAGACTGTACCTTTCTCAAATCAGAGCTGATTTTTTTTTCATCCAACAAATATTTATTAAACACCTACTATTATTTCAGGGTCTGTGCTAGTTACCAGACATATAGCTGTGAAGAAAACAAGCAAAGTCTCATCTGTGGATCAGGAGAATAAATGCAAAACAAATAAATATGCTATAGAGCAGTTCCTAACAAAGGTTTTGAAGGAGGAAACAGGGTAAGGTGGTGAGGAAAGATACCTCTCATGAAGTTACATTTGCAGAAGCTCCTGAAGGAAGTGAGGTGCTCTATGGTTCTTTGGGAAAGAATATTCCAGGTAGAGGGAATAGCAGAAGAACCCTGAGGCCTTCAACTATTAGATAAGACATATGCATTCCCTGTTTCTCATTTTTTCTTTTACCTATGAGGCCACTCCTCTATCTTTACTCTTCTTTCTTGAAACTCTTTTTTTCAC
This sequence comes from Panthera uncia, assembly GCF_023721935.1. Taxonomy (NCBI): domain Eukaryota; kingdom Metazoa; phylum Chordata; class Mammalia; order Carnivora; family Felidae; genus Panthera; species Panthera uncia. The sequence continues at coordinate 52,902,649 of NC_064807.1, read as the reverse complement.
AGGCTCCTTTAGTTCATAAGATGACTGCAATAGATTGAGGGATGTGGGTACCCATGAGCTAATCAACTTGGCTGAGAGCCTGTGATGTATAGACTGGCTTAGGACTGGATTACACACTCCGTTCCTCAAGCTACGGGTGGAAGAGACTACATGAAGTGTAGGAGCAGAAAGTCAGAAACTGGGTGGTGTTCCAGTGGGAAATCAGGGTAGAGTTTCCAAAAATGGGTGACAGAGTCCTGGATGCCAAAACTAATAACTGTCCACTAAAACTCCCTTAGAATTCCTAGTTTTCCTCAAAATATTAGAATGTGAAGGAAAATATGAAATATGACAAATTTTTTTCAGAAATAGTTTTCCAAAATATGTTTCACATAAAAATAAACTTGTTGGTAGAAATACAGGTTTTTAAAGATTCTACTCAAAATATAATAAATGGAGAACCCCAACACTTTCCAAGTCATGGCAGCAAAATGGGAATCTGGTGGTATAAATGAGAAATTACACACAATTTCTATGCATGATTGATGCACAACCACTTGACCAGAAAAGTCACATAAACACTTGGTTACTCATCTAGGTAAGTAGCATGTAAATATTATGCACAGTGGGAATTTCAGGTAACGATTTTCTACCACATACATAATATACACATTAGAGTCTAGAAAACTTTCCTGTTGTAAATTTCACCTTACAAACCTTCTGTTTCTCCTTATATCTCTTGATTTTTTTCATTCTTCAATTAAATGAGCCAATAAGAAACAGAGTCAATCTATCTCTCTGTTGCCTGTGTGGATAAGGTGATGCTGTGTACAAGGGAAGGGGCTTGCCAAATGATTGCTCCGTTGCTCTGACTTCAAACAATTGTGGATAATTTGCTCAGAATGAATAAGACGGATAAGCAATCAAAATATTTTTGTTGCTGTTGTTTTTGTAAATAAAATACTTTGTAGAGAATCCATCCTTTCCCCTCTTTTCCTTCCTCTACCATAAAATAGGAACTTCAGTCATATAGGAATTGTGACAGAGTTTCTGATTATTTTCAACCCACACTCATTTCTCTTTACTGAAGATCGTGTGATGAGTGATAAATGACTGGGGAAAAAAATGGAAAAAACACTATTGAATGGGGAGAAGTCAATGTGTCCACCCCCTTCCTTCTTGCCTCCCTTCCTATTCCTTTATGTGGCTTGCTACAGTTCATATATGTTCTTTTTCTGTGCTCCTGCCACATCTATGATATTAAGGGATTAATCGGGCTAGTTCTGCCTTTGCAACATAAGTGAGTCATTGCCCAGTGGGTTGCCAGGAACTAATGCATAAGACAATTGAGGGAATAGAAATAAGTGGAACAATAATGGATTCATAAAGCTCAAGATGTGTTTTCTAGTGCTGGTTTACCAATAATTAAGCTTATTTTTTTTAAACTTCTGTGTTTATTTTTAGGGCTCAGAATTTATAAGAGAAACTAATACACTTAATCATCATTTTCATATACCTGAAGTTTTGTGTGTTTTATAATTCTATTTTCAGTGATGGATATCTTTTAGTATGATAATATGTAGTCTCAATGGTTGTAGTTGTAGCAGCAATTGTTGAAGTCATTGTTAATAGCGTAGTATGTCCCATATATTGTGATAAGTACTATATATGCATAATTTTATTTGGTCATATAATAATTCTATGAAATTTGAATACACAAATAGAAATTCATTGTAACTTCATCAAGTAGCATGTCTTTCCTTGCCTTACTATTGTAGTTACTAATTCACTGACCCATAAAAGTGAGTGTGCGGCTTTTAATTTAAGTAAATAGCAATAAAAAGTAAGGTATGTTTAAGAATATTATTATGAAGTCATCAGGAGTTATGATCCAAAAGTTGGAGGGTGATAGAATTTAGAATTTAGGGGGAAATAAACGTGGTTATTTTCGTGTGTGTCTGTGTGTGTGTGTGTGTGTGTGTTTGTGTGTGTGTGAAAGAGAGAGAGAGAGAGAGAATAGAGATGTGGAGGCCAAGTTTTGAAATAGGAATTAAATGGACAACGGTGAATTCAATAAGAAAATAAAAGTTAGCAGGAAGGAAACATTAAAGGGAACTAGGACTACAGTGTGTCTTTTTTAATGATGGGAAAGGCATTCTTTTTTAGCTTATGCAGTTTATATATAAAGAACAACCACTTCTCTATTTGAATCTCTTAAAATCACATACCTATGAATTCAGTGACCTTATTTAAGAATTAATGTGTGTTCTTAGGATAAAAGAATTGTGGATTTGGGTAATGTCCTAAGAGGAACATGGAGAATGGGTTCTGAGTCCTGTGTTGAAATGGAAGAAGAATGTTTGGGGTAAATGTTTTTGTCTGTTAGTGGGAGAAAGTTAGTTTATTGCATGTAAAGTTATTTCTGGACCTGAGGAGAATGGGGTGTGGCAAGGGGAATTTTCACTTTTTTTTTGATGGGGATGGATTTTCATTAATAAGAGTAAGTTAACAAAGAATTAGAATAAATGATTAAATAGCAACATTGGAGGACAAAATATTAAAAGAATATTGGGGTATTAGGTTTTATTTAAAAACAAAAAACAGAGTAACAGAAAGCAAAAATTTCACAAGCCATTTTCACTGAACCCATCTGTATGATTGCAAAGTTAAAAAACAGTGGTTTAGAAAGAAGTAAAAGAAAAACAAAATAAATACTTAATGCTAAAGATATAAGGTCAGTGAAGGTCATTTTGTTATTTTGCCCATCTCCATAAGAAATATTTGCAAGAATTGGTCTTTTTGTTTCTCTGATATACTATGGGAACAGGCAACTAGGTCAAAGGTAGAGAAAAATAGGCTCCCACTTTTTTTTAAGGAAGGTTTTGCTTTGTTTTAATTATTCTCCAGAGGTCACATTCACTGGGACCTGCCTTAGTTCAGAGATCCTTGCTAAGAAATCATGTGTTTGTCCATGTGAGCTCTGCTGTTATCTGGTTTTGTTTTTTAATATTAAAACTAATATTTGAAAATAAACACATATAAGTTTAAGCTTTGCTTTTTATAATTTTTGTGAGATGTGATCATTCCTATGTGGTCTTTTTTATTCCAAATGAAAAAAAATTTCCATAATTTATATGTTCAGCTTTCCAATGCTATTTCTGCATTTTTATTATGCTATTAATGATTTTAATTTTGTGTGTGCATTTTTAAATCTAATTAGTCTGTATTTCTTATGTCTTTAATAATTGTTATCATATAATTTTCTGTATCACTTATGATTTTAAATCATGCTTTGCCTACCTTCTGTCCTTTGTAATCTTATTTTTACCTCCATGTAGTATAGTTTTATAACACAGTAGCTATGTTGTTTGTGTTGGTAGGTTGACATAAGGTCATTATTAAAATATTCTTGTGGGATACCGCTGGACAATGGTTATATCTCAGTTCTCATCAGTAAGGTGTATTTTTTCTTTTCAATTGTGAAATTGGCATAATAACTTAATTAGAAGGAGACTCTGAATAATCCTGTGTGCCATTAACTTTTTCACATTTGATGAGCAAGACTAATACTGCTGCCTACATTTTCCAGATGGAAAACATTTTGACTTTTTTTGAGTGTCAAACCCAAACAATTCTAAATAGCCTAGATCCAAGACATTCTTTTCAAAAAGTCACTCTCTCTAAAGATGGAATCTATCACCCTGTATTTTTTCCTAGAACCCTTGCTAGCTCATTGCAAAATCAGCAATATTCCATTTTACATTATTAAATTCTTGCATGTCTGGCTTGATCCACTAGATTATAAGTTTAATGAGATCAGAATTCATATCTTTTTTTTTTTTTTTTGTCTTGATGTCTCTCAGACAGCTATCATCTGCCTCTTCCATTTTAAGTATTCAGTAAATGTTTGTTAAGAGAAATAATGTATTGGCCTAGGACACTGAGTTGGTTTACCTAAGCCTCAGTCTAGTCCTCTGTTCCCTGAAACCTGTCTATTCCCTCAACTTTTCGCAATGCCTCACAGTGTTGGTGTGGGATTTAGAATAAAAGGATTAGATTAAAAAAAAATTTTTTTTATGTTTATTCATTTTTGAAAGATGGAGACAGAGTACAAGCAGGGATGGGGCGGAGAGAGAGGGAGATACAGAATTCGAAGTAGGCTCCAGGCTCTGAGCTGTCAGCACAGAGCCCTGACTCGGGGCTCGAACTCACGAACCGCGAGATCATGACCTAAGCCGAAATCGAATGCTCAACTGACTGAGCCACCCAGGTGCCCTAGAATAAAAGGATTAGATTTTGAGAATTTTGCACAACAATTTTGAACTGCATGATCTTGGTAAAGTGGTTTAATCTTTTAGAAACTCAGTACCTGTATCTATTAAAGAGGGATTATTTGCTTATCTTGCCTTTCCTTATAATGATTTTTAAACATCAAATAAAGTAATGAATGTTATAAATTTTTTTATTTTTTATTTTTATTTTAGAGAGAGAGAGTGCATAGGAGTGGGGAGAAGGGCACAAAGGGTGGGGGTGGAGAGAATCTTAAGCAGGCTCCATGCTCGATGCAGAGCCCTACACGGGGCTCGATCTAGTGATGCTGGGATCATGACCTGAGTGGAAATCAAGTCAGATGCTCATCTGACCGAGCCACCCAGGTGCCCCTGTTATAAATTGGATTACATTTTAAAAACATTAAATTCTACAAATTTAAACAAGTATTATGCAATGACAAATAATTAGATCACATTTCTAAGTTTTAATAGTTCAGTATGGATCAGTAATAAGGGCTGGAGTTTCTAGGTATGTCTATTCTGTAGTATTTAGACCTACACATCTGATTTTTTAAGTTCTAATCATTAATCATTGGATTCTAGACTTCCAAAGATTATAATATCTTTGTAACCAGGAAGAAGGTATGAATTAGATACTAAAGGCCACAAATAATCATGATGAAATAATCTCTCCTCTTTTTAATCTTTTGTATATCTGCCCTGGGGTATGAAAGAGGACCATCTCATGTACACACGCCTCTAGGTTTGGAAGCATAGGAATGTGGAGCTTCTCTTATAGCCTCATTTTGTTGTTGTTGTTTATTTATTTATTTTTAGAGAGAGAGAAAGTGCACACACAAGCAGGGGAGGGACAAATAGAGAGGGGGAGAGAGAGAATCCCAAGCAGGCTCTGCACCATCAGCATGGAGTTCAATGCAAGACTCAAGCTCATGAACCATGAGATCATGACCTGAGCCAAAACCAAGAGTAAGATGCTTAACCGACTGCACCACCCAGGCACTCCTCACAGCCTCAATTTTTAATGAGGTCCAGTTCCAGAAGGCTATTTCTTTCTTTTTTTTTTATTATTATTTTTTATTTTTTTTTTAACGTTTTATTTATTTTTGAGACAGAGAGAGACAGAGCATGAACGGGGGAGGGGCAGAGAGAGAGAGAGGGAGACACAGAATCGGAAGCAGGCTCCAGGCTCTGAGCCATCAGCCCAGAGCCCTACGCGGGGCTACACTCACGGACCACGAGATCGTGACCTGAGCTGAAGTCGGACGCTTAACTGACTGAGCCACCCAGGCGCCCCTCAGAAGGCTATTTCAAATTCAAAATTCCATCAAGAGTTTCAAAAGAAACTCTTAGCTGGAATAATATAGTTTTTCATTGAAAACGTGACAATGGCTAAATGAAACAAAGACAGACATTAGTATTTCAACAGAGCTCCAAATGTACGGAAAATTATGTGCATTAATCTCTGTTCCCCAGTTCTGGTAGATATGATTTGCCAGGTTGATATGATTGATCTGGCTGTTCCCTCTTCCTCCTCACATGTTCATGGATATCCATTTTGTACCTTAATGATTAGCAGATGAGAGGAGTTTTCACAGATTGAAAAATATAACTTCATTGAGGGTATCGATTTGCTAGTTATAGTTATGTACTCTCATATTGTCCTTAGATTCATAGATAATGAGATTCAGCCTAGGGGTTCAATTCTACAGATTTATTGCAAAATCATAAATGTTAGAAGTTATATATATATTATATATACATTTTATATAATATATAATAATTTTATATACTATATTTTATATATTTTATATATTTTTATATATTATATAAAATTAATTATATATTGATATATACTTAGTATATAACTATATATAAATATATATATTAATTATATATTTTATATAGTATATATTTTTTCTTTTTACATTCATTCCATAACAGTCCAACATCTAACACCCCTTCTCCAACCCCAACTCTTACACTACCACACCCAAGCACATCTAGTTCCTAGATGGAAGCCAAGTGTGCAGAAGGGAAAAAGAGAAAAGTTCCTTGATATGTTTCCACACATTCCCTCTGTAAAAGGTGCAGTGAAGATAGTGATAAATCTGTACTCTGCCCTATACTGCAAAACAATCCCTTGTTCCTCATGCCTTCATATTTTTCTCACTGGAATACTAGAATATTCTCTTTCCCATTTTGAAAAAGAAAAAAAAGAAAAGAACTGAAGATTATCTTTTGTCGGAAGCCTCCTCTAAGTGCCCCAGATGCTATTTCTCTGGTCCCTCAACAATCCCTCTCCTTAGTTCCTGGATTTGTCTTCTAGGTCCTCTTCTTCTCCAGTTAAACCTTTTACTCTTTTCTTCATCCCTCCTTGGCATGAGTAGACATTTTATATCTCTTACTAGTCTGGAATTTCATGTAGTTTAGGAAAAGTATCTTTCCTTATGGAGTTACTGTAAAAGGCTTGATCTAATATCCCCTCTATTCATGGGGCCAGTGACGGCAAATTTTTAACTTGACCTTAATTTTGAGAGAGCATGTGCTATGAACTGAATTTTGTCTCCCCAAAATTCATATGTTGAAGCTTTAAATCCCAAAGTGATAGTATTTGGAGATAGGGCCCTTGGGAGATATTTAGGCTTGGATGAGGTCATGAGGGTGGGGTCCTTATGATGATATTGGTGCCTTTATAACAGGAGACACCAGAGACAATGCTCCCTCTCTCTCCACTGGGAGAGGAAAGGCAGCAGTGAGAGAGGGGCTGCCTGTAGGCCAGACAGAGAACCCTCACTAGAACCCAACCATGGTGGTATACCCTGACCCAGAGCTTGAGAAATTAAATTCTTGTTTTCTTAAGCCATACAATTTATGGTAATTTGCAATGGCAATCCAAGCAGCCTTTCCAGTGTCCAGTATCCTAACACATTGAATGGTTTTGCATAATTTTCAAATATAGTTTTATTTAATTTTTATTTTTAATTTTTTTATTGTTTATTTATTTTGAGAGAGCGAGAGAGCATGCATATGTGAGCAGGGGAGGAGTAGAGAGAGGGAGAGAGAGAATCCCAAGCAGGCTCTGCATTGTCAGCATGGAGCCTGATGGGGGCTTGATCTCATGAACTGGATGATCATGAGCTGAGCTGAAATCAAGAGTCAGATGCTTTACCGACTGAGCCACTCAGGCACCCCTCAAATATAGTTTTAAATAAAACATTGAGGTGCATAGATATGTTAATATTTTGTCATTAATTATTTAAAAGTGATATGTATAAATGCCATTATTAAATATACTCTCAATCATCTATAGTAATTCAAAGTATTAAAGGTTAACACTTCAGATAGTGAAACAATTTCGATTGTTTCATCTTTTCTGCATTCCTTTCTTCAGAAGTTAAAATTTTCTTCTTCTTTTAGAGGAAGATACTTAATATTTAATATTAATATTTGTTAATATTAAACAAATACCTATTATAAAATATTTTGATTATTTTTAGCATACACACAAACTTAGAAAATGTTTATTTTACTTTGAAATGAACTTGAATGCTAATAACGTCAATCAAATGAAAATTTTTATTTGAAAATAAACATTTATTCAAAAAAATTTATTACTGTGTTGTCTTAATGCTGTCCAAGCTATTGTTATTTCTGCAATATTCTGTTATTCTGCTATTCTAATATTCTGTTATTTCTGCTGTCAAATAGGACCTCATTTATCAAATACTATTTTAAGTATAATTAATTTTAAAATGATAAGTAAATCAGCACACAACATTGGACAATTTTGAAATTTTGTAGTATAAAATAGTTGCTTGAATTCAGAGTATTTTTATTCTTTCTAAAATTTTTTTTTTAATGTGTATTCACTTTTGAGAGAGAGGCAGAGAGACAGAGAGACAGAGCACGAGTGGGGAAGGGGCAGAGAGAGAGGGAGACCCAGAATCCAAAGCGGGTCCAGACTCTGAGCTATCAGCACAGAGCCCAACACAGGGCTTGAACTCACGTCCCCTAATGACCTGAGCCGAAGTGGGACGCTTAACCGACTGAGCCACCCAGGCACCCTGAGAGTATTTTTATTCCTTTTAAAATTTATAAATGATTACAGTATTGCCTCATGAGTATAAGTGTACACAATTTTATTTTATGTTCTGCAATGGACCGAAACATTTAGAATAATGTTTGACCACATATCTGGACACTGTGGCAGAGCTAAGTTGACACATAAAATTAGCCATCATAAATTGTCTGCTTTTCACTACACCACACTGACTCTTTAGATCATATATGGTTATGTTATACGGTAATTGCTGATACGGAGGACTGCAAAATGAAATGATCACCACCGGTTGATGTATATGGTGAAGGATCCATGGACTTAAGCACTCCTCAAGTTCACAGTTACCATGTGAAGAATGAAAAGTCCCCTTTTAATCTCTCTGACAATGAAGCTCATTCTCTAACCACAGAGTGCACTGTATTTCACATCACATCACATCACTTCAGGCAATTTGCTACTGCACTTAATAAAGTGAAACTTTCCCACCTTTGTAAATATCAGAGGAAGAGTCAGACTCTGAGAACACAGAAGATCTCTTCTGACCCTTCTGTTTCATGGAGCCAGAATCCTGAGAACAGGTGAAAAGGGAAGTCGAGACACTTGAAAATTCACAAACATCAGGGAGGCCTCCCTCATCAAGCCTGGATTTGGACTCAGCTGGGTGCCAATGACACGGGGAATATATAGTATAAAAAAAAAATTCCACAGTTCTGTCTCCCAGATGGCACAGAATTCAATAATTTAAGTTGTTCTAGCATTCCTCCTGCTCCCCCCTTATAACAAGGGTTTGGGCTTATTTTTTGTATGTGTGTTAACATACTATTTTTATGGGCCCATATTGTATAGTCAACATATTCATGCTTTCATTTTTAAAGCCCCCAATTCACAAAGGAATCTGTGCTTAATGTATTGATATTAGCAAGATAGATATTTGACTGAATTCTGAAAGACAGACTCTCATTGTGAACATCATTATACTACAGTACATAGTCTATAGTGGAGTTTTCACTTTATTGTTATGTCTGAAAGGAAAATATTGGATATCCAATGGGAAATAGTATTACAAAAGTTTTATCGTCAGGGTACTATCAAAAATCTAGCGACTATTTTCTTAGGATGTATAGACATTCGGTACCTAAGTGTAACAATTTTATTTGATAACTGAACAATTTCTATTTTCACAATTTCCAAACAGAGCACATCTCCAGAAGGCACATTCCAAATGGATATCAAAAAGTCCTTGTTGAGAGATATTCTAAGGAAGCACTGTATTTTTTTTCCCAATTAAAAAAATATTCAAATTCTAATTAGTTAACATACGATGTAGTATTAGTTTTAGTTGAATCAATATCATGATTCAACACTTCTATACAACACCTACTCAGGAAGCACAACATTTTAAATAATTTTGCATAAGACTGCATGTAACCTCTGGAATCGTGGTATGTTATAGAAAAAAATGTCCAAAAGGAATGTAAGTGTTATATTATAACATAGGGTAGAGCATCTATAGTAATTATTGACAAAAGGAGAGATATATCATGAAAATTAGGCCAGACGTGGTTTAACTATATGCCATTTCAATGAAATGTATATTAAAAGTAACAGAAGTATTTGTAAATTATATTTATTTTCTGCATAGAAGTATCAGCAAATGGAAGGATATCTGTTTTTTTTTAAACAATGCTATTTCCAAGTGTGAGATAACTCCTTAACTAAAGGAGCCAATAGCACAATCTCTTAGTATATAACACATTAATTCAAAACAGAAGGGTGAAGTGACATTAAGGTGACAGAAAGGTATGGCATCTATTCAGGTGGCAGCATGGCGAATCCACTTTTTTCCTTCATTTGAAATGATCGGAAAGTGCCCTTTACCCAAGAAGACGACAAAGTAGAAGAGCATGTTGGGGTGTAGCTGTGTGTCCTTTGGCCCAAGGGAAGCTTTGTGTGACAAAGAATTCTTAGGCCACACGTGCCTGCTCATTCCTAAACTCAAGAAATTCAAACCTAGCTCTTGCATTTTAGCATTTAACATCAATGGAGAAAACGGTATTATTTTGCTCACATTCATGGCTTTTGATTACAACCCGGCCTTTGCTATTTGCAATCGCTGTCTATCCTTTCATCACCTCCCTTTCCCTTTTCCCACAATGGGTGTTCCAAACGTTGATGACAAAGTACAAGTCACCTCCCTCCCTACCATTCGTCTTCAGAACTGTAAATGCTTCAGTATCACCTCTGAGACTTTTTAGAAAAAAATCATCGTGGCTATTGGGCTCCAGACACTGCTTATCTCTCCTTTCTGATGGCAAGTATCATAAGCATGGACCCCTTCTCCATGCCGTGGGCGTAAATGGGCCAGAGTAACAGTGTCCCGTTCCATTGGCCCTTGTCGGAACCTCTTCAGGCCATCCTGCTGCCCTGTGCGAAATCCTCATCCGAGGAATCACTCGCATGTGCTCTCAGACTAGCCCAGTCAGGTACCATATGGCATCTGTCAGATGGGGCTTTGGTCGCCCGTGCTAGGAACTGTCTGCCCACCGGGCGTCTCTGCCTCTCCCGGGCACCGGTGCCACAGCCACGGTGCACTGCTGTGTTGGCAACGTGTCAGCCAATTGCTGGGCACTCCTGCCGCTTTCACTCAACACCACCGCACCTGCCAAGCCTGCTGGCATCCCCTGCCAGGCACACCCGTGCACCACCTGGCCCTGTAGCTCCTACCATCTCTTTCCAAGAGCTGCTGCAAAATAATGTTCAAAATTTAAACATATAAAGTGGTCTGGAATAACATGGGGGACAGTGAGCCCCACTTCATACCTTACTGTTATACCCTGGTGGCAAGGCCCTAAAGAACCCTCTTATTTCTTACTGAGATTTACTGAAATGTGTTCATTTCTAACTCAAAGCCCCATTTTGGCCTAAGACCTAAATATGAGTTCATGGGAGCTTGGAGATGGTCAGAGGTGAATGATGAAACAAGAATGATTTGATGTATGAGATGTAATGGAAAAAGAATTAATAAATTCATTAACTGCTTGCTTTGGGTCAACTTTCTCAGAAGACCCTGAGAGAAGGGCTTGTGAGCACATAATTTAAGTGTTCCAGGGAGATAGCGGTAAGAGAGTGAAGGAAGCAGAACCAGAAAGGGGAAGAGGCCAAGCACAGGTGTGATTCAGGTAAAGTCTCAGCCCCATTCTGATCCACGGGGAGCTCTGATGTGCAACGTATGGTTTCTTCCAGGAGGAGCCGGGCTTTCACACTTTACATGAGTCGTTGGCTAAGACCGCCCTGGGGCAGGCTTGGGGGAAGTCAACTCCCAGGCACTTTTAGCCGTCTAAGTACTCAGGCAAAGTGGTTTCAGCAGCCCAGAGCAGTAATTCCAGTCACAGATGCTGGACATTAGAAGAAAAAGCATATAAAGTTCATGGCAGGTGTTCACAGAAAGGGTTAACATTATCCCAGGGGAGCAAGGACAAACACTGATGGGGTCAGCTTCACTCATCCATTGGGAGGTGGCTGTCTTCATTCCCTAATAGGAGAACAAAACAATCCTGAAGTCAACAGAGCTATAAAAGCCCAATAGCTTTTAGAATTTTGTATGCATTAGAGTTCGGAGGAGACTTCACCCCTAAACTAAACTTGACCTAAGTTATTTTCTAAGATTTGGTTCATAAAATCGTATATTCTGGAAGCTGACAGAACTTTAATGACTACGGACAACCTCTGACTGGTTTGAGATTTCCCCTCCTCCCAATGTCTAGAAGTACCACCTTCTAGATGTTAAACAAGTCACCAATAGGAGAGTTATAGTATCTGTCTTTATTAGTCTCTTTTATATTGTTTTTGTAATAGTTATTTAACTTGCAAAACATTTCAAACATACACAAAGAAAAATAAATAATATAACATATACCCATGTTCTCATCATTACTTTAACATTTTTTTTTTAAACATTTATTTATTTTTGAGAGAGAGAGAGAGAGAGAGACAGACCACAAGTCGGGGAGGAGCAGAGAAAGACACACACAGAATGCAAAGCAGGCTCCAGGCTCTGAGCTTTCAGCACAGATCCCGATGTGGGGCTTGAACTCACAAGCCATGAGATCATGACCTGAGCTGAAGTAGGATGCTCAACGGACTAAGCCACACAGGAGCCCCAAGGTGAAACAGACATTAGCATTTGATCAAAATTGTTAAGCTGTCTTTTCTTTATCAGAAAGGAAAATGTTACAAATTTACCTAAAGTTTCAGACTCCACTTTTACTAATCTTACCAGAATCACTCTTCTACAGAATCACTTTCTGATGAAGGCAGGTATTTTTCCTTAGCTTTTGTGTGTGTATAATTTTGCTACATTTGTAACTAGAGAGATACATGAATTTATCACACTGCATGTATCCTTTTGCTACTAACTTGTTTCACTCAACGTTTTTTAAAGATTTATTCTTTGGATACGTTTAGATCTAACTTATTCATTTGAGCAGTATATAATGTGGTGGGTATTTCATGGTATTTCCTGAGTGACGTGCAGGTATGTTGTGCTCCTATTTTCCTGTTTTATTGTTTTGTCAAGCAAAACAGTGCCATTTGAATTTTATGCCTACTGTATACCGAAAAAAGTTTTCCTAGAGCAGATAATGACAATGCTAGGTTGTAATGTATACACATCTTCCACTTTTCTAAAATTTTTAATAAACATATTTTAAAGAAACTCATTCATAAAAATAATTTGTGAGTTATCTCAAAAATATCATAATGTTTACTTTAAAACAATTTATTCCTCACTGTTCCAAAAGCAGCATCTTTAACATAATGGATGATCATGATTTGGCAGTAAGCTGTACTTCTAGAAGATTATCAGATAGTTATTACTCCCATTTCATAGATGAGCAGGCTGAGGCTCATAGAAATTAGATCACTTGCCTAAGACCACAGAGCTTGGTTGAGGTTCAATGATTTCATGCCTGGCACTCATAGCTCAATCCAGTCTCATGGCATTTAGTTTTTGAGAATTATGTTACAACAAACCTTGTGGATTTCAATTCAAGGTATGAATAGTATCTTCAGTTTTCTTTCCAAACTTTCACTTTATATCAGCAACCGTGGCCTTGGCATGGGATTCAAATGGAACTCTTCATTTTTTGTCATCTTTTTAACTCTCTGACCTACATAGGTGCAAAGTCATGTTGCTGGGACAGGATTTAATAACAGTCACATTACAGCCTGTCTAGAAACAATGTGGTGTATGATCTGGATTCCAGATTCAATTCCCAGTTCTGCCATCATTATTAATATGACTGTATACAAATTACTTAATTTCAATTCCCTCATCTGTGAAATGGGGATTGTAATGGCACCCACTTCACAGAGTTGTCATGATTAAATGAATCACAGAGTGCCAGAGAAGAGTGCTTACCATGCAGTCAGTGTTATGTGCTTGTATAATGTAATTATTATTCCAGTTTGGCAATACTGTGATTAGGTTGTATGTGTTCAGGCATAGGTTTTCCAGGAGATGATGCTTGTCTGGATTCTCCAGTCTGGAAATCAGGATCATGTGTGTACAATAGCTGTCAAGTCTTCCTCCAAAACTTCTTCCTCATGGACTTTTTACAAGCAAACCGTGGTGGAGTTGACATGACAGTTTTGACGCAGGAGTATGAATGGAATAGAGTTTTCCAAACAGTCACCCCGAGTTAAAGTAATATTTAGTAAACACAGATGTACTCAGGAATAACTGCGATGTGGTTCTGCTAGTATGGAGCCATTGAGAGATATTTAACAAGACAGGGCTGGGGTGCCTGGGTGGCTTAATCGGTTAAGCAGCCGATTTCCACTCAGGTCATGATCTCACAGTTCGTGAGTTCGAGCCCCATGTCGGGCTCTGTGCCCACAGCTCAGGGCCTGGAGCCTGCTTCAGATTCTGTGTCTCCCTCTCTCTCTGCCCCTCCCCCACTCACACTTTGTTTCTCTCTCCCTCTCTCTCTCTCAAAAATAAGTCAACATTAAAAAAAAAGCACAAGACGGGGCTGTTTCCATGTCCACCTACTACATGACTCTCTGTGAGGCACATATGCAACACCTGATGGAAGTTCCAAGCAAATGCAGATGGAATCAAATTTTTATGTATCACTTAACAATGAAGATAATAACAAAAACCCAGTTCATCATTTATCTTTGCACACTGTCTTCACATCCAAGCCTCTGCACCTGCTTCCTCATTTGCTGTTCATCACCCCAAATCCCCTGCAATTTGGCTTCTTTCTTCCTGGCTCTTTTCCAGCAAGACACAAAAGAAAACAAACAACTCTGAGAGCACTAACAGTTAAACTGCATGGACTGATCATGTGAGCGACAGGTTTTGGTGGTAATGAAGGAGTAGCCATCACATAGTGAAAATAATGAGCCATTTTTGTCCTCATTTACTTGGGCTTTTGGTGCCATTAACGCTGTTGGTTATTCTCCTTGGTAGGGCTCCCTGGACACCTATTTTATATTATTTGTGATGTCAACTTCATCTGCCTAACAGAGTATACTGTTCATGGTCATTTTTTTTTTTTAAGGATGTAGGGTTTATTCCAGGTAAACAAGGTCAGTTCAATATTAGGAAATCATTCTGGGGGCGCCTGGGTGGCTCAGTCAGTTGAGCGGCTGACTTCGGCTCAGGTCATGATCTCGCGGTCCGTGAGTTCGAGTCCCACGTCGGGCTCTGTGCTGACCGCTCAGAGCCTAGAGCCTGTTTTGGATTCTGTGTCTCCCTCTCTCTCTGACCTTCCCCCACTCACACTCTGTCTCTCTCTCCTTCAAAAATAAATTAAAATTAAAAATAAATAAAATAAATAAATAAATAAATAAATAAACAAACAAAATAAATGTGTACCATTCAACACATACACGCACATTTGAGATACTACCTTTGGCCATGAAGACTTGGCCCAAATCAATTTGCCAGATGATTATATGTGTAAATGTTAAATACTGCAGTGACAAGGGAATGTTATACCTTGCATTGACAGTTAATACACTTCCCATAGGAGAAAGGCATATTCTCACATCAAACCATCAGTGTCCTTTTGGAAAACTGCTATACATAAATTCCACTCATGTTTAGATTATATTATTAACAGTTTATAATCAGATACTGTTTCAGTTTTGAGGACTGGGATGGGGGCCAGTATGCCACTCTCTGAGAACAGTTGATAGAACTGTTGCCTTGGTTCCCTACCCAAGTGAGGCTGTAGGATGGGCTCCATGGGTGCCTGAATTCTCTAGTTAGGCTTACTAGATGATTGGGATTGAGTACTATAATCAGTATTAGGGTAGTAAAGTAGCGACCACGACCCAGCGTCTCTATAACCCATTGTTTGGGGGTCAGAATCAGGCCTGAGTGAGCACTGAATTCTCTGGTCAGGTGAGGCTACTGGTTTTGCTCTGTACATGGGGGAGCTATAGGTTGTGCTCTCTGTTCAAGTGCCTCTGTATGTAGGGAGATTGAATGAGCTATAGCAGCTTCCTATATGCTCTGGTTAGTTCCCTGGTCAGAGAGGCTGAAGGCTGTATTTAGTGATGAGAGGGGTTGCAAATTAGATTCTCTGCCTTAGTGTATTGGGAGAAGCCTCTAAAACTGATAAAGCTCTTTGTTGTCTTAACTCAAGCTGACTAACAACCCAAGTTCCCTCATTGAACAAGGCCATTGGCTTCGCTCTGCAAACTATTAGCTATATTCCTTTTTCTTGGCTCAAGCATTTTCTTGGTCACATTGTTTCCAGGAGCTTTTGCCAGTGATTCTGGTTAGATGGAGCCAGAAGACATTCTGTACAGTAGATGGGACTATGTCTAAGTCCTCTTGCCTAAGCAGGAGGGAGAGGGGCTTCCCCAAGCGACTCTCAATCTTTCAAATAGTCTCTCTGGTTGGTAGTGGCTGGGAGCTACCCTCAGCCTTGACTATGAGTTAATCTCTCTGCCTGGGCATAGCAGGGGAAATATCCATGCTTGGTAGTGGCTTTGCTCCAGGAACAATCAATTCTGCTCACTCACCTTTCAGCTTAAGAGCCACTAGGCCACACACCTTCTAGGAATTGTCACTAGCCCTACTGGTCAGGTGGGGCTGGGAGGTAATCTCCACAGTGGGCGGGACTGTGACTAAACACTTTGCCTGGATGTGAGCAAACTGGGCTCTAGGGCCAGCAAAACCTGTCATTTGAGGATCCAAGTCAGGCAGATCTGTACTCCACCATGCTCCCTGGTCAGACTGTGCCCCCAACTTGGTTCTGCAGATGAGTAAAAGCAAAATTACTACTACTTGGGCCCTGCAGGTGTGAACTCAGTCTGCCAAGATCCATGTATTGACTGTTTTAAACCCCTTCCCTCTTCTCCATCACAGTCAGATTCCCAGTGGTTGAGCCCTGCAGATTCCCCTGCAGTTTCTGTGGTGCAGAATCAGAGGAGCGGCTCCCACAAAGAGACCCTCAATGCTGAGGGAAGCTGGTTGTCCTCCTTGGGTTCTCTTTTTCCAGTGGAGGACCTCTCCATGTGGCCTTCCACTGTCCTTCCACTGGGGGACAGGCACAGTGCTCAATGTGTAGCTTCTCTTCTTACCCCTCTAATGCAGTTTGTCTTGCTTTCTGAGGTTCAGGGGGAAGCTTCAGCCTCATCCTCATGTTCTAGGATGTCTTGTTCATTCTAGAACATGATGCGATTCTTGTTCTTGAACAAGTGGTGGTGTCTTGTTCTTGAAAGGATATTAGTTGTTCTTCTCGTGAGGGGAACTGAAGTCAGGAATAACCTATGTCACCATCTTGGTGATGCCACTCATCACCCTTCATTTTTATTCCCTCTTCACTTACCCTAATATCTTCAGTGACCTCATTTACCTCCCTTGTTTGATTCCCATTTATATGTTAGCAAATTTGAAATAGTTGTCCTCAGTATTGATCTCTCCGATGAAACAGAGACAACTGAGAGCCAGGAAATACAAGTTGAACTTCACAAATGTTGAGAAGAGCTTAAAAATTTAACTTGAGAAATAATTTCTGATTTGTCTTTGTATTTTTCACAATGCAACACATACTACTTCTAATGTTAAAGACTTAGAAGGTACTCAATATGTTAGATAAACAAATTTAATTTCTCGAATTCTTATAAAATGCAAAAGCAGCTGTTCTACTTACCTGCTTGAATTATTAAGTATAAATTTATTAGTGTTAAGTGTAAATTTTAAGAAAAAATATCTCCTCGTAAATTGAAAAACTTTCATCATTGTTTATAAAATATAGCAAGGGAGCTCTGTGTGTCCCTGAAGAACACACCATGTGTTCCCAACAAGTTCTCAGAACTGTAATTCATTATACAGCTGTTCTGTGGTTTATGTAAATTACATTTTCTGGAAGAACTTACAGCTATAATCAATCAATCATTCAAAAGATCAGTTAGTGCAGTTGTGTTGATAGTGCTTCTGGTAAAGTCAGCCAACATTCCACATCTCTGTTTCCATTACTGATCTGTGATCCTGAAAATGTTTTCATGTTTGTTGTCCCTTGTTCTTTCTAATTTTAAAATAAGGCCTTAACTGATATTACAAAGATTATATAAGATGTAGCTTTCTAAGGAAAAGAAAAATTTTAATACTACTTAAATAAATGATATGATTTAGGGTGGTTTTGCTCTAAATGATGAACCAATGGATTCCAATAATAACATCGCATTGGTGACAATGATATGCTAGGTGATTTCTCATTTTTGTTCCCACAGATTCCTAACAATAAGCCAATAAAGTGGGTATTATTACCCTTATTTGAGAAATGAGGGAACTACACAAGGAGTCTGAGAAGAAATAGATTGAGCAGAGGGAGAGTATGTAAGTAGTGACGCTGGTGGGGCAAGTGCTGAGAACCAGAATGAAATGGTTGTAGGGAAAATGGAGTATCAAAGAGCTTCTTTTTTTTTTAAATTTTTTAAAGCTATTTATTTATTTACTCTAATCTTTTAAAAGTTTATTTATATATTTTGAGAGGGACAGTGAGAGTGTGAGCTGCGGAGCAGCAGACAGAGAGAGAGAGAGAGAGAGAGAGAGAGAGAGAGAGAATCCCAAACAGACTCTGCAGAGTCAGTGCAGAGCCCAATGTGGGGCTCAAAATCACCAGAACTCACAAAACTGTGAGATCATGACCTGATCTGAAATCAAGGGTTGGCCACTTAACTGACTGAATCACACAGGTGCCCCCACTTTTTATTTATTTATTTATTTATTTATTTATTTATTTATTTATTTAGAGTGCGTGCATGCACATTCACACATCAGGGAGGGACAGAGAGAGAAGGAGGGAGAGAATCCCTGTGCTGTCAGCACAGAGACTGATGTGGGGCTCAATCTCACATGAGATCATGACCTGAGTTGAAATCAAGAGTCAGATGCTTAACTAAGCTACCCAGGCACCCCTAAAGAGCTTCTTGAAGGAAGGTCCATGAAGTCAAATAGCGAAGAGAAATTGTAGCAGGCATATATGAAAGTGACTTTTATCTTTGGTAATTAGAGAGGTCTGGTGAACTTGGTAAAATTCTTTGTAGTGGGAAGACAAGAAGGGGACCAGCATGTTAGAGGTGGAGACTGAGGAGCATATGTGCACCATCTATAGAAACTTGATGCAAAAAGGTAAGACATGAGCCTGAATAATTGCTCAAGAAACACAGGTCCGAAGAGGGTTTTTGCTGTGGTTGTCATTGCTCCTTGGCTGTTTTAGTTAGTTTTAAAAGCGATATTGCCTAGGAAATGTATTTGATGACTACAAGCAGGAACCAGGAGAGGGGAACTGAAGACCCAACAAACAGGTGTGATCACAACACAGTACCTGAAGGAGGTAGAAGGTACTGAAGCCCACAGAAAGGGCTCAATTTAAGTCAATAGTAACAACCAAAGTATAATATATCGGTGGCAGATAGAGACAAATTAAAGAAAAAGTAGTTTGGGAGTAAATTGGAAAGCTGACTTCTCTTAGGGACAAGAGAGAAGATAGTCGCCTGGAGCTCCATTTCCCTGGGGCTTAGAGTCTGATGAATCTGATCAGACTTGTGCTAAATAAATGTCAGCAATGATATTAGGAGCTCTGCAACAGGATTTTCAGATAATCAGGGAGTATTCTAAGCCAGTTAGGTGCAGACATGGCAAACAAGGAAAAAGTTAATTTAGCAGGCCTGGATTCTTGGAAACCTGCTCATTCCAAAGAAAGGCTTGGTTTTAGCACAGGCCCTTGACTGGGTCCTGGGAGATAAGCTCTGAGCCCCTGGAGTATGCTCCCCAGTAAGAGTGTTTTTGTTTGCCTGATAAACGTGACTAAATAAATTTATGCTAACAGTGTGATTTATGGTGAACACCTATTTTTGCTCTGGGGGCCTGGGTTTTGAATATCTGAGATCAGCCATATGGGTGCTACCTGCACCCTCAATAAAAATTCTAGACACTAAAGAGTGGGGGAATTTCTCTCGTGTCGTAAAACTTGGCCCACATGGTCACGCGTCCTTGCTGAGAGAGTTAAACGTATCCTCATGCAATTTTACTGGGAGGGGACACCTGGAAATTTGCTCCTGGTTTCTCCTGGACATTACCCCTTGCGCCTTTCCCTTTGCTGATTTTCATCTCTATCTTTTCACTGCAATAAAGCGTTACCATGATTATAATAGCTATCTTGAGTTTTGTAAGTTCTTTTAGCAAATCACTGAGCCTGAAGGTGACTTAGAGGTACTATGTACTACTTTTAAGAAGGTGTCTGTGTTTACAGTTTAGTCATTTTCTTACTTATTATTTATTTTTGCATTGAGTGTTCACTCTGGGTAAGGCACTGTACTGCATACAGAGTATGCATATGGTGGTGAGCCTATGTCCACAGGGTAGCCTCACAGAGCTTGGAAGAGCCATAGGGAAAAGTAATTATGAGAAAACTAACAGGGTCGCCTGGATGGCTCAGTCAGTTAAGTGTCCAACTTCTGCTCAGGTCACGATTTTGCTGTTCTTGAGTTCCAGCCCCATGTTAGGCTTGACAGTGCAGAGCCCACTTTGGATCCTCTGTATCCCTCTCTCTCTGCTCCTCCCCCACTTGTGCTTGCTGCCTATCTTTCAAAAATAAAAATTAAAAAAAAAAAAGAAACCTAACGATCTCAGGTAAGATAAGCGCTAAATGGTAAATGCAAACAAAATTACCAAGGGACAGACTGGGTGGGGTGTTGGGGCACTTGGTCTCCATGAGGAGAGATGCTTGCTGGAAGGTACATGGTGGGATCCAGAAAGAAGAAAAGCAAACGTAAAGGCCTGACGGTGGTAATCAGTTTAGCATAATTTTTGGAATAGAGAAAAACTAAATTGCATGGAGAATAAATGAATGAGAGAAAAATTGGTAAGAACTGAAATCAGACCTTGGAAAATATGATATGTATTCTAATGATATACACTTTTTCAATGTCTCATAAAGACATGGATAATATCTCTGACTTCAGCACATGAAAATTTTTTACTTTAACCTTTTTTATCTTGAATACTTGTCTTTACACTCATTGATAGTTTACTGTGATGTTTTAATTTGATGTGGTAACTGTTAATCATTGCTACCATATTAACCAATTGTGCTTGTATTTGAACTAAAAATACACAGAGAGTACAATGTATCTAAACATATGTCTTAATCTTTAGATTTTCAGTAGTAGCAAAAATGATTTGAATTTGTAGTAGAGTTCTCCATAGAATTGTAATGATAATTCTCAAAATCTCTATGGTAAATACTTTCTGTCCAATTGAAAGCAATTAAGGGATATATAAATAGGATATAAGAAATCATCTAGAAGCTTTTCACATTGAATTACTGTCTTGTTTAAATAGTTCTTGATATAGACACCCATTAATGACATTCCTCTTTTCTCGAGCACCTGTTCCTGGTAAAAACAAGGGCTATATTGATTTGCTGCAATTTATCTTCTCCTAGGATTTTTGTCTTGACAGTGTGAGAAGATTAATTGGAATTAATGGCATTTGCACAGCTAATTAAAGTCACTCTTCCTAAAGTCAAATCAATTCCTTTAATCAGAAGAGTGACAAAGCTTTGCTTACTTGTTATAGTCTGCATATAAATGTTCCCTGGATGAATCAGAATCTTTGCAAGCATTAGGCATAGAATACAGTAACTACTTGGGTTGGCTAGGAATTTCTCTGGCAGTCAGTAATTTGCAAAATATCACTATGCCACTTATGTGTATATTATGAATGTTTTAATTAAATGCAATTCAACAGAATTTATGTGTGTTTTAAATATAGTTTATCTTTGAAACTCCTTACAGTGGTGGCATCCACATGCATAAATCCCCAGGATAATTCTTAGGCAAAGCTCACGTAGTACAGGAGGAAGCAGAGGGCTCATAATTATTTGGTTAATTCGGGCATCAAATTGATATTTAGTTTGCATTGTCTGATTTTATCAAATTCTACCAACTCCTTTCTCCACATTGGCTATGTATTTATAGGAATTGTGTTCATCAAAGACTGATTAATTCAGACAAAAAGAAGACATATTTCTGACGAAAAGTTTAGAGAGAGGCATCAGTATTTTTGTCTCTTTTGCTGTTCACCATCAGTGCAACACTGATATAGCATCAAACATGGATGTGACATGAGAAAGAGAGGGCCTACATATTCTCTTCCTCCATTATGTCAGAAATAATACCTTCACAACCCAGCCAAGAATGGGGAGCATGGTGAAGGTGAGAAAAATAAAGCAGGGTAGTATTTGGGATCAGCTAAAGATGTTTCTAATATGAGTGGTAGTAACCTTTGCTCTGTGATGGTGTAGACGTCAAATATTTACCACATGTCCGTGGCTATATTTTGTATTGAATACTTAGAGCTCACTCTCTTGGCCTGGTCCCTGAGACCAGTCATAGCTATAAGGTTCCCTGCAGGCTTCCACTGCTTTAGCCCTAAGTACCTTGCCTTGCCTTGCCTCAAACATTTAGAGAGAATTTGTGTTTCCCTTCCACAAGTTTCTCTGACTCCGCCAAAGAATTAGTGCACTCATATATGTGCAACTCCAAAATTCAGAGAACTATTTCCTCATGGATCAATTCTTAAACAATGGAGGACAAGAAGCAATAGATGAATCTATGACATGTTCTATATGTTCTTAAGAATGTTGTAACTGGATCAAATATTCTAGTTGCTCACAGACGCAGTCAACTAGGTGATTTTTTTGTATTGGTTATGCTGCTTCCTTACCTTCTTTCTTTCAGTTTCTTGGTCCCTCAGTCTTGTTCCCTGGGACCACTGTCTAATTAATTTACCTCTACACAAGTCTTTATTTCATATTCTATGCTCTTGTTATGATGTATGCACATATTATTCTAATATTGCAATAAAGGTAAAATCTCTAAGAAATAGTGTGTAATAATGAAAAATGTAAGAACTGATTGAGGAAAATAACTTGAGATTTTAGAACCTATAGTATGACCAAAAATTGGGGGAGGGGCAGGGTGGGTTGGGAGAAGAGGACATCCCAACATGTGATCTAATATCCATTATAACTATGTCTCCCCACATTATTACCTCAATTGTTTCAGCCTAGCTCATTACATTTCAGGAATCCAGTAAGTTCACAAAGTTTTGTGACCCCTTCTTGTAATTTTATCTCTTCTAGCTATTTGAAATGAGTGATCAGAGATTGAGAGGCTTTTCTTTCTCCTGGAAATGATGAGAAGTCTGTTGGTTATTAAATAAAAGCCTTAACTTTCTAAATCAGGACAGTTGGACAGAATTTCTGCTTTTCCTCACATAAGGGATATAGCTAAAAAAAATCTGAAATAGTAGACAAGATCAGAATTCTGTAGAAATTATCAAAGACACACCAATCCTCTTTCTGAGCTCATTCCCTGGATTCTGACTGCAGATATATTTTTGTAGGTTTGAGCTGTGGGAGGGATATGTCCATGCCAGTTTAGCAAAAAATAAATTAAAAAAACACAGCCTGAAAAAGATCTTCTGGGGCACCTGGGTGGCTCAGTCAGTTAAGCATCTGGCTTTGGCTCAGGTCATGATCTTGCAGTTCATGAGTTCGAGCCCCATGTTAGGCTCTTGGAGCCTGCAGCCTGCTTCAGATTCTGTGTCTCCCTCTCTCTCTGCCCCTCCCCCGCTTATGCTCTCTCTTTCTCTGTCTCTCAAAAATAAATAAAGATGTAAAAAAAAAGATTTAAAAAATAAAAATAAAAATAAAAAGATCTTGTGATGTGCTACACTGATTAAAACTACCAATGAAAGACAGAAATTATTGGAGGTTTTTTTTTTTTTTTTTGGATTAATTTATGTGTGGTTGGGTGCCTGGTAAAGCAGAACTTAAAATTGTGTCTAACTACTTCCATGTTTATAGGTATTTAAATATTTGCCAAGGCTTTCTAGAGCTGACTTCTACAGATAGTAGAAATTTCTAATAATGGGAGGAAACATGGAACCATCTTCCCTTAGATAAACAAACGCAAGCGTCAAGGTATAGTGGTGATAAGGCTATGGAATTTAAAAGCATAATGCTCTAAGATGGAGTAGGTTTTTTGTCACTGTGATGTATATAACCTTCTTTATCTATAAACTGGGAAAAGTAATCCTCATCTACAACTCTAGTGAATGAGTGTAATGAGACATGTAAAAGTGGCCCAGTGCTAGACACATGGAAATCTCAACATTAATGTGAACTTTTTCCTTTCTTAAGGAATTTTTAGGCAATAGGGGGCCATGAACAGATTTGAGCAAATTGGTGACAAAGAAGAAATTGAAATCGGGAAGTCGGGCTGTGTTTTATAACCTGTGTTGGAGTCAAGACGTTAAAGCAGACTGGACAGCAGACACAATGGAAGCTGCTTAGGCTGGGAGGTTGCCATGCCAATGGAAGTTTCCATTCAAAAATGAATGGGAACAAGATACAAAATAATTAATTCTAAGTACTTTATTGAGACTTTTGGGGAAGGCCAAGGCAGCGCCTCTTGCTTGCCACCATCTCCACCCCGAAGCCCGTGTTTATAATAATCAAAACTATCTTTGTGAAATAAATTATAACGATACATAGGGTTTTCTTCTTGTTTTGGTCACTTGTAGGTTCTATAACATGTTTTGACCTTCAGAAAGTAGAGACACTTTATTTCCCTAGTCAAATAGTTTTTGTTCTCATACACACACTTCCTGGGTAATATTTCAATCAAATTATATACAAGTTCAGTGGATTAATATGTATTTCTTTTCTTGGAAACTTACACAGTGGGTCTTGTTAAGAAGGGTGCTTGTAAGAACTCATCCTAAATTTACTTTCCCCCTAACCATCTTAATTACTGATTATCCACATATTCTCCTATCTTCCAACAAGGGTGCTTTCTGATGTTCTCCCAATGCCTTTTGGTCAGTGGGGACTATGCCTTTTGATGGTTCTTTTTCACCACCCCTCACTAAAAGAATTCTACGTGTGAGTTTTTTTTTTCTGTGTGGATATTTCTCTCAGAAAAAGAGTTGCCTGTACATGATTGCCTAATCATGGATCCTATCAGTTGTTTCCAGCAAAATAAGTACTTTGCTGTTATTAAGCCTTTAGCATTTCACTCTATTCTTTGTAACTCTTATGTTTTAGTATAAATTCACATTTAATTTGTTTCCCATTAACACTCCCAGGAATCATCCATTAATAAGGTTTTCTATCTTCTCTGCTCATTGAATATCTATTACTATTTATGCATCCCTGGAGATATTAGTTTGCATCCTTCCCAGCAGAATTATATTTTGTTATTTTTAGGCTCAGAGTTCTGAGACTTTTTCATCTACTTCGATTCTTTTTTTCTCAATTATAGACTTTTCAACAATTCCAGGCTTAATATTGTTGAAAATACCATGTGCAGACCATGCATTCCCTCCTAAAGATGCTAGTACTGTGACATAGGACTAAAGGGAATGTAGCCTGCAGGCTTTATCCAGAGGTCTGGATACATCACTTTTTACTTGTCACCACCTTTTGTTTTGGATAAAACAGGTTTCTGCTGTAATGCTATGTGAACAAACTTTGAACAAAAAGAGTAAGATTGGGAAATAAATGTAGTTAGTGTTTGTGGTTGATAAGAATAGCTAATAATGATAATATTAATGGCATATATGCATTGAGATTATAACATCTGCTCTGTTACAAGTGCTTTATATGTATTACTTCAGTTATAGCTCACGATACTTTTGTAAGTTAATGACTCTTCTTATCCCCTCTTGCTGTGACCAGTGACCTGTAAATATCGCTTCTGGAAGATTCTAACTTCTCAAAGGTCACACAGCCAGTAAATGGGGGATCAGAGAGTCTAATTTTTAACCAATATGCCATTATTCTTTCATCATGCTGCTTTATGTTTGTAAAGAAGTATAAAATACACACAAAACTCAGAATCACTACTCACCCTCCCATAGTGGAAGAAAATAAACAATAAAAAGGAGCAATGGCTTCTGTCTTAAGATTGGTATAGTTTTCATAGTCTTTGGACACTGAATTAACCAGAAAAAAGTAAATAAATACAAAGCAATAGTTTCACACGTTGATTCCAATATTCCTTTTCCAGGTTTTGTATGTCTTTTAATTTACCCTTTGTTTGTATATAGTTCTTTCTCTATCCTGACAATTTAAAAAAATCACATTTCCCCAGCTTTAAATTTAAAAAGTTGTCTCTCATTAGTACATTGCAGTGATCTTCAAATGATATCATCAAACACTAATACAAAATTTTATGAATGGGAAAGTGTTTGATGGTTCATTTATTATAATGTACCAATCATAAACAGCAAGATACTTTC
Source organism: Panthera uncia (assembly GCF_023721935.1). NCBI lineage: Eukaryota > Metazoa > Chordata > Mammalia > Carnivora > Felidae > Panthera > Panthera uncia. The sequence goes on along the minus strand of NC_064807.1, from coordinate 52,876,482 downwards.
TTACAGTGTTGAATATGAATATAAAGTATTATAAATGAGAAAATTATCCCAGTATAGCAATTATGAAACAATAAACTTTACATTTATCCCTCTCTTCAAATCGTTTGATTTGCTCTGTGGTGGGTATAAAAGCAACTACCTGAGTAAATCTATGATTTGTTAAAAGTTTGCTAAGGCGTTCGAATTCAGTGGTTATAGCAAGTATGAAAAACCTGTTGTTTTGCTCTGATATTTTTGGACATACCTTCTAAATGCTGCCTCATTTGGAGTAGATATTAAAGAATATAGTTTACAGTGGTATTCAGTGTGGAACTTTTCCTGTATTTGAAAAGAAAAAAAAAACATTTCAGCATTTATTAGGACAGGAACAGCATGCAAGAGGTGAGCATCCATTCTCCAAGAAGAGAAATAATACAGATTACTTGATCATGAACTAGAATTACATTATGTTAACATCTGGGCAAATGCCAGCCTCTGATTATCAACATCAAATGCCTTTTAGTTTTCTTGTGATCACTCTCATTTTTAACCAATTTTAAACTCAATTTTGCGATTTACCAAAGTAGACAAGCATGAAATGGATTTTTCATAGTAAAGAGATATTCTTGGTGAATGATAATGTTGTGTGATGGTGTCACTTCCCTAGATTTGTGTTAACTTCTTCACTATGTAACCCCTGTTTTGTTGTGACAGAAATGGGTATCTCCTGCTCTTTTTCTGCTCATAGCTACATGCTTCCTCAGTGCCTTGATCTTAGCTGACCAGAGGACTGACCTCAGGCCCATGAAAATGGGTATAAGGGATGATACTACCTTTGCATTTAAATCATCTTCACACAATTCCACTGTCTCCTCCTCCCTGTAGACATCCTGGAAGCCAAGTGTAATGCATGATGGGTCATAAGTTGTAAGTTGCCAATGTCCCTCTTGTCTCTCCTCCCAACATACACACCACACACACACACACACACACACACACACACACATACAGACACACGCACGCACACACACACACATACACACACATACAGACGCGCGCGCACACACACACACACACACACACACACACATACACATACACACAAACATTCGACTGAGATTTTGGGTATTAGATAAGTAAGTCTTCCCTGAATAATATAGTTTGTTGTAGTTACTTCAAGTGTAAGATGCTTCTGAGTCCATATGGCTTTCCTTCTGTTAACTGTGTGGTAAGTTAGTTAATCTCTATGTATGTCTCAATCTCCTTGTCTGTAAAATGAGAGTAAAAATGGCTGCCTCACAGGTTTAAGTGTGGACTAATACTGTATGTATATATGTATGTATGTATATCTGTATCTATATCTATATCTATCTGGTATTTAGTAGAGTGTCTAATTCATAGTAATATTTGGTAAGTGTTAGCTTTTTAAAAACTTTTGAACTTGCAGTTCATTTAGGTCATGCTTCATCCTAGGAAAGACAAAATTGAGAGGTTTAAGTAATAGACATTATCACTAGGAAATGGGAGAACTGAAGTCCCCATTTGATAACTGAGAACTTTTATCATATCTCAGACTCCTAAAAGTGTACGGAAAGTATTTCTCCTCTTTATCCTTGATTACTACATTGTAACTGGGTTTTTCCCCCCTCAACCATAAATATCTTGTCACTTTCTTTACCTATGACTATGTCTCAAATGTCCTCTGGCCTTAAGGGAATTCCTAGGTTTTTAGCTTATGGAAAGACCACATTTCAGCACTCAGTGCTCTCTCTATAGTTACTCAGGCTACAGAATCCTATGTTCCTTTCCTCTCTAAAGCTACTGAGGTGACCACACACTTGTGGAATCTCACAATCCCTGAGTGCAGAGAAAATAAGTCCTTTAACAGGACATCTCTCTTCTGTTAGGTCACAGACAATGGTTTTGAGACATTTTGTATAGGTGCAATTATCTTAAGGATACTAACTTTTCCCAAGCCTCTTCATGGTTCAGGAAGTCGGTTGTGGGTATTGCTTGGGGGAAACAGGCATCTTTTCATACTTTGAATTTTTCTTCCCTCGAGGACAAGCTTAGGGATTTGCTCATGAGAATAATTCCCAATAAAAATCAGGACTATAAATTCACGTTCTTCCTTTTTACCACTGCAAGTTGTCTCATCCAATATAAAAAAATTAGATTGACCTCTGAATGTTTGTTGAGGGCAAATCTACACAGAGGAAGTTGGGCGCATGAGAATATGGGAGAAGTTCAGCGTGCTTGGAACTTAGTGCAATGGAGAATAACTAGAAAGAGATAGGAGTGCTGTATATAGATCTCATATTACAGGGGTTGTTGTAAAGACAATGGAGACTCTGAACAAATTTTAATAGGGAAGGTTGGTGTTCAGAAACTCAATCTGTATGTACTCACCTATTTAAAGATAAAAGATTCATGATATTGTAGAAGTAGGAGGGTCTTAGAGATGTGGTTCGTGTACTCAATTTCTGTAGGAAGAGGTTAAAGGCTCCAGATGTTCAGTGACTTGTCCTGTGCATCCCAGCTGTTTTTGGCAGAGTTGGGGCCAGGTCCCAGACCTGTGCTACTTCTATTCCAGATTACTTCCTTTTCTTTGGAGTTTTACATTTGCACCATTTCCTTTCAAAACCAAATATATTTATGTGAATAGTGTCACTGTTTGGGTATTTCCTAATTCCAGTCAAAGTAAAAGTAATATTGCCTATTAAAATAGGCTTCTAAGATAGTCTATTAAGTATTAGTCTTATTCACTGTACCCTAGTAATTTTGATGTTTAATGCACTCAACATGTCCTAACCCAGTGATCTTTACAACTTCCTGAATTAGAAAATTATATGAAGGCCTGCCTCTTAACTAAACCCAAAGCTAAATCCAAATACTCACCCAGCTGGATGTTCCAATGATTTGGAACATTTGTAGTAGTTTTTCTTATTTTTTTCTACTGCAGTGATAGGTGAGGACATCCCAGCTCCTCTTTTTTTTTTTTAATGTTTATATTTATTTTTGAGAGAGTGCAAGCAGGGGAGGGGCAGAGAGAGGGGAACAGAGTTTCTGAAGTGGGCTCTGTGCTGACAATGGTTAGCCTGATGTGGGGCTTGAACTCACCAACCATGAAATCATGACCTGAGCCAAAGTTGGAGGCTCAACTGACTGAGCCACCCAGGTTCTCTCTCTCTCTCTCTCTCTCTCTCTCTCTCTCTCTCTCTCTCTCTCTCTCTCTTTTGGCCACTGTGGGTTTTTTTCCTCACCTATTCTTTAGTGTCTCCTCTATATGATTAAGAAGAAACTGCTAATCCAAATAAGCAAAAATCTGTTCCTTCTCAGGTTGTGTCGGTTTGAGAATAAAAAGTGTCATATACTCATACCCAGTTTTCACTGTCCTCCATACCTGCTTTGGGTTCTACTACTTGTCACGCTCCATTCAGGTCCCATTTGGGCATCTGTGCCTCTAGTCCTTACCCTGCACACACCACCAAAGGGTCATGAGAATCCAAGATTTAACTTGGGGTGTAAATCTTAGAGGGAGGAAGTTTTGCTTAGATTTGTGACATAAAGCCATTAAAACCTACTTTTAGCAAAATCCTATATTGGGATAATAATATGATTTTAAAAATAACTTAGTATTTTATTTTCAAAACTGATTCTTGTTCCTTGCATGTATCAGCATTGACAGCAGCTACTGGGAGGGAAAATGTGACGGATGGGCATAGGGAATAGAGTTGATGATATTGTAATAGTGTTGTATGGTGACACGTGGTACAGCAGAGCATGCAGAGACAGAGAATTACTATGTTGCATGCCTGAAAGGAATGTAACATTTTGTGTCAGCTGCATGAGACAAAGAAACAAAGAAAGAAAGAGGAGAGGGAGAGAAGGAAGGAAGGAGAAAGAAGTATTGGAAAGGGCAGTGTTGGGACAGGCCTGGACCTCTTAGTAATTTTCTATCGATATCTCAATCTAATGAGATTGCATAAATGAGGTATGTGGCAATAATGAAGAAGGATGACAATCGTTTAGAACATGGAGTGGGTAGTGGGCATGGCCACTGCATATACTATATCTGGACAGGAGGCTTACAAGTGAGAAGAATGAATTTTTTTCTGTTTTTTTTTTTTTTTTTTTTCTAATTGGAATTATAAAATCCTAGAGTTGGAAGAACAATTCGAGGTTGCTATGTGGTTAGTTTTGTGTGTCAACTTGGCTAGGCTATAATGGCCAGTTATTTAATCAAACGCTAATCTAGGGATTACTGTGAAGGTATTTTGTAGATGCTGTTTACATCTATATTCAGTTAATGTTAAGTATAAGGATATTCCTAAATAATAACGGGTGGGTCTCATCCACTCAGGTGAAAGGCTTTAAGAGAAAAACTGAGGTTTCCATAAGAAGACAGTCTGTCCCAAGACTGCAGCATCAGTTCTGCCTCTGCCTGAGACCTTCCAGCCTGCTGCCCTGTCCTACCAATCTCACTCACTGGCCCTTACAATTGAATAAACCAATTCCTTAAAATAAATTTCTTTTTTTCTCTCTGTCCAACTGTCTGTCTATACATCTTTTCACCCATTTATCCATCTAGTTTATCTATGGATCTATTTCTCTATGACTATCAGTCAATTTGCCTACCATCTCTCTCTCTCTCCCTCTCTCTTTCTCTATCCATCTATGCATCATCTATGCATCAATAGATTCTTCTACTGCTTTGATTTCCCCTGGAGAATCCTAACTGTTAGTACTGTCTAATCTAATTTCCTACCCAATGCTTATATATATAACAAAATGTCCTCCATTTTTTGAGTATTTTCATTTATGGAAAGCACCCGGCTTCTCAAGATAGCATTTTGCATTGTTGTATTGATAGACATATCTCCATTTTCTGTATTTTAAGCTTTATGCTAAAATCATTACTCCAGCTTAACTCTGCTCTGGTCTTTAAAAGTGATTGAAATGTACTTAGGGTTTCTTCTTTTTTCATTAGATTTTATGATGTGATTAAATTAGCACAACTCTTATAGTATGTAGTGTACTAAAGTTCCACGCAAACACATTTTCTTCCCACTGCATGAGTTCTTAGTGGATAAAGACTGTGGAGGAGTACGCCATATTCATGTGATTATCTTTGTACTTTTCTTACATACTCAAAATCACTGTTGAATTTGATGTTCATCTTGGGATCAGTGAAATCTGCCTCACCATTACTATTACCTGTTAGTCCTCTCGTTTCTTTCTAAAGCATTGGCTATCAACCCTGCCTTCTATTTAGGATACTTTTCAAAAGCCGAAACCCTACCTCAAACCATTTAAATCAATCTCTGTAGGATTGGGTCCAGGTGTGAGAGTGTTTTAAGAGCTCCTCAGATGACTCTTGAACTGAGCCAGGGTGAGCAAACATTGCTCTGGAATCACACAGAACATCTCCCTTTTTCCCACAGCACCACTTTCACATGTGGAAGACATTTCCCATATCTCCCTATTTCTTTCCAAAATGAATTGCATTTATAACTCAACTGATTATTATTGTTTCTCTAGAACCTGCACCATGCAGTTTGACTTCGTCTGGGGCTCATGTTAACTGATCAGAACCTTCATTAAATGCAGCATTATCAGCATGTAGCTTCTGTGAGCCTTACACAGATTATCATCCTCCCAACTGAGATTCAAAATTTATGAGATAAAAGCTCTGTTTTTATGAAATCAGTTTTTGTTTAGCTTTGTTGCAAGTAATACTCAGAGTGGCTGTCATTGGCTGCTCTGCCCTATGACTGATTCCAAATTTAGTGTTTAATAACATTTTTTTTTTAGATTTATTCTTCTAAAAGAATAACAGCCTGAGATTATAGAAAAGACCTAGCCTTGAAATCTGAAACACCATGAGTTGATTTCTGGTTTTGCCAAGTGGTAACTAATGGGCCATTGGGGAAAAAGAAAAACAAAACAGTATTAGTTGGGAGAGGTTTGTTTTCTTCATGTGTAAAAGGGATCAATACAGTAATATTATCTTGCAGTAATAGTAAATATATTTTTTTAATGTTTTTTAAATTTTTTTTTATTTTTGAGAGACAGAGTGCAAGCGGGGAAGGGGCAGACAGAGAGGGAGACACAGAATCGGAAGCAGGCTCCAGGCTCTGAGCTGTCAGCACAGAGCCTGATGTGGGGCTCGAACTCACGGACTGCAAGATCATGACCTGAGCTGAAGTCAGGTGCTTAACTGACTAAGCCACCCAGGGGTCCCAATGTATTTAATAATATTTGCAAAGGATTTAGCATAGAATCTGGCGTTTGAAAGGCATCCATTAAACTGTATCCATCCCTATGGTGCACATACATTTCAAGCGGCTGCACCTCTCTGTCTTGACCTCCACTGAACTATGCTACAGCAGTTTTATACCAGTAACTGAAGTTTTAGTAAAGTAAGTATTTAGGTTGTGCTGTTTTGAAAGCTAGAGAGGTTGAAATGGGCACATGGACCATAAGGATCTACTCCGCAGAACCTATCTGACACTTCCTGGCTGGTTCAGGCACAGAGACGCCATTTGGTTACAGACCCATCTCTGAAAGTTCTAGTAAACCCAGCAGAGACTGATGCTCAGCCTGGGTTTTGAACAAAGTTGGTACCGACATCGCAGTGAGTATCATGAAGCAAAGTTAAATTCCACCTGGCTCCCTACCTGCTGCACTTCCAGATGAGAATCAAATTGTGCAACATCACACAAATTGGATTAAGGGAGGATTAGGAAGAAAGGAAAAACCATGGTAAACCAGAGTTAGTAAGAAAACAAGGGAAGCCGCAGGTTCCCCATCTCCTAAGAGCTGACATAAAGTCACGTGGGGACTAGGGTATTTTTCTTGATCCTCAAATTTGGGTCTATTTTCTAGCAGAGAAATTCTTTATCCCCATGAGTTTCATTTTCTTTCTTTTTCTGGAAAGTGGGGGTGGGAATTTTAGTATAAAAATATTAATCTTGTTTGTGTTTAGTGACAATCAGGAATTGGGAGCCAGCTGTTTACAGGTGTTTGTGTGGGAAAAAGGCACTTGGGGACCCAAAAGAGGTATTCTTAAGGAGGAGAAAGTTACTGTTCCTGCTGGGATTTTTTCCTTGTATTCATTCATTCCATTTGGAGAATGGGAGCTCGAGTTTCCAGCAACTTGGGGCAACACAGACTGAGCTTTTGGGGACTTACACATTCTCTTCCACTTGGTTTCCTCACGTGAAAGCAAAAACCAGAAGTTAATAAAAACAACATTTTAAACTTGCTGAATATCTTAAGCGAAACATTATTGTGTGGCTTGACACAGAAATTGTCCTGAATATATGGTAACTATTATTGCATCCCAGACACTATTCCCCAGAGATTGGACAGCTATGGAGTATATGTTAAAGCACATTATAATACAAATAATAGATTTTATTTCTAAGTAGCTGCTAACACATTTGCCATTTTATCAAGATCCCAACACACTTTCTTTTATCTATTTGCCCTCACAAATTGCTAGTTGCTTTGAAATAATATAATTACATGACCCAAGAGTCACAATTGTATAAAAAAAAAACGCTTAACAGAGAAGTCCTGCTTCTACCTTGTTCCCACTTACCAGTACGGATAACTATTTTTGTATTTCTAGGGTTTCATTATGATTCCAGTGTTTCTTTAGACAAATGCAAACAAATATATCTCTATATTCTTATGTACACTCTTACATAAAAAAAATAACATATTGTATACAGTGTTCTGTTTAGGTTTTTGATGAGTTTTGGTGCTGCTCTCACTCGGAGTGGAAGTGAGGAGACAGTAGACTGAGGGAATTTTCCTCCTTACTGATGACCCACCTCTTACTTAACCCCCTTGCAGCATGGCCTTACTATGTTTTTCTTACGTTCATCTCCTAGTATTCTCCTTTCCCCATCTTGGTACAAGTGGTGATCACTCCCCCACTCCAGTTCCTACCACAATGCTGGGCACATAGAAGGAGATAATAATAAAAGTGTTAGTTGAATGAGTGACACTTCAACCTGTCAGGGTCTGAGACCAAAGGTCTCTGTGTGACACACCACAGCATTCTTGCCAAAGCCATTTTCCCTGTTGCAAATGAACACATTTCAAGAATTTCAGTAGCTCTGTGGGGATAGCATTTAGTGAGCCAGTAAAATATGGAGAAATGTATTCTTTTTTCTTGCACTGAGACAGTCTCAGGTGCTCATAATTGTGCTGTGTGCTCAGCCAGTGTTCAAATATATTAAAAAATGATTCATGATGAGTTAGGCAAAGCACATTATGCAAATTATATACCTAAAACATAGTTTAACTCCAAAGACTCAATTCTTCTCACACTTTAAATATTAATCATTTGGTACAAACGTCTGATTTTAGGTCAAAAAAACTGGAATAAAAGCACCGATTTTCCAGTACTTAATTGTATCCTAATGCATTTCTGTCTAGCTGGAATTTTAAATAAGTAGTTCAGAAAAGATATTGGGTTATTTTATGGAATAGGATCTGGAGTCTTTGATGACAGTTAATAAAATTTCCATTAAAGAGAAACTGAACTGAAATTTAATCACTTGGTCAAAATTATAATTGTCCATTTAGAGTTTGAAATATTGAAATTAAATGATAGTAGCACTGCATTTAAATTTTCACACCCAATTCTATTGAAGGATAAAGCTTTGGAATTTTGTAACACCCTGCATGGGTAAGTAACTCCTGTGCAGGGAAAGCGTAATGGGGTTTTACGCTAAGGTTTACCAAACTCTTTTCAAGAAGTCTATTCATGAGGTGAGAACAGATCTAAACAGATTTTGTTTTGGCATATTCACATTCAATAAAATTTGTAAACACCACTATTGAAATTATGGATATATTGTTTTGTTGGATATCTATGAGGCAACGCCATTCACTTAGAAGATCAAAAAACTTGCAAACTATGAAAATCCCAGGTTTATCGTGTCATTACTTTAATCCTTAAAAGAAATAAGAATAATAAAATAGCAGTTGATACAATTTATTTTCAAAGGAAGAAAAGCAATATTTCTGAAATATGAAGACTGATTAAAAACTCCTGCTGTTATTTAGACTGTCATGAAATAAACAACATAGTATCTTATGTCACACTGCAAGTATGACCAGTATATATGCCATTGGTTGACTTGTTCACATCTAAGAAATATAATTGAAGATTTTGTTTACTTTCATGTAATGTGCAATCAGTAAACAAATATCCCTGAAAATCTAATGCATTGTATAGTAAATATAGACAACGATACTGCATTATAATTAGCAAACTTGCTAGGAGACTAGATCTTAATTACTTCCATACATCACATAATTATCATTATGTGATAATTATGTGATGTGATAGAGATGTCAATTATGGCTATAATGGCAGCCAGATTATAACATATAAATGTATCCACATGTTGCACACCTTAATTTTACAACATGTCAAATATATCTCAAAAAATTAAAAAGACATGGCCAGCTATTAAAAAATTAAGGAAAATAAATTGTTTAAGTGTAGAATGATTTCCTAATATTTTCACAATTAACATTGGTTGAGGTGATGTACTTTTACTTGTAAACAAAACCTTAGCCATTAAAGCAAGTGAAAGTAATATAATTTCTACTGACACTCTATTTTGCAGTTCAAATGTTTGTTTCAACGTATACAGAATATTAAATCACATCTACAATTTACCATTTTGTTCAGTTCCAACAAACATTCAAGTAAGCTAAATATGAATACCTTAAATAAAAACACAGTTACGTGTAGCACATTAAATAGATAAAATTTCAGTGGTTTGAAAATATAATGTTGTTGATGGGTCATTGCTATGGGAATCAAAATTCTTGACCTAGATGTGGTATCTTAGACAAACTACCCTAATTTTATTGAGTTTGGAGGGGGGAAGGGCTCTGCTTCCCCATGTAAAATAAAGGTATTTGACCTAAACATCTGACTGATCTTTGCAGGTCACTTGTTCGTAATTGTGGGAAAGGGTAACTCGTTCTCAAGATTTCCTGTGAGATAGTTCTTCCCCCCACCTCCCTGAGATAGTTCTGATAAACTTTCTTTTTGTCTCTTTTAATTTTGGGGGGGAAAACTTAGTTACCTTTTTTATGGGATCACCCCTTTTTACTCTTCAAACCAATGAAGGTAAGATTTCCCTCTGATCAGGAGATAACAGTTTTGACGAGGTTACCTTCATGATCTCTAAATTACTAAAATACATGTGTGCCAGGTGGTCCTTATCTTACCTCATCTCTGCAGCTTTAGGCATTGAGTGGCTATTTCATTTTGGAAGCAGTCACCTTTTAGGCTTTCTCATAGCATTCTTTCCTAATTTTTCTATTCCTTTAGTGGCCATACAAGTATATTAAATTTAGTATGCTGGAACTGAGCTCAACAGATTTGACCACGTGAAATTTCCTCTTCTTGTTTTTTCTTCCTTAGTTAATGGCATCACTATACACACTATCATAAACATCAGAAACCAGCCGATGCTTAGCTCAACAGGTAGAGCATCTTGGTGTAGTTTCACCTCCCATGAAGAATCAGCACATTTTTCTTCACACAAAGGTACATTTCTTCATCATGTCTGTGTACTACCTGAGCAGACATAAGGTAGTGTCTTCCTGCACACATTTCTTTTTTTTTTTTTTTTTTAGGCTTTTCTTTTTCCTTTCCTTTTTTAAAAAAAGTATTTTTTTTAAATTTACATCCAAATTAGCATATGGTGCAACAATGATTTCAGGAGTAGATTCCTTAGTGCCCCTTACCCATTTGGCCCATCCCTCCTCCCACAACCACTCCAGTAACCTTCTGTTTGTTCTCCATAGTTAAGAGTCTCTTTTGTTTTGTCCCCCTCCCTGTTTTTATACTATTTTTGCTTCCCTTCACTTATGTTCATGTGTTCTGTGTCTTAAAGTCCTTATATGAATGAAGTCATATGATATTTGTCTTTCTCTGACTAATTTCACTTAGCATAATACCCTGCAGTTCCATCCACGTAGTTGCAAATGGCAAGATTTCATTCTTTTGATTGCTGAATAATCCTCCATTGTATATATACACCACATATTCTTTATCCATTCATCCATCGATGGACATTTGGGCTCTTTCCATACTTTGGCTATTGTTGATAGTGCTGCTATAAACATTGGGGTGCATGTGCCCCTTCGAAACAGCATACTTGTATTTCTTGGATAAATGCCTAGTAGTGCAATTGCTGGGTCATAGGGTAGTTTCTATTTTCAGTTTTTTGAGGAACCTCCATACTGTTTTCCAGAGTGGCTGCACCAGTTTGCATTCACACCAGCAATGCAAAAGAGATCCTCTTTCTCCACATCCTCACCAACATCTGTTGTTGTCTGAGTTGTTAATGTTAGCCATTCTGACAGGTGTGAGGTGATATCTTTTTGTGGTTTTGATTTGTATTTCCCTGATGATGAGTGATGTGGAGCATTTTTCATGTGTCAGTTGGCCATCTGGATGTCTTCTTTGGAGAAGTGTCTATTCATGTCTTTTGCCCATTTCTTCACTGGATTATTTGTTTTTTGGGGTGTTGAGTTTGAAAAGTTCTTTATAGATTTTGGATACTAACTTTTTATCTGATATGTTGCTTGCAAATATCTTCTCCCATTCCATCAGTTGCCTTTTAGTTTTGCTTATTGTTTCCTTCACTGTACAGAAGCTTTTTATTTTGATGAGGTCCCAATAGTTCATTTTTGCTTTTGTTTCCCTTGCCTCTGGAGACGTGTTGAGTAAGAAGTTGCTGCAGCCAAGATCAAAGAAGTTTTTGCCTGCTTTCTCCTTGAGGATTTTGATGGCTTCCTGTCTTACGTTTAGGTCTTTCATCCATTTTGAGTTTATTTTTGTGTATAGTGTAAGAAAGTGGTCCAGGTTCATTTTTCGGCATATCGCTGTCCAGTTTTCCCAGCACCATTTGCTGATGAGACTGTCTTTATTCCATTGGATATTCTTTACTGCTCTGTCAAAGATTAGTTTCCCATACGTTTGTGGGTCCATTTCTGGGTTCTCTATTCTGTTCCATTGATCTGAGTGTCTGTTTTTGTGCCAGTACCATACTGTCTTGATGATTACAGCTTTGTAATACAGCTTCAAGTCCGGGATTGTGATGCCTCCTGCTTTGGTTGAACTTTTCAAGATTGCTTTGGCTATTTGGGGTCTTTTCTGGTGCCATACAGATTTTAAGATTGTTCTAGCTCTGGGAATAATGCTAGTGTTATTTTGATAGGGATTGCATTGAATATGTAGATTGCTTTGGGTAGTATTGACATTTTAACAATATTTGTTCTTCCTATCCAGGTGCATGGAATATTTTTCCATTTTTTTGTGTCTTCTTCAAATTCTTTCATAAGCTTTCTGTAGTTTTCAGTGTATAGATTTTTCACTTCTTTGGTTAGATTTATTCCTAGGTATTTTATGGTTTTTGGTGCAATTGTAAATGGGATCGATTCCTTGATTTCTCTTTCTGTTGCTTCATTGTTGGTGTATAGGAATGCAGCTGATTTCCGTGCATTGATTTTATATCCTAAAACTGCTGAATTCATGAATCAGTTCTAGCAGTTTTTTGGTGGAATATTTTGGGTTTTCCATGTAGAATATCATGTCATCTGCAAAGAGTGAAAGTTTGACGTCCTCCTGACCCTGCACACATTTCTTTACTTCAGTCTATTGTCAACTGTGATATTATGCAATAGTATATACCAATTTATTTCTTCCTTTTGTTATCTAGATGTATGGCAGGAAACAGATGCATACTTAAATTGGGTAATTTGGGAAGAATTTAAAGGACCAAGATGTGAGTAGAGCATAAAAAAAACCTACCTCTACAAAGGATAGTAACTACAGAGTTCCCCATCATCTTTTATAAGATGCAATAAGCAGAGGAGGAGTGTTCCCAAATCCAGAATAGTATTTCATGTGAATAGGGATCCTAGGAACTTTAACTGAAAACTTGATGGAAGGATACAGCCCATCCACCATTACCCTCACTCCTCCCAGAGATGGAATCTGAACAAATACTCCAACATGTCTTTCATCCCTCCCCCTGATCTACCAGTGACACTATTTGGTAAAATTCAACCAGAAGTTATAGGATAAGGGAGCCTATCAATACAGGTCATGCAGCTCAACCTTAAAAGGGAAAAGTGGAGAGCTAGTAGGCAAATTGAAGATGACCAGCATGCTCACCGACCCACCTGTCCACCTACCATCCCAGAATCTCAGATCTTTCTGAAGTTCAAATGAAAATATCTTCACATTACATACAAGGCTTTTGATGATCCGAGCCATATTTACCACTACCGTTTTCCTTCTACCGCTACCTCATATGGCTTCTCTTGAGTATAACACTCTACCCATAGTTGCTTTTCCCATGTCATATGATATGTCTACATGTATTTTCAGCATTAAAGTAGAGAGAACTGCAAAACAAACAACATTACATTCTTTTAAATTATTTTAGTAATGTTTATTAATTTTTTAGAGAGGGAGAAGAGAGAGAGAGAGAGAGAGAGAGAGAGAGAGAGAGAGAGGCAGGCAGTGAGGGGCAGAGGGAGACATAGAATTCCAAGCAGGTTTCAGGCTCTGAGCTGTCAGCACAGAGCCCAATGTGGGGCTCAAACCCATGAAGCACAAGGTCATAACCTGAACCAAAGTCAGAGGCTTAACTGACTGAATCACTCAGGCACTCCAACAAAAATCCATTCTTAAGCAAACCCTTAACATTTGTTTATCTGTTCATTTGGCTGAAGGACGTTGATGAAATTGTTACGTAGTGACTTTTGTTAACTAATTTTTTTCTTAATTTTTTTAACGTTTATTCATTTTTTGATAGAAAGAGACAGAGTGTGAGTGGGGGAGGGGCAGAGAGAGAGGGAGACACAGAATCTGAAGCAGGCTCTGACAGTACAGAGCCCAATGTGGGGCTCAAACTCACGGACCGTGAGATCATGACCTGAGCCAAAGTCAGATGCCCAACTGACTGAGCCACCCAGGCGCCCCTCGTTAACTAATTCTGTAAAGTCTGTGTTCTTTGTCATATGAGGCCACTGAAATCCTTGTGCAATTATCTTAGTGATTATCTAATAATTGTAGAGAAATTCCCTGAAATGTCTAGAACAAGTAAGCCATCTGAAATTTGTTGGGGATTTCTGTGTACATGTGGAGGGTATTTTTAATGCTAGGACAGACATTTTCCAACTCCACCTTAACCTACATTTCTTGTTTGTACAGAGCCTCTAGGTCAGATACAGATAAACATGTAGGTCTTTTCTGGGCATTTATCCAGCCCTGGATATGGACACATACCTACATATTTTCATGGCCTTCTAGAGTTTCAGGAGTACGTTCTAGCTTTCAAAGTCATCTAGTTACATCTCTTTCCCCAGTGTTTCCTTTATGTGTCTAGTCAGATTGTTGTCCAGTCTCAAAGTTGTCATCACCTCAGGTATCAGTGATGCTAAATAATCACCACTGATTATCTCCTGGAGATAACACTGTCTCCAGTGAGCTGGTGAACTCCTGTGCTCAAACTTCTTAAACTAAAGTGAAATCACAGGCCAATTCAATTCTTTTGAATACTTTTCACTTAGCTGAGAGATATAAGAAAGAGCCTCTATTCTCCAGGAAAAATATGCAGTATTACTATCCAGCCATCACTCTTCTTATCAATACCATATCCAGTATAACAATGAAAGGACACAAGTTATATGGAAAAGCAAGAATATGGACCCAATATCTAAGGAAAATTTACCCAACAGAAACCAACTGAGAGATGACTTGGATAAGATGACTTGGATACTCAATGTAGCAGACAACTTTACAATAGCTATTGTTAATATGCTTAAAGTATTGCAGGAACATATAGAAAAATGAGTGAATAAACACAGAAATGTAAATCACAGGACAGAAGGAGCAATGGATCTATAAATTCTATACATTCTATTCTAAATTATATAAATTCTATAAATTGGAAGATTTGACAGGGGAATGATAACCATAGGAGAAAGGGTTAGTGCAAAGATATATCAAATGTCCAAAAATGAGACAAAAAGAGGGAAAAAATGACAAAGCTGAACTGGTTCAGTGATATACAGGACAGTATCAAACAGTCTAAAGTAGGTATAATTTGTAATTTCTTCCTAGAAAGAGAAGAATGGGACAAAAAATATATAGGAAGGAATATTGGCTAAAACCTACTTAATTTGATGAAAACTTTAATCCACAAATCTAAGCACTACAAATCACAAACAATAAATGTTCAGAAATACATACCTAGGTACATCATTTTCAGACTATAGTGTACTAAAGATAGAAGAGTAGATTCTATTACTATTCAGGATTAGTGGTTACATATTCTATACAGGGAAAGAGCTATAAGAATAACCACTGAATTTTCATCAAACAATGCAAACCAGAAGACAATGGAGTGATATCCATTATGAGAGATCTAGCCATGCCTTTGAGGAATAAATTAAGGCAAAGTGAAGGAAACCTTTCAAGTATTGTTTACAGATTATACATGAGGTTGTGAATGAGTTACAGGAGGTAGAACACAGGTGCAAGTGGACAGCTGGGTCAGGAGCAAAGAGGCAGAGAAACAGTAATGAGGTTGAGGATAGATGAGTGATGAATAGAATGCAAAGCACTCAGCATATGGACTCAACATACTCAAATGATTTTTGACAAAAGTACCAATATAATTCACTGGGGAAAGAAATCTTGTAGGCATCTGGCTCTGGACCAGCCAGAAAAAAATGGAATCATGGCTTATACTTCACATTATACAAAAAAATCACCATACCAAAAATTAACTCAAGATAGAATACAGACCTTGATGTAAAAGCTAAATATAGAAAGTTCATAAAAGAACCCATAGGAGAACATTATTGCAATGTGAATGAGTCTTCAGATTTCCTAGAATGTAAAAACATTGAACTGTTCTTCATCAAGGGTAAAATCTGTACTATCAAAACACACAGAAAATAAAAAGAAAATTAAAGACTGAGTAATCAGATTCTCAATACATGTATTCATCAAAGGAATAATACATTACAAGAAGAACTCTTATAAGTCAATAACCAAAAAGGACAACTGAGTAAAAAATGGGCAAAAAGCTTCCACAGGCACTTCATACAAGAGAACACACAAACATGTAATAACCACATGGAGAGATTCTCAACATTATTATTCATCAGAGTGCATAGTGAACCACAATAAAATCTCACTACTTGCTAAAATAGCTAATATTAGTAAGATTAACAAATCAAATGTTAGAGAGGAGAGGGAGCAATTGTTTCTCTTACATATTGCTGGGGGGTGTATATGAAAGTACAACCTCTGTGGAAAACCTTTTGCGATATCTTATTCAATTAAGCATACACTTTGTTTATGGTCCAACAATTTTATTATTGGTATTTACTCAAAAGATTTAAAAGAATAAGCGTTAGGGGCACGTGGGTGGCTCAGTCGGTTAAGCATAGACTCTTGGTTTTGGCTCAGGTCATGATCTCACAGTTCCTGAGATTGTGCCCCACATCCGACTCTGTGCCATCATTCTCTCTCTCTACCCCTCCCTCACTGGTGCTTCCTCTCTCTCTCTCAAAAATAAACTAAAAAAAATCCTTTAAGAGCATAAACGATACATACAAAATGTTTGTCACACTCAATGCATTATTGCAAAAAACTGGAAGCTTCCATATGTCTATCAACTAGAAAGTGAATGAACAGACCACATTATAATCATAACATGACATTCTATTGAACAATTGAAAAGAACAAACAAAAAGCAACCAACATCCAACAACATGAATGAATGCAAAAAAATAAAATTTGCTTTAACCCTCCTCCTTGATTTTGAACTTTCCTGAAGCAAAAGAATTAGATACATAGATTGCCTTGTATTTTATTGTAAAGTTTTCTGCATATTTTTCCATCAAATATATTTGCCACTGAGTATTTTTCTGCCATGTTGAATTATAAATGTAGAACACAAAAACTCTGCTTGTTACATCATAAAATGAAAACAAAGCAAAAAACCCAGTTTTTTTGACCATCTTGTTTGGTGATCAGGAAGTGATATTTTAATCATTCTACCTGTTAATGATAGTTTAGTTTCTTTATCAGCAGTTTACTTTGTTTTGGTCACATTTTAGGAAAATAGAGGTTTGGGATAGTAGTATAATGCAATATAATTTTTCTTTAACACAGCGGAAACAGGATCCAAGTCCCTGGAGACATGTTTAATTTTTATAAGCAGTTTACTAATATTAAGCAGGAGACACTTGCATTTGATTCTACCTTCATTTGTTCCTATTTGATCCCATGAAGTCCCTGTGAGAGACATGCACAGGAGATAGTGCCACAGAAACCCAAGTAAACAGAGCTCTTTCTTTCCTTCTTTTTTAATATACCTGGCTTTTTTTCTCATACCAAAGCAGAGGCTTCTTCTTAACTCGGGTGTGCAAATGTATGGGGTTCCCCTTCCAACTTTCTTAGCTACGTAATATCATGCCCGTGCCATATTGCGGTTTGCAGTATGAGCCTCGAGAGTAGAGGAGCCAAGAAAATGAAGCAGATTTGCCTTCCTCCACAAGTGGAACTTGCCTCAGTCTGATGACTGTACTGGCAGCCAATAGAGAAAAGAGAGTACTACTCAGATTTGTCATTTGTTTCTCTGCCTCTAATTATGCACAGCTACCTTGACCAAGATGGTTCATCAGGACAGATTATGCACTGGGTGCTACATAATACAGCACAGAATGGGATGCCGGGATTTATGTAACACGAACCCAATTTTACACAGGCGATGGCCATTTCCGCAGAGAAGCTAAATAAACAAAAACACCCATTTCATGTTATTTTATTTTTTGTCCCTTTTCATTTTAAACATTTATTTATTTATTTAAAAAGTTTTTTAAAGTTTATTTATTCCAAGAGAGAGAGGGAGAGCACTCAGGGGAGGGAGGGAGGAAGAATCCCAAGCAGGTTCTGCACTGACAGTATGTAGCCCTACATGGGGCTCGAACTCCGAGCCTGTGAGATCATGATGTGAACCAAGATCAAGAGTGCAACGAGATCAAGAGTTGGACGCTTAACTGCTTAACCAACTGAGCCATCCACGTGCCCCATTAAACATATATTTTAAAGAGTTACAAAAGATGATAAATCTGTCAGAGAAACGAGTTTTAAAATATCTTCCCAATTTCAAGACATAGTATTTAAACACTTCATAAAGTTCTTGGACCTGCTATACTTCATATATTGACTGATTTTTATATGATCTAATAAGCCTTAAATTGACATGTGAACCATAGTCTTGCTTTCATCACCACATTCACTTGGGAAACTTCCCCAGAGTCTTTGTCACAGGTCATTGTGTTGTCTTTTGTTACATGGAGAGATTGTTTATGTTATGGAGAAAAGTAGAGTAAACTACCTTTATAAATGTTCAAGTTTCTCATTTTTCTTCTAAGATTGTTTAAAATTGTTTTTGTTGATTTAATTTGTTTTTTAAATATAAGCTGAAATATGATCACTACCTTTCCAGGTGTTACAATTTTTAATGACAACAACATAAGCAAGATTGTAAATTATCTTCTAAAACTATATTCTTGCTTATTTCCTCAAAAGGTAGGAATAATGCTAATTTTCTGAAATGTTTGAGCAAGATATAAATATAAAAAAAATTCCCAGGGGTGCCTGGGTGGCTCAGTCAGTTGAGCATATCTGACTTTGGCTCAGGTAATGATCTCACGGTTCCTGGGTTCGAGCCCCACATCGGGCTCTGTGCTAACAGCTCAGAGCCTGGAGCCTGCTTCGGATTCTGTGTCTCTGTCTCTCTTTGCCCCTCCCCTGCTCACACTCTGTCTCTCTCCCTCTCTCAAAAATAAATAAACATTAAAAAAATTAGAAAAAAAGATTCACAGTAGTCTTAGTTTATAAAAGAAAAAAAACATAACCCTGATCATGTATTTGATTAAAAAAAAACAGTAAAATTTGGACTAAGAGCGTTATTTCCCTGTGTATGTGTTTGTATGTGTTTGGAAATAAACAGATGTTAACAACCCTGTGATTATCACTTGTCTATCCCGTTCCTTAAAAATAGTACATTTGCAATATTTTTGTTCTTAAGTCAGATATTTTCAGAAAGAGGAGCAAATGGAACAGAAAAAAAATCATCTTAAAATTTTTATCTGATCCTGATCCATTTAATCTTGGGCGCAGCTATCCAGCAGCACTTTTCCCTTAAATCTGATTATCAGTAGGAAAATACTTCTTGTCGGACTACAAAGAAAATCTTTCTAAATCCAGACTCCTGTGAGGTCCTCTTGTTTTCAGTAAGTCAGAGAAGCAGTTTGATATGTTTGTTTGATTTAGGATAGAGTTGTGATTTTTGTTGCTGTTATTTGTTCATATCGTGTTTATTTTCTGGGAAACAGAAGTTCTTAAATCAGTCTATGAAACTCATAATGGTTTTAGATAAGCTCCGTAGAGCCTTTTATTTCAAAGAGCTTAACATTGGGTAAATAAGAATACTCCACTCTTCACATAGAATCATTTCTCAGTGTTTTTCTAGCAACACTGAAGATTTTGTAGCGATCCACATAACCTCTCTGGGCCTCTCTCCCTGTTACAAACCCTCCTTATTTGGAAAACAGCTGGAGTTTCAGGCTGCAGTCAAATGCCTTGGGATAGAGTAGAATAACCAGAAAACAGCTCCTGACCTTTCTTTACCTAGCCTGAGAGGCAAGCCTCACATGTGGACCAACAGAACAAAAGCAATCTTCTGACCCAAGTGGGGACTAAGCCCATAACCAGTTTTCAATCTCTGTTATAGGATCCACATTGCAAAATAGTTGATTGAAGTAACTAAAAAGCAAAACAAAATCCAATCAATATTTTAACCTAAGTTTTAGTTGAGACAACACTGACATCCTGTCTATGACATGCACGCCATTGCACGTATACTATAGGACTTCAGTTTATTGTTTGTAGCAGAAGGGGGTACGGTTAAATTCTCCTAAAATTCCCTGCCTTCTTCCCCTGTGATTAGGAGCATATTTCTTTTCCCCAGCCAAGTTTACAGAAGATTTAAATGAAAAATAGTGGTGCCATGTTTTACCTATGTGATCTTCTCAATAGCTCATGATGAATAGAGCTTTTTCCACATTAGGGAAGAGATAACTGGTTTTTTGTTCTTTTTGTTTTGTTTTGTTTTGTTTTGTTTTGTTTGTTTTTTTAAGTGCCTGATTTTTAAGCGGTGTACTTGATTGATGTTCTTGAATGGATACTTTCAGTGCCTTCCTAAAAACATGGCTGCATATATATCTGAAAGAAGTTCGTCAGGCCAACAGCTCCTACAAATGTGATGCTTTCTGTTTTTGTATACAAAATATGTGTCCTGGGCCTTTGTTTTTTCTATCCCCACGGTGGAACATTTGCACCGTTCCTAGGAATGCTATCTCACTTGGCAGCTTTTCATTAAACGAGGGAGTGAATTTGTCAGTGGTCTCGTAAAGAGCCGTATTTACATTTATCAGGGTTGCTTTTACATATCACAAGCTCTCTACAGTCCTGGGAAGGCCGTGGAGAGCCATCAGCCCTCTGTGCTTCTTGCCTATTGAATTCAGACAGTTCAGAATGGCATAGGCCCAGCCTATAAACCAAGTATGCAGGGCAAGTCATCTCTTCTGCAAGGGTCAAACCATGCTGATACACACACACACACACACACACACACACACATATGTATATATATATGTATGTATATATATATATATATATATATATATATATGTATTTTCAAGTTGTGTTTTATTACTAGCTGAAAACCAATGGAATATAAAATGAAAAAAAATTATCATCATTAGTTGAATTTTAATATCAACACAATTGTCATTATATTCTCCCATTTAATCTCTATGCATTTATTTATCTTGGGCTAATTAAGTCCTTAGTGCTTTTTGGCTTAAGGGGAAGATATTTCATAATATTGCGATTCACCCTGTGATTGCAGCCGAGTTTAAGTTATCACAAGTATTTGGGACAATCATGCAATTCAACTTTGTTGTCTCCATGTTATAATATCAAAATTCAGCTTGTGATAAACTTTCTTCTTTGAAAGTTCCACAAATACACTGAACAACAGGCCATGTGTTGCCTAGGCCTTATAAAATATCCAGTAGAGTGCTTTAAAATACTTAAAAATGATGGGCTCTCCGTCATCAAGGAGTAAATTCCTCATAATCTCAGCTCCTCTTTCCTGTTTATTGGTTCACTAGTCTCATTCCATTGATATGTTTTAATTTTTCAGACTCATATGCCAGGTGTGGCAATATAAACCTGGAAAAGTCATGTTCACCACTGCTAGGAGTTGATTGTGTTATCTAATCTAAAATCTTCATGAATTTAACCTCAGTCTTCACAAACTCCCTGAATTAAGTGCTGCACCCAGGGAGAAGACATCCCGAAATACATGGGTAGATGTCTAAGAAAGCAGACAGGATATTGTGAGAAAAGTAAGGATTGGAATCTGAGGACAGGGTTTCTGTCTCTGGTTCTGCCTGTGTGACCAATGACCTTATTAGAGTCACTAGAATCTAGATTACAGTGTCCTTAATGTGCACAATGAGAAGAGCTTACTTACTTAGTGGAAGGATTAAAAGTGATATAGAGTCACAACAAGGTTTGATACATACTTTGCCTTTAATGAGACTAATGAAAATCATAATTGGATACTGTTGTTGCCACATACTTCTAATTTTTTTTAAGTTTTTAAAATTTATTTTGAGATGGATGAGAGACAGGAAAACATCAAAACCCTAGAGGAGAAAGCAGGCAACAACCTCTTTGACTTTAGCCACAGCAATTTCTTACATCCTCAAAGGCAAGGGAATTAAAAGCAAAAATGAACTACTGGGACCTCGTCAAGGTAAAAACCTTCTGCACTGCAAAGGAAACAATAAGCAAAACTAAAAGGCAACCAATGGAATGGGAAAAGATATTTGCAAATGACATATTGGATAAAGGGCTAGTATCCAAAATCTATAAAGAACTTACCAAAGTCAACACCTGAAAAACAATCCAGTAAAGAAATGGGCAGAAGACATAAATATACCCTTTTCCAAAGAAGACATCTAGATGGCCAACAGACACATGAAAAGAAGCTCAACGTCACTCATCATCAGGTAAATATGAATCAAAGCCACACTGAGATATCACCTAACTCTGACCAGAGTGGCTAAAATGAATAACTCAGGAGACTACAGATGCTGACAAAGATGTGGATAAACGGGAACTCTCTTGCACTGTTGGTGGGAATGTGAACTGGTGCAGCCGCTCTAGAAAACATTATAGAAGGTCCTCAAAAAATTAAAAATAGAGCTACTCTACAGCCCACCAATTGCACTACTAAGAATTTACCCAAGGGATACAGGAGTGCTGATGCATAGGGGCACGTGTACCCCAGTGTTTATAGCAGCACTTTCAACAAGAGCCAAATTATGGAAAAAGCCCAAATATCCATCAACTGCTGAATGGATAAGAAGATGTGGTTTATATATTCAATGGGATACTACCTGGCAATGAGAAAGAATGAAATCTTGCCATTTGCTGCAACATGGATAGAACTGGAAGGTATTATGCTGAATGAAGTAAGTCAGAGAGGTACAGATATCATAAGTTTTCACTCATATGTGGATTTTGAGAAACTGAACAGTAGACCATGTGGGAAGGGAAGGGGAAAAAGATAGTTACAGAGAGAGAGAGGGAGGCAAACCACAACAGACTCTTAAATACAGAGAAAAAACAGAAGGTTGATGGGAGGGGTGAGGGAGAGGGGAAAATGGGTGATGGGCATTGAGGAGGGCACTTGTTGGGATGAGCACTGGGTGTTGTGTGTAAGCCAGTTTGACAATAAATTATATTCATAAAAAATAAAATTTATTTTGATAGAGCGTGAGCTGTGGAGGGGCAAAGAAAAAGGGAGAGAGAATCTCAAGCAGTCTCTGTGCTGTCAGTGCAGAGCCTGATGCGGGGCTTTGTCTCATGAACCACGAGATCATGACCTGAGTCGAAATCAGGAGTCAGATACTCAATAGACGGAGACACCCAGGCATCCTGCCACATATTTCTAAAGACAGACCAAGAACTTATCACTTAGACAAGGCAACTTTTAAGCTTTCCCCTCCCCACTTTTCTGTTGTTCTAGTGGCTACTGAATCAATACCTGACAGGGTTGATATGTGAGTTCTTTTTACCTTTTGTTAATTTTCAGATAGACTAAAAGAGAGAAACAGAAGAATGAAATTACCAGGAAAGGAGGAAAAAATTGTCGTTTTGTAAAGTTTACAGACTCTCTATCATTTATTTCTGGGATTCAAAGCCAAAGCATGTCTGGAACATAGTCAGTTCACTATACAATTTCATTAAACTGAAAAGAGACAAAAATTCCTGATGATTCTACTTTCATAGCTATAGTGGCCAGGAAAAAAAAATTGCTTTCATCATTTTGTGGACAATGGAAAAGCATTAGGAGTCACAGTTAGTAATCAAATGTCAAGCTGCTCTAAAAAACTGCTATTTCTTCTGCTATTTTTGAATAGCATTGGAAGGAAAACAGGACTCAGAGAAGTGCTATTTACATGGAAGAAAAAGACACTGGACTCATCTGAAGGTTGACATATTTCCATAACATCCACTATAGGGTCAGGCAGTTAGTTTGAGCCAGCCTTAGGGTTACTAAAAAATACAATGTTAAATTGATAAAATACATAAAATACATAAAATACAATAACAATGATGATAATTAAAATAACACCTATTATTTCTGGTGTCAATCCATAGCTCCGTGTCAGGTACTGTTCAATATGTTTACATGTGTAACGTTTATCCTCGTGAATACTATCATAAAGTACATACACAATTTTCAATTAAGATGAGGAAACCATGGCACTTGGAGGTTGATATTTTGCCATGGCACTTGGAGGTTGATATTTTGCCCGGTTTTGCAGCTATTACCTAGAGAACTAGAATTTAAAGTCATGCAGTCTGACCCTAGGGTCTGTAAATTTAATTATTATGTTGTAAAATTAGTATATGTTGGTTTCATTATGTGAAAGCAGTAGAATATTCTTGTGTTTGTTTAGAAGTATCTAATTCTAAAAAAGACAATAAGAAATTTGACAAGTATCCTTATTAGTGGTTGATTGAAATTAATTTCAGCTACTCACTGGAAAATAAACCTCACAACTATTGTGTCTACCCCATCTCACTCTCCAACATACTTACACTTAAACAGTATGATCCACAAAACCTCAGCATTCTGAACCACTTTTTAACATATTTTTTCATGCTTGAAAAATAAGGTCCCTGCCCCACCTTTCGTGATGTCAACTCAGATAAACATAAGCCTGTTGGTAATAAGATCACTGCCTGGCAACCTTTGTATTAATCATACATCGGCTATACTCTGAGCTTTTCTAAGACAAATTTTATGGTAATCATAAAGTTCTACCCCTACAAGCTCTCAAATGCTTGAGAGGGAGGTTTCAATAAAATGCCTGGGGGATGTCTGGTGAAGTGAATATGTGTTTATATTCTCCCATAAGCATTTAAGATGTCTTCCATCAAAATGTACACTACGGGAACTATATTCCTACGTGAAGTCTACCATTTATTAGATGTGGTTACTTTAGGTTAGTTTCTAAATAGTTTATATCTAACTTTCATCATTAACAAAAGAACTTAATTACTATCTTCACAGTGTTATTTGTAGAACAGGTAACTTTAATATACACAATGTTTAGGTGTGAATGTGCTATACTAGAATTACTCAACAATAATTGAGGATGATAATAAGATCGTATCTTTGTGAAAAGATATGTTTTTCAAGGAGGGTATTATTTTAAAGTGAACAAGGTATTTTTGCTGGGTTCTATCCAGCAGTATGGTTTGTCAAGGAAGGCATCTTATAGACAATAAGAGTAATGTATTTGGTGGGAGAAAATCTAGTCTAGTCCTGGCTCTCAGGTGACCTTGGGATGGGTCTTTTACTGATTATGAATTTGCACAGAATACTCCAGAAGGATTCTGGTCCTGGCTAGTTCCCTGACCCCTTCTCTTTCCATACTCCCTGTCCTCACTACCCTTAAATTGACAAAAACAAGAACAAAAACAAAAACAAAACAAAAACAAAAACAAAATACAACCAGCAAAAAACCAAAAAACAAAACACACACACACACACACACACACACACACACACACACACACACACAGGTTTATTAAGGTATAATTGATATTTAAAAAAAAAAGACATGTATTTAATGTTGGGTGATTTTTCTCTGTTTTGAAAACTACCTAATATTTGAGTGTTTAGGGCATTTATCTGGGAAAATCCCCTTATCCCTATTCACCCAGATATTCTCTCTGACTTCTTTTCTCCATTCAACTTCTCATCTTAAGTAGCACCTTTCCATGGGAGGTCTTCACTGATTACTCCATATAAACCCAACTCAGCCCCAACCTTACTGGCTTCTTAACAATTATTATTATCTGAAATTACCTTGTATACCACTGTTTACATGCTATGTTGTGGTTATATCTATTAGCATGATGTCTCTATGAAAGCACAGACCTTGTCTACCTTTTTCAATTTATTATATCCTGACACAAAGTAAATTCTCAGTAAATATATGTTGGATGGAAGAAATTATAACTTTATTATTCTGAGACAGTTGCTATGAGGACAAATGAGATACCAGATGTGACAATATCGCTTGAACTGTAAAGTACATTACAAATTACTATTATTAGGTAGATCTTACTGCTTTCATGTGACTTGCCCAAAGTTGTAGAGCTATTTATAGGAGACTTAGAATCTCAACCCAGCAGTATGACTCATGGGCCTGTAATTGTAGTCATTTTTCTGTAGTTCATGTGCACCTACCAAAACTAGGCAATGTAATAATGGCCAGCTTCTTCACACAAATGAGTTCTTATTATTATTAGCTCAAATTGGTGCATCAAAGGCATTTTAGTCTATCAAAACTTCCAGTAAGTAGAGGCCATTACAATCTGGAAAATTTATTTTAAGAATTTGGTATAGACTAACTTTTTGTTAATATCTAATCTCTCTTTTATACCTAAAGGCTGGTTGGAATCATCACAGTGAAGTTTCTTCACTCTTTACCTTCCTATGCCATGACTAAGGACATGTCAAGTAAGAAGTTATTGGCAAAAAAGTAGAAGGGAGCTAACTACATGAAGCCTATAACTTCTCAACTGACTTTTCCATGACCTCCAAAGAGAAATGTGACTACATTGAGTTCAATTTCAGTATTAAAGCATATTTGCCTGGAGTGAATGCTCTTGGGATTTCATTCACAGCTGTTAGAAAGAAATGGCTTAAGAGAAACCATATGTGCTTATTTTATAATTGTTTCAGGCACTGCTTGACAAAATTCAGGGCTTTTTTTAACCTTAATTTTTTATATATATAACTAGCTTATGTGAGTGCCAGTACCGAGAGTCTTTTTCATGATATAATCAAGACATTGAATATGATTTTTTTTCCTCACTCTCTGTCAATGTCATTTTATATTCATTCAGTTGTCCATATAGTTATTATATAACATCGAATAAGTATTTCCTTTAGACACAGAGCAAACTTATACTTTGATTTCTTCATCGGCTGCTTTATAAAATTTGTCAGAGCTCTGACAAATAAATGAATAAATAAATGGTTCTGAATTACTTATATTCCATCTAAAAAATAATGACAACCTATTTGGGGAGTCAAATGCTAAGGAATTCAAAGGTTAACTTTTGGTCTCAAATATTAGAAGGAAAATCATAATGAAGAGCCATGGGAACACAAAGTTTTAATAGCACCTTCTTTGATCTGCCCTTTGGAGAATAAATGTCGTATTAGCAGGTGGTAAGTTTCCTATAACTGGAACTATTTAAGTGTGAGACAGGAGCCTGCTTACTGGAGATGTTATAGGTAGGAATAAATTTTTGGACTGACAAAAATGCCCAGTAGATTTATTTCAAGTTTTGGAATTTTGTGGGATAGTCATTAGCAGGATGAGAGCCTTGGATATTGGAAGATCTGAGATGTAGAAGCAGTTCTCTCACAGACTTTTGATGAGTTTCATTGTTTTTAGTATCTCCTCTAGATCCAGACAAGCACTCAAATGGGAATGCACTTTGGAGACTGTCTAGAACATTTTTGAAGTTTTCCTTCAATTATTTGGGACCAGTCATGGCCAGCAGTATCTAGTAGGGTGCCCAAACCAGTGCCAAGACCCGTGTGGGCCCCACTCTCCAGTCCTCTTCTGGATGCTCTTTGAACTCTAGCTCCATGCAAGAGATTGACCATATACCCCAAGGAAATCCATAACTGAGATACATGTAGTTGTTCAAGGGTCCTATGTTTGAGTCTAGGACTACAATTTGATTGCTCCCACTGACCAGCCTGGTATTTCTTTCAGTAGATTGTATAACATAGAGCTTTCTGATTGGTGCTAACATGCTGATTTTGAGTGATTCTCATTCATTTTAAAGAATGAGTTCAAGTTCTGGATTACCAATGCATCATTGCCAAACATTGGAGTTAAAGCCATGTGTGTGGCTTTATGTGTGAGTTCTCATTTATGTGTGTTCCAACCTTGATACAGCCTCTAATGTACAGCAACTGAGAGCAGCAGGCATCCTTTATCCTGTGTGCCCCGTGCCACTGGCACTCTTGGTGGTCACCCCATATAGTCTCTGTGCCACATTTTCTAGTAGTGGTAGAGCATATTTATTCCAAGGACTTTCGTGACTTTTGCCCCTCAAAGACAATGAGATCTTTCAGTTGGTGTCTTCTCTTGCATCCAACCATAATGAAATTGTGCCGTCCCAGATCATTCTTAAGCCATGCTGGGTAAAGCCTTGTGTGAATGAAGCCACTTATTCCTCTTCCCATGAGCCCTTTGTCCTTCCACTGTTGGTTGTGTGTGGAAAGCAGGGGTATGGTCAATATGGGTAGGGTCAGTGAAATAAATTGCCTTCTAAGAAAGCAGTGGTCAAAGCTTCTAAGAAAGCAGTGAAAGATGTCTTATTCCATATCTATAATACATAAGTTTCTGAATGATAAATTTAGCATGACCATAAAATGAATTAGTATTTAGATTTTTCTGTTTAATCCGGTTAACACTTGCATCCGTGGTCATTGTCAACAATGCAGAATAATAACTTTTAAGAGAGTCAGCGCAGGTTAGTATTCATGGGTAGAACAATGGATAGCATAGCATTATGAGAAATGATGTAATTAGCATTAGGTAAATGGTATTATAGAACTCCAGGGACAAGAAGTTCCATATTATTTCAGGAGAAACTGGTTCTATAAAGCTGTGGCATTGTGAGTAGTAATTGTTACTACATTTTTCTCAAGTTAGGAGATGTAGCATATTTCACAATACAGAACATAAGAGAATTTATGGACTTGAAGAGAAAGAGATAGTACTTGCGAACCAGGTGGAATCTTCATGTCCACTGACTGGACAATAATAAATACACTAGTAACTCTGCTCTACTCATTGTTCTACATTTTTATCAATAAATTACTACTCTTATGGTTCCATGAGTTTCCTAATAAATCTTTAATCAAGTTATTTATATAAATGAGTGACCCACAAAAAATATTTGCTCAAGGACCCACACTCCCTAAGGTGGCACTGCTCTAGAATTTAGCCTGGATACTGTAGAAAGTTACTTCTAGCTCAAAAAGGTTATGATTCTATATGGACATCTTATTATGTTTCATAAATATACTTGTTTATTATTTTTGGAAAACTTAATAAGACTAGGCAAACTCAAATAAATTAAGCTTGATGTACAAATGAGGTAAAATATTATATAACAGGCAGGATGGAAAAACTGGATCAGATTTGAGTGCTAATAAAAACAACATCAGACCTGTGCTGAGTCTATTAATTAATTTTACAATTCACTAGCAAACAAATTATGCAAAGAATTTCTGTATAAGTGTAAGATCAAAGACAAGTGATGGTACAAGTGGATATAACTTCTAAGTTTTTGATTAGTTCTCCAAGGCTAAAATTTGAGAATTGACCAAGAGTATTGACTCTTCCGTGTTAGGGAAGCCCATGATCCTGGGAGAGCTTATTTTTATATACTGTAACCTAGTCTGGAGAGGGAAGAATGTCTTTGCTGAAGGACTTTGTTCATTACCATAACCATGGCCATACAGTGAGGCAATTGATTTATTGCTGCACAATTCAACATACTCTATAGTTCCTCAGGTGGGTCTGGCATTAGCCTAACACTGTAGATGGTAACTGTTCATTTACATAGGTATCCTTCATTTGCATATGGGTTTATTGTGAGAGTCGCCTTAAATTGAAACAAACAAACAAACAAACAAAAAACAAATGCCCTGAGAACAATGGAAATATCAAGGTATGTGTCCAGAATTAAAATTGCTCAGCTTGTTAGGTGTTTCTTAACACATGAAACAAGTTAACCCCATGCCTTTCAATCAGGGAGTGATGGGCTTGATTAGTATTTAATGTAAGAACCCCTGATACTAAGATATTTTTCCTCCTGAAGCATTGAGCGTAATATGACTCAGAGGCAGAAGCAAGGAGATGAAACAGCCATGGGTGTTGTCATTAAGTCTGGAGCAGGAGCTGGAGACTTGTGGGAGAATTGTAGGAGGAATGTTGATGTAGTAGCTCCAAAGATACCGCAAAATTATATATCAGATTTCGTAGCGAAATGGGAGGAATCAGAGATTGCATAGCATAGTGGCTGTATACGTGTTTGGGTGCCAGACAACTTGACTTTAAACCCAGATATTTAGTAGCTGTGTCATATTGCGCAGAGCTGCTCTGTCTGGTTGTGCAGGTTGTGCCCTGCCCAAATTCTCTCAGCCAGGGAGGGATCAGCCAATGGTCTACTTGCCAGGAGATGCTCAGAGCAACTTCCACCTAGAAGTAAGGAATCCTTCTTCTCATTCCCACAAAGGTATTTTGTGCCCTGAGGGTGCTCACTAACATCTCTGAGACTCAGTTTCTTCATCTTTATGATGTACAGAATATTTATTGTGCAGGATTGTTGTGATGATTGCCAAGAATATGTGTGAAGAGCCTCTCACAATAGAGGTACATAATTAGAGGCTATTAGAATAATAGGACTATTGCTTTGTGCTCAACTGTGTGTGTGAATGGGGGATTAGTTCCATCATATGTGCCTTCTGGGAGATTATGTGTTATTTGTGGAAAACCAAATGTGCACATTAACCATATTGAGTAGGAGAGGTGAGGATGGCCAAGAGAATAGAAGAAAGTTTCATGGTAGAGGTTGGGGCCTTTTCCTGTATGTAAAATTATACTTTCTTAGAGAAATTTTTTTAAAAAGTTCTTTGTTTTGGAAAGCTACATATTTATTATAATTAATAATATGCAGAATAGTCCTTGAAAGAAGCCTGGGATGAAATATAGCAACATGTTAAAAGCACAGAGGGAGCACAGTGGAGTAGACTCTAGAGTTAGTGAAATCTTGGCTTAGACCCTTTGTCTGCTGTTTACTGGCTTCATTCTCTCTACAAATTATTCTCTGAGCTCCAGGTTCCTCAGTAAAAGTAGATTATATAATAGAACTATCTTACACTTCTGTAGTGAGAATTAAATGATATCATGAAATAAATAACTTATACACTATGAATAGTATTATTATCATTATTAAGTAGGAGCACAAAGTGACTTCATACATTTCTGAATTTTCTTTTCGATTTTTGAATTTATTTATTTTGATAGAGAGTGTGTGTGTGGGAGGGACAGAGTGAGGAGAGAGAGAGAGAGAGAGAGAGAGAGAATGAATCCCAAGAAGTCTCCATGCCCAGCGTAGAGCTCCATGCAGGGCTTGATCCCACAACTGTGAGATTGTGAGCTGAGCTGAAATCAGAGTCAGTCTAGTTGCTTGCCTGACTGAGCCACCCAGGCAGCCCACATTTCTGACTTCTCAATTTTTGATAATGAGCATGAATTACGTTTTTGATAACAGAAAAATATAAACTTAATTATAAAAATATGCCAGTCAGATGAAAGCTATGATTGTATATGAGAAAGCAGATATGTGTTTTAAAATATTTATTCATTTATTTTGAGAGAGAGAGAGAGCATGCACATTGGCAGGGGAGGGGCAGAGAGAGAGAGAGAGAGAGAGAGAAAGAGAGAGAACCCCAAGAAGGTTCTATGCTGTCAGTGCAGAGCCTAACACAGGGCTCAACTGTGAGAGCTGAAATCAAGAGTCGGACGCTTAACTGATTGAGCCACTTGGGCACCCCTGTAAGAAAGCAAATATGTTTTGGAATCAAAAGCAATGGAATCTTCTCAGGGTTACATTAGGTGGGGTTACATTAGTTCTTTCTTATGCATACCTTTTCTCAAGTGGATGCTTCCATGGAGCTATATTCCATGAACCTGCTGAGCTACTAAGGTACTGAAGAGAAAGAAATGTGACCAAGGTAGCCAGATTTAGGGGGAAAAAATAAGAGGACATGCAGTTAAATTTGAATTTCAGATAAACAATGAATATAGTTTTTTAGTCTATGTATGCCCCAAACAATATTTGGAATATACACTAAGATAGTATTCCTTGTATACATGAAATAAACATGTAACTGGGCATTGTGTGTTTTATCTGGCAAGCTTACCCACAGGCTTAGTCATCAAAAAACTCACATCCTTTACCTTTCCTAAGGCAACAAAGCTATATCAGACCTGCTGAGCTCATTTCTCCCTAGGCTACCACACAGGGAACAGATGTACCACCAAGGCCAAGTAGATCCTTCACTTTACTCAAGGAATAATAAGGCTAACAAAAGCAAAACAAACAAAACACAAAAAACGGAGCAAGGTGTTGGGAAGAATGACAAGATGACATCACAAAGGCTCCGCTTTTGCAGCAGCAGCTTAAAATACAGAGGAAGTGATGGAACCAGGAGGTACATTAAATGTAGTATAGTAACTAAACTTAAAGGATTTGCTGCTGGAGGTACAATGAATTGAACACACCCAAGGAAGTGTTGAAAGCAAAGAACATTTATTTCTTGTTACAAGTAAGGAGACAGGGGTGATGAGGAGAACAAAGGCAGGGGAAATGTAGCTAAAATTAAATTTCCTTACGACTTGCAGCCCACTGACAAATACTTGAGGCATGCAGAGAGTGACATTCCTCAAGGAACTCATGGCTGCCTTACTGCTCATGTTTTGCTAGAGACCGAAAGCAACCTTATTTTGAAAATAAGACCTCCAAACCTCCAGGGTCCTATAATTCTTCTTTAACGTGCAGAAATCCCTATAGAGACACTTTATCTCTACCCCTCCCCCACAACTTAAATTTAGATAATCAGTCTCTCCTCACAATCACAAGTGCAGCTCTTTCTGCCCAGGAGTCCTGTCCCTGTGCTATAATAAAAGCACCCTTTTGCATCATAAAACATCTCAAGAATCCTTTCTGGACCTTTGTGCTTAGAGACCCTGCATCCAGGAGATACTTCTCAAGGTACTGTCTCCCTGTGGTGTCAGTACAGAAAGCTTTTATTCAGTGTATTAGGGGCGAGGGGCAGGGAGCTTGCACGTACATTAAGGAACTTATACATATTCTATCACTTAGGTACTTTGGTTCAATTGCACATGCCTAGCATGTCAACATGCTAGGGCATACACTGTATGTTCAAAAATGGTAGAAAACTCCACCCATAGGACAAAATTTTAGTATTATAATGACCTAAAGGTGACTTCAGGACAACTGGGGGAGGGGGGTTCCTGTGCAGGTGTCAACTCCAAACTGGCTTACATAAAAGCCTATTGGGAATTGTTGGTTCTGCAAAACAAAACACATTCCTTCCCTACATTTGTCCCTTCCTCTCCTCCCTTCTGCTGATAGCTTTCAGCTCTCTGATTGGAGTAACACCTCACTGCATCCTAGTTTACAGTGTCAACAAGGCTAGCAACTTCTTGAAAGTCTTTCTGATCAACTTGTTCAAGGCAAGGGTAAGTTCATTTTGCCTAAAGATCTCAGGGTGTGAAAGGGTTGATTTTTCAAATTT
Organism: Panthera uncia; assembly: GCF_023721935.1. Classification (NCBI taxonomy): domain Eukaryota; kingdom Metazoa; phylum Chordata; class Mammalia; order Carnivora; family Felidae; genus Panthera; species Panthera uncia. Next base: position 52,843,345 of record NC_064807.1, on the reverse strand, counting down.
ACAATCCTACACAACTAGGCGGACATCAGGAGATGGGGTGGAAAGCTGTCAACACTTGAGATTTCAAGCTATACCTAGGAGGCAGTGGGACAGTTACTCCAATCTGAGGACTGGAAGCTATCAGCAGGAGGGAGGAGAGGAAGTCACAAAAGCAAGAAAGGAATGTGTTTTGTTTTGAAGAGCCAACACTTTCAGACAAGGAGACACCAACTAGGTGTTTCGCCTGATAGCCTCGTACGTGAGCCAGTTTAAGCCAGACTGGAGCTGAGGACCTCCTCAGAAGCCCTCCTTAGTTGTCCCATTTACCTTTAGTTCTTTAGAATACTAAGATCTCCTCCTATGGGTGGAGTTTTCTGCCATGTTTTAGCAGACAATGTGTGCTTTAGCATGTTGACATGCTAGACATGCACAATTGAACCAAAAGTGCCCCTTTGAGCTCCCTGCCCCCACCTCCCCAATACCCTGAATGAAAGCTTCCCACGTTGGCCCCCTGCAGAGACAGTACTTTGAGAGCCATCTCCCTGTCTCCTTACTTATAACAAGTAATAAAAAGTTGTTTGCTTTCAGCACTCTCTTGGGTTGTGCTAGTTTTGATGCACCCAAGCAGAAAGCCCTAGAGTTCTGATACCAAGTGATGGGTATGTGAACCTGGAGTGTACCTGGGAGCAGGAGCACTAAGTGCTATCAGGAAGGTACATCTCAACTTGCCTTCCAGAGTGTTCCATAATGTTTTTAAAAGGGTCATGCCTAATACCGAGGCTAGGCTAGATTTTGTATCGTTGAAGACTTGGACTGTAAGAGGACTGTTCATTTTAGAAATTAGTTGTGAGAGGAACTGATAGCGTATCATTAGAGAGTCCATTCATTGACTGGACTGAAAAAAAATGCATGATCAAAAGATAGAAGGAAATTCCCTCCTTCAACTTTCCATCATCAACATTTTTCATTTAGATAAAGGAAAGTTTAGGTTGAGAATACCTATTGTTTTGTTTGTTATTTTAATTACATAAGTACCACTTTAGACACCTTAGAAAGAATGGTTGTTGTGCAAAAATTTTATAAATTATTATGTAGATGGGTTATGAAAGTCTAATATTTAAGATTTCTAATTTGCTTTGGAAAAAAGGCATCCTCTGGATGGGATAAGAAAAGCGCTTTAGCATATATTTGTGTGCAAAAGATTTTGCCTTTTAGTATATTTTGGTGAGAAGTAGTTTTTAGAGCAATTAATAATGCATTAGCTGACAGCTTATCATAGCTTTTTTTTAATTAAATGTCTCACCACACCACTTTGTGATTTCACTCTGAGCCATCTGCCAAGCTAGGTACTTTCACCGCATTTTGTTTTACATATGTGGCCTACTTTGAAAGTCTCAACATTTTTCTGGCTTTGTTTTCAACAGACACCAAATTCAAATAACTGAATGTGTGAATGTTCCACATTTTTATACAAATATAAGCTTCACAGAAAATATATGTACTATTATTACTTGTGAAATATTGTTCTTTAAGCTGTCTTTAGTTGAGTGCTTACTTCTTGACAAAGTAATCTGAATACTTCTCTTTTGTTTAAGAGAATACTTCTTTTTTGTAATGTTTATTTTTTGAGAGAGAGAGAGAGACAGAGAGAGAGCATGGGGGAGGAGCACAGAGCCAGGGGGGGCATAGAGCGAGGGAGACACAGAATCTAAAGCAGGCTCCAGGCTCTGAGCTGTCAGCACAGAACCCCACGCGGGGCTCAAACTCACCAACCAGGACATCATGACCTGAGCCGAAGTTGGACGCTCAACCGACTGAGTCATCCAGGCACCCCTAGTCTATTTACATTCTTATGAGGAAAAAAAAATGTGAGCCACCCAGGCACCCCAAGAGAATACTTGTGATGGCTGGAAAAGAAATGTCTTTAAGGCTTTCCTTGACTTTGGGTTATTCTCAGCCTTAGTGAAGAAATATGTATTTTTGTACCCACTGCTGAGAGACCAGTCCCACAAGTATGGCTTCAGGCAGTGAAGAAGATAAAATTCGTGTTTCTCTTGCTCACATATATATGCCAGAGAAAGCCTCTTCACTTTTATTGAGCACTGCAGTAGCCTGAAAAATGCCCAATCCACCAAAGATATATCCATGTCCTTATCCTTAGCGTTTGTAAATGTTACCTTATTTGGAAAAAAAGGGTCTTTTCAGATATGATCGGGAATATTGAGATGAGTAGATCATCCTGGGTTATCTGGGTGAGGCTTAAATGCTGTCAAAAGCATATAAGAGAGAGAGGGAAAGGAGATACACAGAGAAGAAAGGCCTTTGTGAAGACAAGGCAGAGAATTGAGTGATGGGAACACCAGCAAAACAATGTTGGAAGTCAGCAGAAGCTGGAAGATGAGGAGTGGATTCCCCTCTGGAGCCCCAGAGTGAGTACGGCCTTGCCAACACCTTGATTTTGGCCTACTGAAAATAATGTTGAACTCTTGGCTTCCAGAACTGTGGGAAAATAAACTACTATTGTTTTAAGCCACCAAGTTTGTGATATTATGGTGGGGTTCAGGAAGCCACATGTTCTAGGCCTAAACACGTTGTAGGTATTTTTGTTATGTTACCCTACTTATCCTTCAGAGTTATCTATACTGTGAAGATGATTATTTTTATCTGAATTTTATAGATGAGGAAAACTAAGTTGATGTAACTTGCCCAAGTTCCCACAGCCACATAGCAGCAGGACCGAGTTACAAGAGTTTTGTCTACCTGGCTAACAAGTTTATAATGCATTTACCTACTCATGTTTTGCTTATTGTTATATGAATCCTTTAAATAGCACCCCAAACACTTATGGCCTCCCCTTTAAAGGATTTACTGAAAACATTCCTTGGATTGTAAAGGAAAAACAGACAACTGTACAACTGTTGTCTTAGATAAAGCTTTCACTGGTACCTGCTATGGAAAGAATGGTCACCAAATATCTCTTGTATTTATCTACTCTTTTTTCACCATACTGGTTATTTTCACACAAATCTGGCCAGCTTAAGATTGATCAACCAATTAGGTTGACTTTTAAAATGGTTGTGATCACCAAAGTATTGAAAATCTCAAATCTGTTCACTAGACTGAGTCTTAGAAAGCCTGTTACCCAAGAAAAGGATACATTTTCATTTTATGTTTCCTAAGAAAAGAATAAAATTGAGGTGAAAGTGTTAAGCGACATGTAGCCATCCAATGTATTCCTTACAAGATGGCCACATTTATGCACTTATTCAAATGGCTTCCTCTTTTACTATAAAGTGATAAAAAAATACTGTTTCTTTCTCTATTTAATTTTCTTTCAATTGTAACATGGTAACAAAACATGGGTCTGATTTTGTTATTAATATCTTATAAAACTAGGTATAGAGCTGAGCAAGGCTTTGGTAAGTTATAAATCAGCTCCACACTTCCTTCACTTTGCTCCGTGTTTGACCTTTGGGCCTTTGGATCAGTTCTGCTCTAGTGTTTAGGCCTGTATGGATTTCAGGGAGAAAGTGCTATGCTTTGTGCTTTAAAGGAAAATCTTTAGCACAATCAGGTAGAATTAATAGGTAGGATGCACTCAATCCAGGTAACTCTGCAACAATGGTTGGATAGGTTCTTTACTGTAGATATTATTTAATATGGTCATTGAAATTGATGGAACTCATTCAAAAGAATGTAAATTATGATCTTATTATGCACAATTTATGTTTTGTATAATTTTATTCATATGAACATAAATTTATTCATTAGTTTCCAGCTCTTTGCTATTAAGGAAATAGTGATTCTCTTTAATATGTTGGGTTAAGTCATAATCCTTGCTGTGAATGAGGCTGGACCTCTGTTTTTCTTTTGTTGCATCCATTGAATTCACCCTTTTGTTCTGAGTCCTGTGGGGTCCGATCACCTACCATTTTCTGTTTGGAAATGTTTTGTTTTCTCATTTCATGATCTGAAATGTGATTTCACATAGGCCTTTTATGTAGACGCTAGATGTTCAAAGTTCACTTTGCGTACAGCCTGTTTGCTGATCTCCTTCTGCTGTGCACAAAACAGGTGCCTTTTTAAGTCAGGAATGTCTTTTGTCAGTCTGCCTGGCTTGGCAGCTTTCTATCTGGAGCACCCCGGCCTGCTCCGTCAGCATCTTCTGCTATGTTGCAGCAATGGCAATTATAGAGTATTTTCCTCTTGGCAGAAAAAGTTACTTTTTAACTAAAAATGGATTCCACCATGAAAATTGCCATGACATTTGCTGACAACATCACTTTGGTGGCAATATCTTTTTATCTATGAGCTTCAATTTATATACAGTAAAATGCACAAATCTTAAGTTCACAGCTTGACAAATGTTGACATCAAGACATAGAATATTTTCATCCCCTAATATAAGTTCCTCATGGCCCTTTTCTATCAACCCACTCCCTGCCCCAGGCAATCACTATTCTGATTTTTATCACATCTATTAGTGTTGCCTGGGTTTGAACTTCGTATAAATGGAATCATACAACGTATATTATGAAGTCCTCATATATATATCATACATCATGGATCTTTTGTACCTAGCTTCTTTTGCTCAAAATGATGTTTTTGACACATGTTTACACTTGTCAATAGTTGATTTCTGTTAACGGATGGATGAGTAGTATTCTGCTAGTGATAGATATTTGGGCTGTTTCCAGTTTGAGAATATCACAATCAAAATGGGTTTGGACATTCTGACGCACAATACAATTCTCCTGGGAATATATCTAAACCTGGAATTGCTGTGTGTTACAATCTAGGTGTCTGTTTAACTCAATTAGAAATGTAAACATCAATATCTCTAGGGCAGTTGTTAAAATATTTTATGACCACTACTGGATAGGCAATAAGACCTCAAACCACTGTAATGACAGAATCAACAATTTGGCTTTTATTGCTAAGTTTTTAAGACTGTTTTACTTATATATTTATTGGATGAACAATAGAGAAAGAAAAGAAGGATTATCATATGTGTCACACTAGAAGCTCAGGTTGTCCCAACCCAGGTGGACCATGAGCAAGGACACATTTCCTTCATGGGAGGAATGGCACCCAAACTTACCTCCAGATAGGTGAGATCCCCTTCCTCTCCCTGGTGCATGCATTCTCAGTGGTGGTCATAACACCCCCAAGGAGGTGAGAATTGGTTCTTGAGAGGGGAGTAGTGATGAAAATCTTTTTAAGCATAAAGCACAGACATACATATAGTGCACAAATAGAAATATAATATATTGGGTATTAAAATTTCATTAGGGATGATATTAGGAGCAAAGTGTCTATAAAAGGCTATTTGGGGAAGGCAATAATAAAAACATGATTGAGGAATGCTGATTTAGTGGCTTAAATACAGCTTCTCGGACAAATCCACTGGCATTTATATTTAGACTTTCTAGTGCCTAGGTGCTTTCCTTTTATACCTCACTTCCAAGACTATGCACCAATTTGCACATAAGTAGATATGGAAGAGAGAATATGTGCTCCCTTCTGTGGAGCACCACTGCCTGGCTGTCACTTCCAGCACTACCTAGTCCTCATGTGGCTTTTCTGTGGCATGGTGAGAGAATGGTGGAGTATGTGTCTACGCTTGGTAACCTGGGGTTTATAGATTTCCCCTAAAAAGGGTATTCTTAACCCATTCCACTCCATTCCATGTAGTGTTTTGCCTTTACCCACCTTGTCAAGAATGTCTAAACTTGAACAATATTCTATTTTGCATTCCATGTAAAACAATCTATATGTATTTGCTTGTTTTATTTTTTGAACTCTTCTTTGCCAAGAGCTTATTTAGAAATCCATAGTCTTGTTACTATCAATTTCTTTCCCTAAGACTAGCAGTCTTGCCCCCATTGTGAAGCCCAATGCTTCTGATCATGGTTCTTTTTGAGCACCTACAGAGACCATCTATTTGGCTGTCTGGGCATTTGAGCTTTCCCACTTTGCTCTACTGACTCAGAATATTAAGACTTGTTGATATTTCATTTCATTCCCCGTTTTGAAATATTTACCTTAAGGAAGAGAAGAGATTTCTATATCTATTACAGCAGGCTTTGTAACCCAAATTGAGTTTCATTGGCACCAAATATGTAAGTTTAGTGCTATGTCTCAATGTTCCTCCAGCTTACTCTGTCTTGCTGCAAATACACTGTGATGTCTAGTAGTCAAATCTTGATTTCTGACAAGTGTAATTCCATAAAAACTGGAGGAAGCTGATCTAATTCCTCTTTATTCTTGTATCTGTGGCAGATAACCTCCTTGAAAAATGTGCTGTGGTAACTTCCTGTGGGCTTATCAGGAAAGAATACCAGGAATTCTTTGCCTCTTTTTCCCTTACTCTCTTGGAATAAGACATTTAGGGAGGTAGAAGCTGAACTGTCTGAGCCTGGTTGGATTCTAGGTTTTTTAAAAAGGAGACAGGTGACTCTGAAGACATACAGATTCCTCAAGTTTTGTAAATTGAATGCTTTGAGGTCAAAGACAGACATGTACTTCCCTCTTCTACAGTGACCCAGAGGTGTTAGGCACATTTTAAGGGGGCATTTTAAGGGGGCATACTAGGGACTGAAGTATAAGTGACAGAGTCTTGAAAATCACAGTAATGAGAAAGCTGGGAGATGGTCCAGAGCATCGTCACTGAATGCCTTTGAATGGCCTATGTGGCCTTGGACATCGAACATCTGTGTGGGGGCCATGACCCATAGATCTGTGGTCTTTCTTCAAGCTTCCCAAAGTTATTAAGTTTGGAGTCCTACATGACCTTAAGAAAGGGAAAGAGTCTCCTGCAAAATGACTGATTGAATTTCTTATTAAACATTCAAGGAGAAGGTAAAGATAAGGAAGTCCTCAAAGACAAATTGAACTCAATTTGGAACATGGGGAAAGAGAGTTTATGCATTCAAGTGTTGAGAATCAAATCTATACCTATTTTACATTTAATAGTAACTGACTTTGTTAGACTTTGACCATATTCTTTTAAATAGACTGAGACAGGGAAACTAAAGGGACTCCAAGAAAAACTGCTATTTTGCTCCTTTCCCTGCTTCTATTCTTGAATAGGCCCTACACCCCCACTTTACACATGTCTTATAGAACAGATCATGTATGTCCTCATGGTAAAGGCCAAGGAGTTAGTTATTTCTTTGGAGTCTTCTAGCACAATAGGTAACATCTAAGGAGTGACCAGATGAGAGCATCATGAACATTTTCCAAGACCACTGACTCACCAAGACCCCTGTCTCACCAAGATCTGTGGCTCTTGGGGCATAAATGACTAATGGAGAACACCTAAACACTCATCTTTGTTCCTGGTTGCCTGAGGAGACCACAATCCTCAATAAAAACTCCAGGTCCCAAGCAAAGACAAGACTCTCGCTCCTTTCCTTCCTGAATCTCCCAGACACTCTGTATCTGCTCTGTCTTCAATAAACTCTGCTCACACTTCCTCTCAGCTTGCATTTGATTTCCATCCTGCTCAAAGCCAAAGACCCTCTTGGTTGGTCCTGTGGGACCCTTTCTGGGTCCGAGAACCCAGCCAGCCTGCATCAAGACCCATCCATCTTGACTATGTAACACCTTACCTTTTTAATTTTTCTTAATAGCACTTAATACTCATATGATGTAATGTGCTTATTTGTTAATTTTATCTGTACTAGGTTTTTTAAAAAATTTTTTTTAATGTTTATTTTTGAGAGAGAGACAGAGCACAAGAGGGGGAGGGACAGAGTGAGAGGAAGACACAGAATCCAAAGCAGGCTCCAGGTTCTGAGCTGTCAGCACAAAACCTATTGCGGGGCTCAAACCCATTGACCGTGAGATAATGACCTGAGCTGAAGACGGACACCTAACCGACTGAGCCACTCAGGCGCCCCTTATCTGTACTAGTTTTAAGCTCCATGAAGGAAGGGACTGTCTTTCTTATTCACTATTCTATTTCTAGTTTTTAGAATAGTGCTGCATGTAGTAGGGGCTCAATAAATATTTGTTGATTGAATGAATAGTATTCAGAAACTCTTATGGTAAAATGGGAGAAGATGATGATGTTAAGATATTTAATCTTGAAATATAAACAAGATGAAGCTCTCTATGAAATAAAAAAATATTTCTTGGATTTCTTAAAAATAGTGCTATATCATGATTTTGTGTTTTGCTTTAATATAATTTAATTTATCTGATACTTTTGCTTTCCTTTTATGGCTTATCTTTGTTCAGCAGATGATACCCCAATTGTACTGGCAATTGGGAAGGTGTGGATTTTATCAGCTCACTCCCTTTATTTGACAAACTTAGGCTTTCAGTCAGTCAAAGTGACCTTATCTATGTCTCTCTTTGCATATTGTTAACATAATTTGCTATTTTTAATATATATCTGTATTTCTTTTTAATTTTTTTTAATGTTTATTTATTTTTGAGACAGTGACAGAGCATGAGCAGGGGAGGGGCAGAGATAGAGAGGGAGACGCAGAATCCGAAGCAGGCTCCAGGCTCTGAGCTGTCAGCACAGAGCCCGGCGCGGGGCTCAAATCCACAAACTGTGAGATCATGACCTGAGCTGAAGTCGGACGCTTGACCGACTGAGCCACCCAGGTGCCTCAAAATATATCTGTATTTTCTGTTCTCCCTATTTCTGATGTTCTGAAGTAATGACAGATCATTTTTATGTGGTGGATATTTAGTGTTCTTTACCTTTTTTTTTAATGTTTATTTTTTGAGAGAGAGATAACTAGAGCAAGTGGGGGAGGGGCAGAGAGAAGAGGACAGGATCTGAAGTGGGCTCTGTGCTGACAGCAGCGACTCCAACATGGGGCTCAAACTCACAATGGCGAGATCATGACCTCAGCCGGAAGTCGGATGCTCGACTGACTGAGCCACCCAAGGGTCCCTAGTGTTCTTTACTGTTATAGTCCACTTGGTATATTTACTGTGGCATCAGCATGGCGTTTTTAATGTATTTTGAAATGTAGAATTAATGCAAAAAGGATTAAGACAATGCTCTCTTTCATCTAGAGTAAACTAAAAAATAAATGTGATGTTTGGGGGAAATATTGTGAGAATTTAAGAGAAAGGGAGACCAACCCATTTGGAGGCAAATTCCAACAGACTCTTACCAGCAATGTATAGAGTCTGAAGAAAAGAGAAAATCAGTGAGCTATAGGAGTTTTCCTTACCATAAAGTCTCGCCAAGTTACATATCTCTCCAAGGATAAATTCTCCTTTATTAGTTAACTAGCGTTTAGTAAGAGCGCTAATTAGTGTCTTAACCCAACTATAATAATTTGGTATCTCTCACAGTTTCTCTGGGTCAGGAGTTCAAAAGGGACTTGGCTGGGAAGCTTGGCTCAGGGCCTCTCCTGTGGTTGCAAGCAAATATCGACTGGGCCTGCAGCCACATGAAGGTTTGATTAGAGCTGAAGGATCCACTTTTAGGAGATGCTGTTGCAATGTTAGTGTATTGGTACTCAGTATCATTTGGTGACTTCAGTGCCTTTTCATGGGCCTCTCTATGCGGCCGCTTAAATGTCCTCACATCAGGATGGGTTCCCCCAGAGTAAGCAATCCAAAAAGCCAAAGCAGAAAGTGCAATGCCTTTTATGGTCTACCCGCGGAAATCATACTTCCACTGTAGCTGCTGCTCACACAGACCTGTCCTGATTCAAAGTAAGAAGAAACTACACAAAAATATGAATACAAGGAGGCAGTAATGATTGAAGTCCATCTTGTGGGCTGACTTCCACAACTAGTAAGCTTAAAACTATGTCTAGACAGAATTAGAGAGACAGAGAGGAGAAATGTATCTCCCCAGTCGTGGCTGCCCACATTATTAGATCTCTTGATAGTTTTTTTCTGCTATCTGAACTAATAATCAAGATCTACAATATTCAGCCCCACTGTTCCTTAGGGAGCATTCAAATGATGTTCAGACAGACATGAAGGAGAACTAAGTAGAATATACTGAAAGTAATTTTTCTTCTTCCATTTTTTTAAAAAGTTTCCTTTTCAAATATCAAGCTTGGTAAAATTGACCTGTCCTCATTTAAATATTAGAAAAGAGGAAAACAAATTAAATAACAGAATAAAGCAATAATCATAAGACATTTCCTTTGTCCATTTTCTCTTCTACTCTCTGAAACTATCCTTTTCTGCCTTCACTGTCCTCAAATCTCTAAGCTCCTTCTGTATTGTCAGATTATGACCTTGCTTCTTAGTTTTTCAGCAATTAGACACACTTCTAGAAGATGACCTTCATCAGCACCATATACTCACCTTACTTCTGTTATTAGGGGAAAGTTATCTGTGCTTTCAGCTGCCATCAGTTCCTCTCCTCATGTGCTAGAATGCCTCATCTCTCACTCACGGAAACTTTGCCAACAACTGTTTCCTTCCTGTCCTCAATTTTCGAGCTTTTCTTTTTCCTATCAGCCTAAGAACGTGCATTCATTTTCCGAATTTATTTTTTTTTCTTGACCTCACACGCATCTCCAAATTTTGCTCATTTCTCTTTTCCCCTTTAAGAAAGCTCCTCAAAAGAACTCGGTATACCTGCAGACTCCAATTCCTCCCCTCCTAGTTTCTCTTGTGCCCACTTCATTTGAGCTTTTCCATGGTTCCACTGAAATAGCTCTTGTCAGGCCATTATATAACCATCACACTGTTATGTCCAAAGGTCAGTTCTGAGCCCTCTTCTTACCTGACTTATCGGTAGCACTTGGCACAACCAATCAGGTTTCCTCCTGAAAATATTTTCTCCATTTGGCTTTCTTTTTTTTTTTTTTAATTTTTTTTTATTTTTTAATATATGAAATTTACTGTCAAATTGGTTTCCATACAACACCCAGTGCTCATCCCAAAAGGTGCCCTCCTCAATACCCATCACCCACCCTGCCCTCCCTCCCACCCCCCATCAACCCTCAGTTTGTTCTCAGTTTTTAACAGTCTCTTATGCTTTGGCTCTCTCCCACTCTAACCTCTTTTTTTTTTTTTTTTTTCCTTCCCCTCCCCCATGGGTTTCTGTTACGTTTCTCAGGATCCACATAAGAGTGAAACCATATGGTATCTGTCTTTCTCTGTATGGCTTATTTCACTTAGCATAACACTCTCCATTTGGCTTTCTGTCACTCAATATACTCTTCCATTTTCTGCCTGTCACAATGGCTGCATGTCTTCAGTTCACGTTGTTCCTTCTTCCTCATCTACCTGATCTCTTCATATCAATGTATAATTAGAAATAGAGTTGCACGAGTTTGTAGCATTGAAGACTATACAGAAAAAAAAAATGAATATTAGTATTAATGGATAGAATTATTTTAATTGGAGAATTTAATACACTCTAATTTCATGACACTTAAAGAAAAAAAAAGGAATATAAAGCATCTGGGGGACACCTGGGTGGCTCAGTCAGTTAAGCATCCGACTTCAGCTCAAGTCATGATATCGCGGTTGGTGGGTTCAAGCCCTGCATCAGGCACTTAGAGCCTGGAGCCTGCTTTGGATTCCATGTCGCTCTCTCTCTCTCTGCCCTTCCCCCACTCACGCTTTGTCTCTCTCTCTCTCTCAAAAAGAATAAACTTAAAAACAAAATTTGGATAACACAGTTGTAATGCTCATAGGATATAGATGTGTTAAAAGCAAGCTCTGACTGATTGTTACTCAAGAGGAGCTCCCCCCCTCCCATATTGGGAAGTGGAACTGAGTGAGTTGCTACACCCATGCTTCAAGCATCCTTCCATTTAACTTGTATGTGATTGTTCATATTGCTTAAATGCAGTCTTACTCTTAGAGTCAGGACCTTGTTGATTTATTTATATTATTTTGTTCTGTTTCTCTCTGTTAAAAGAAAATAAGTGGAGAAAAGAGAAGTTTCATTAGCTCTAAGGAGCAGAGCAGCCATTTCAACAATCACTAGTTTGGGTGGGTGCAGAAAACCACCGGACAAAGACATTAACCATAGCATACCATAATGAAGTAGGATCTAGCATTTTCGGTGGAATTACTGTACATCTCTGGGTCAGAGCAGAAAAAGGAACTCACTACTCAAGTTTTGTGTGATGGTGGTTTTTGCTGTAGGTAAGATGTGTGGAATTTAATTTGAGGGTTCCCAGAAATTCTGATTGTCAACAGATAATGTATACACTTTAATGTTTGGAATACATTTACTAATTAAATATCAATTCTTTTAATATAGCTTAGGCAATACCAGTAGTGGAGAATGGGAAAGATTAGAAGGAAAGATAAGAATATTCCATGATTTTTCTATGTACAGAATGTGAGTATAAAAGTAGAACACGTGATCAAATCAAACGCAGTTGACTCTTTTTTTTTTTTTTTTAAATTTTTTTTTTTCAACGTTTTTTTTTTATTTATTTTTGGGACAGAGAGAGACAGAGCATGAACGGGGAGGGGCAGAGAGAGAGGGAGACACAGAATCGGAAACAGGCTCCAGGCTCCGAGCCATCAGCCCAGAGCCTGACGCGGGGCTCGAACTCACGGACCGCGAGATCGTGACCTGGTTGAAGTCGGACGCTTAACCGACTGCGCCACCCAGGCGCCCCAAACGCAGTTGACTCTTGAACAACATGGGTTTGAACCATGCAGGTGCACTTACATGTGGATTTTTTTTTGATAAATGCAATACAGTATTGTAAATGTATTTTCTCTTATGATTTTCTGAACATTTTCATTTCTCTAGCCTACTTTATTTGAAGATTACAACATATAATACATATAACATACAAAACGTGTTAATTACCTGTTTATGTTACCAATAAAGCTTTTGGTTGACAGTAGGCTATTAGTAGTTACATTTTGGGGAGTCCAAAGTTATATGTGAACTTTCAGCTGTGGGGAGTGAGGTAGGTCGGGGCACATAACCCTCCATGCTGTTTAATGATCAACTGTACAAGAGTGTTACAGTGGGCAAACTGATAAAGACCTGCCTTAGCAAGCGTGATGTGACTGTCAGCTAGTGATTTACTTCACAGCCCTCAGTTATTTCAAAGCTGACTAAGTAACAGTGTTATGTTATTTAGAATGGAAAGCATAACAACAGGTCTTATGAAAAATACTTTAACATCTTGCAGAGACTGTCCATTATCTTTAGCAATGCAAATCCTCTCTGATATTCACATTAAGTATTTGCATTATAATGCACTCTCTTGTTCCTCACTTTTGTCCCTAATTCGTAATTATGACCATTTTGTTTAGAAGATGGTTAGGATCATTATTATTAGGAAAATGTTCTTTTCTACTTAGAGTCGATGGATTCACTGGAGATACTTGCCTGCATGATGATTACCTCATTAGGTATACCTGGAAAATCATAAAAGGAAAGAGCCCAAACAAGAGGTACTCTTTATTTTTGCTGTTTAGACATGTGTAAGCATGGAGGACACTGGGGACACTCAGGCTATAGACAGAAAGCTGTTAACTTAAAATGCGGATCCAGGATACTTACTGATACTTGTGTTTCCACAGCAGGGACCAGAATCCTATTGCATTTGAACTGAGTGGAAGCTGGGGCTAAAAGAATAAGAGAGTAGTGTTTTTTTTTTTTTCTTTTTAATGTTTATTCATTTTTGAGAGACAGAGAGAGACAAAGTGTGAGTGGGGGAGGGGCAGAGAGAGAGGGAGACACAGAATCCGAAGCAGGCTCCAGGCTCTGAGCTGTCAGCACAGAGCCCAATGCGGGGCTCGAACTCACGAACCTCAAGATCATGACCTGAGCTGAAGTCGGACGGTTAACTGACTGAGCCACCCAGGGACCCCAAGAATAGTTTTATTTAATAATTTAAATTGCTGATTTTGGTGATAACCGTCTGTTCAGATTTTCTTATGTACAGAATGAAGAATGGTATGGAAGAACAATCTTGTCCATAGTAATGTTTATTGAGAATTCTCTTTGTAATTAGGTACAGGGAGCATAATCAAGTGGAATATTGTTGAGATGAGGAGTGGCTAGAATATAGATTTACTAATTTTAGTGATTAATTATAGAAAATAGGAATTCAAAACACATGTTTCCCAAAAGCAAATAGATAAAATAAACTACTTAGCTTATTTTAATTAATATTTAAAGAATGTCGTAGGTATCCATTAGTAGAAGACCTTTTCTAAGACATATTAAGGCATAGTAAGTGTTATCAAAATTGATATGGGCACTGCCTTTATAATCTCATTCCATAATTGGTGCAATTTATGCTTTGATGTGCATTTTTGGTCGTTAAAGATATAGTCTCTGTAGGGGTATTTTTTTCAATATATGAAATTTATTGTCGAATTGGTCTCCGTACAACACCCAGTGCTCATCCCAAAAGGTGCCCTCCTCAATACCCATCACTCACCCTCTCCTCCCTCCCACCCCCCAGGGGTATTTTTTAATATAAGTGTCATTATGCATGCTAGTCATAGTAATTTATGAGATCACCTATTGGGGATTATTTGGAAGTACAGGATTATATTATAAGTAAAGGTAGTGAGTCTATGGTGTTGAACATAACTCAGTGCTACCGAAGGTGGAAAGGATCCTATTAATTTATATAATGAAAAGTAGAATCCTGTATTCATTTTTTGGGTCTTATTTCTCCATCAAATGGCAATAATAAATATTGGAACTAACATTGCTTCAAATAATATATAGAACAGGATAAATTTTGTGTTAGTGAATGTTGGATTAAAATTATTTGAACTGAAACATTGAAATATAGCATTATTTGAGGTGATTTCAGGCACTTTATTTATTTATTAAAGTTTATTTACTTATTTTGAGAGAGAGTGAGCAGGGGAGGGGCAGAGAGAGAGAGAGAGAGAGAGAGAGAGAGAGAGAGAATCCCAAGCAGGCTTCACACTGTCAGTACAAAGCCTGATGATGTGCTCGAACTCACAAACTGCGAGATCATGACCAGAGCCAAAATCAAGAGTCAGTTGCTTAACTGACTGAGCCATCCAGGCACCCAACAGGCACTTAAGATAGGTGAACTTGGCAACAACTAGTATTAATGGGGATAATCAGCTTGTATCTACTGCCAAGGGTGTAGATAGTGAGGGTTTAGGAGATAGTTACTTCAGATTTTATTTGTTTTGAAGCACCATACTTAAGGTAGGAAAGTAAGTTTTAAAGTTGATATGGATTGAGAATTTTGACATTAAAATAAAATGCATTTCTCTACAATTCTTAAAAGGAGTGCTAAGCATTTAGTTCTAATAAAGCATTATAATAAATAAAAAATGATATTATGCCCACTAAAATTGTAGTGAAGTTATCATATAGCATAAGTTAAAAAGCTTAGAAGGGCTATTATGAATGTGACTGAGAGGTTTCTATTGATAGAGGTGTTAGGTAATTATGGTAAAATCCATAATCTAGGGTGTCAGAGTTACTTGTTTTGTGGTTAGACTAATTTTACTTTTATAAGACTTTTAAAAATTCATTTGTAGACTAAATCTGTGACTCATAGCTTTTATTTTATTTTTATTTATTTTTATTTTATTTATTTTATTTATTTACTTCATTTCTCTGTTGATAGACTGGGAAGTCCAAGGCAGTGTTAGTAACAATAAAATTTTAGGGTCAAATAGTAACAATTTGATTGGGAAAGCATTTCATTGTAAACTACAAGTGGACAGTTGTAGATTTTCACAACCAAATTCACATGTTCTTGATTTTTCTGTATATAGGTAGTAATTGTAGTAATCAGAATGTGAAATTACTAATTACAGAGGTGAATGATGTTAAATAGACATGACACTAGGGGCGCCTGGGTGGCTCAGTCGGTTAAGCATCCGACTTCCGCTCAGGTCATGATCTCTTGGTTTTTGAGTTTGAGCTCCGCATTGGGCTGGGTACTGACAGCTCAGAGCCTGGAGACTACTTCAGACTCTGTGTCTCCTCCTCTCTCTGCCCCTTCCATGCTCATGCTCTGTCTCTCTGTGTCTCTCAATAATAATAAATAAACGTTAAAAAAAAATAGACGTGACACTAATGGATCAATTGTTCTTTGCTGTGTTTAATGCAAAGCTAAGATTCAGAGTTAGTTGTACTAAATTAGTACAAGAAGAATAGGATCAGTATCAATACATTACTATATAAAGACAGAGACCAATCAGAAGGGTCAGAATTAGGGTCACTTTCAAAAGTGAAGTGATCAGATGCAAAATAAAGCTTTACCTAGCATAGAAAATGTGATTGTGAACACTTGACCAGTAATAACACCTTCCTTGAAATCCATGTTTATAACTAGTAGTGAGTCATAGATGCTGTCACAATTTGTGTATGATGTTTTCTAATAATTCTAATATCAAAATCTAGGATGATGTTGATAAATAGTGTTTATATTTTTTAAAATTTTATTTCCTTTAGACTGTGGAGGCTCAGGTGATAGACACCCCAGCAGCTAAAGAGATAAAAATATATTAAGACATGATACTACCAATGGGCTTAGCATTATTATGAAGAAAATTATTACTAAGGCAGGGGCAATAAGAATCAATTATAGTCAGTTATAAATCTAAGCGTCTCCTAATCAAAACCCTCACTGATTAAGGTCAGCCTGAATTAGCTGTCTCTTTCATTAGTTGTCTTTACTATTCTATTCTAGTTTAAAAACCAAGTAGTCAATATAGTGACCCCTTTGTGATGTGTTGAGTACAGTCAAAAGTAGATAGAAGTCTATGTAAGATGGCTAAGAATAAGCTTTATACCACAAATATAAGGGCAGAAGAGAATTATTCATTTCACCAAGCTGGGAGGTAGAACTTCCATACTGAGTTTCAAGAAGCAGCTAAATAAAATTTGGGTGGGCTGCTTCTGCCACTCTTCCCAAAAGTAAGAAGTAGATCAAAGCCTGTTATTTAGGGAAGGTAGTTGTTAATGTAAAGGGCACAGGTGCATATATGTGTAGTTATTATTAAATATAACAGAATAATTGCCAATGTGACCTCATGTGGAATTTGTGTTGTGTTCACACAGCTCCAGTTAGAGGGCACGCTCTGAGCTTAACTGTCTACACAGCTAAGCTTCATGCATACAAATGGTAGTTTGAGGTTTAATCCTATTAGTGGATATGATCTTAGTGTGGATGCTCACACTTGTTTAAGCGAGGTCAGGACAATAATAGGTGCAATAATCCATATTCGTATTGGTAAAGTTAGAAGTCGAAATTGTTCTTTGAGATATCATTGTATGGCATCTGCAAGTGGCTGAAGTCCATATAGATTAGTATATTTATTTATTTTTGAAATTCAGCATAACCTAAATCTTTTGGTTAAGCATTAAGAAGGTCAAGGCTAATGGGGTAATTAATAATTGCAAAGGAATTAGCAGCATGCTTGTTGAAATAAAAAAGTTGAGCCCCTGCAAATAAAGTTTTCAATTTATGTTATTACTGTATATATATACACACACACACATATATATATATCTTATATATAAATCTATTTAGTATCAGACCCTTTTGCAGAATAGACCTTATTTGTCAAGTCCTTTCATACTATGAGGTATCTTTATATGAAGAGACACCAAAAGGAACTTCTCTGGTTTGAACTCAGGCCACACAGAATTCTAATGATGGAACAAAAGAACCTTTTTAATGGAAGTTACATCCTAAGCATATCTGCATGCAACAATAAAGCCATAATTTTAACATCAATTTGACCTCTAAAACAGGATTTCATTGTTTCCACTTTAGAAATCTGTTCTATTGATACAAATTTTGGTTCAATGCATGATGGTTATGTATTTTCAGTGATCAGTCCAGATTTGATCATTTGCTGGCTTTTCTATGCTCTGAGGTCACTCAACCCAAATAATTAATTCAGAGAATGATTCCTTAATTTCTTAGATTACTAGTTTTCATATTCAGTTAATACTTTTAAGTTTTATGGGTTCCTTTAGCAAATAGAAGGAAGATTGAATGTTCATTTACTTTAACTTTTAATCTTTTCTTACCACATTTATGTTTCATATTTACAGTATGTTAAATTAATACATTAAAAATGTTTTCTATCTATTCTCTATCAATGGCTCATCCATTTTGATAAGGGATTATCCAAAGCAGCATTTATTACTTACATTTTTCTCTGCATATATAGGTTAATCCATTATGGTAATAAGAGATGGTTTTGCTTATAGGTACTTAGTTATGGTTGAGCTGGAATGCATTTGTAATTGGGGTTGCCCTTAAGCCAATTATAATTTTACAAGTAATTACACTCAAGGAAGATTTTATCCTATTTCAGATGATCTCTATATCTTCAGCTTAACATTTAATTTACATTAGGATTGATTCTTCTTAAGGTAAATCCAAAGTTGAACTTAAATTCTGCTTTGGATAACGAACGGTCACCCGGCCAAGTTGTTTGTTTTTTTTTTTACCTCTATCTGAAAATCCTTCTTATTATTTATTTAGTCATGGAGAAGATTTTTTCCTTATTAACTGTTTACAGGTAGCTCGTACGCTGTCTATGTTTTCAGTTAACGTTTATGATTTATTGTTTAAAGTTTGTCTCTTTTTTTATTATGTTCTAGCTAGTTCATTATACAAAGTATAAGGTTTAATCCTCCTTTTCGGGGGATGGCGGTGTTTGAAACTTTAGCGGGAAAAAATAGAATATCAAGCTCAGGAATATTGTGTGTTCAGTGTGTCACTGGATCAAGGACTGGGGTACATGGCAGCACCAACAAACAAAATATACATAGAGATCCGCAGGGTCACAGGATGAAAACCGCTACCTGGCACAGGTAAGTCTGGGCGCCTTCCGCATTCAGCAGCATGTTGGGGATCCCACCGGTGTTGCGGGACAGACGTCCGCTCTCGGGACTTTGCAAAGTGCCCTCTGACACATCCCCTTCCAGCAGCGAGTGGTGCATCTTCTTAGAAATTCTTCATCATGCTCCTCCCTTGAATCGGCCTTTCGGGCACTTCAACCAGAAGCAAGGTAGTGGCCACCTCCAGGAGCGCTGCCCACTCCACCTCGGGTATCATACGGGACACGAAGTCAAGGTCGAACTGCGCAGGGTTCGACCCGCCTCAGGTCGAACTGTTGAACTGCCTCCGACCTCGGTGGGCTGGAGGCTCGGGGGAGGGGGGCGGTGGGGGGGTCCCTGAGCCTCACTCCCAACACCGGCACGCTCGGCAGGTGGTGAAAGAGCATCTTTCTGCCCCGGGGAACAAGGGGGCCAGCGCTCTGCCCGTCTTGCTCCCAGGCAGCGCTACACACTGTCATTGTGTTAACCATGCATTAAACCAACCATTGTATTCCCCAGTTATTGTATGAAATTTTTAGACTACTATTACTTATTTAATTCATATTATGTTTGGAGTTCTGTTTGAAGAAGGTGAGCTATGTGCACACGTCAAAGCCTGATTCAGTTGGGTTTTTTATTGTTAATTTACTTTTAACTGCTTGGTTCCTCAAAGGTTCTATTAATGGACTAAGAGGATGTAGGTCATTTTATATATACTGAGCTAACATTGTTACAGTAATTCTTGTTTTTATTTCATCACTCCTGAGAGTTTGCTGAAATGGTACTATACTAGCTAAATTAACAAGTGGATATGAAGATTTATTGATTATGGAAAAGGATTCTTTAGAGGATTTTAAAGCATTACAGTATTTTGGATTTTAAGCTACTGCTGGTAGTACTTTGGTGAACTTAAAAACATATATATATATGAATATATCAATATATTTATGAATATATGCATATATATGAATATATGTATATGTATATTTAACATTGTATATCCTAATACATTTCTCCTAGTTGTTAGTATTCATGGGAATGCTTTCTTTGTATAGTTCCAGAATACTTTGTTTTGACTTATCTTTAGAGAATTTGATTTCAAAGTCAAGATTAGTTTTTTTAATCTTATCTATAGAATAGTTGAATTGGGAAAATCATTTCCTTTTTAAATACATCTTTGACAAAGACACATGAATAAACATATATTATTAAATATATTATTAAACCCTTGGAAATCCAAATAAATAACTTTTATTTTTATTTTTTTAATAATAATAAATAACTTTTAGATTCATTGGTTGCATATCTATCCCTAGGAAAATGAGAATCCTATGTTGTTGGTGTATTATCATTTTTTCAAGGTGGTAGCCTTGAATACAATAATCTTATTCTCATTTTGAAACTGGGAAGAAGAATAAGATGGCTTGTGAATGGATTAGTGAATGGACAATTTATTTCACTTAATTTTATATTGTTTCGTTTGTTTTAAAAAAGATGGTGCTATTACATTTATGTATTTCTTCCATATGTTAACTCATACACACATGCACATGAGAGGAGGAAAATAATCCTAAGGGGTAAGTAGGAGGAAGTCCTGGAAAAAGTACAATTGGAGTTTTTCAAGCTCTGAGAAATGCTTCCGTCAAGACTCATAAACTATGAATAGCACATGTCTTTCAGGGGGCTGCACAGTGTTGGGTAAATGAGGAGGCAGAACTTGGCATGGGTGGTGAGAAAGTGGAAAAT
The DNA here is from genome assembly GCF_023721935.1 of Panthera uncia. Classification (NCBI taxonomy): domain Eukaryota; kingdom Metazoa; phylum Chordata; class Mammalia; order Carnivora; family Felidae; genus Panthera; species Panthera uncia. The sequence goes on along the minus strand of NC_064807.1, from coordinate 52,822,851 downwards.
GACCTTAGCAGCTCCCTGGAAGCTGACAGCTTGGCGGTAACATTCCACAGAAAACATTAAAAAAAAACTTTCAGAATAGAATCAGTACTTGGAGAAGCCCACTCTGTGGCTGCAAATGAGTAAGACAGAGGAAAGGATACTTTGCAACCACAAAAGTTAATGAAACACCCTGTTCTTCAGGAAAGCATGCATGAGTGTGGTTTCTTTACCGGTGACAAGTCTATCTCCACTTTGAACTCCCTGCCTCCTAGATATATAAAAAAATGTATAGATTGATAGATGATAGATAGATAGAGAGAGAGACAGAGAGAGAGATTAGATAGATACCCAGTCATTGATTTCTTTGTGTTGTCTGACGGCATCCCACTCTGAATTATCCACGTCTCTAAATCCTACCTGGAATCTCTGGCACATGTGCAAATACGATAATAAGCTCCTTCTAACTACCTTTTACAGAAACACTCCAGTGTTCCTCTGATGTGTGTTCTCCCTTGTAGCAAGAAGCTAAATAACCCCTATGTGTTTGGTGAGAGATGTGTGGTGATCGTTGGTTGGGAAGCTTTGACAGTCATGGCAGGAGATGATCCTATGCTGGACTGAGATCATAAAGGCATACTAGAATGCTGATAAAATGACCCTTCATCTTGTCTGCCATTGATGGTAGCTGGAAGATGTAACACACAAGAGAGAGCATTTCAGAATTGTTTAACACATCATTTTGGTGGTGGTTCAAAGGGTACATTGGAATAGGAGTAGGATGGAAAGGAGATAATTTGGGTTGCGGTATTAGCAACCCGGACAAGAGGTGTCTAGTGTGTCTAGTGTGAATATAAAGATATAAAGAATCAGAGAGGAAAATTCCAGGGCATGGTAACTGATTCCAGTGATGACATTTACTGAAAAGCAGTGTAGAAGAAACAGTTTTGGGGAGACTCGAATGATTTGTGGTTTAGGGGTTGCTTGTGAGATTACAGTTTTATAGCCCAGGAGGCAACTCAATCTTTTGATTTGAAACTCAGGAGAGATATTTGGGTTGGAATACAGATTTGGTTGCTACCAGCAGGTAGATGACAATAACAGCCATTTAATTTTTACAGGACATATCGTTATGTCCTATACTGAATGAACCCTAAAGGCTCTACTATTCTAGTTTTTCTCTCTCCTTCTAGTGACAAATTGAAGCACTCAACTGTAAAACACCAAGTAAAATTGAGTGGGATAATTTGTACCTGCTTTAAGAAGGCAAGTAAACTAGATTCAGGCAACTCATAAATACAGTTTGGCTAGGAGGTAGGGTAATAAACATTCTCTCCAGTTCATGAATCTAGATTGTCAAGCAGGAAAGACTTTAGGGAAAGCATTGCTCAGCTAATTGCTCAGGTCCAACCATACCCATGACAATGGAGGGGATCACACGAATAGATGTGTAAGTGGAGGATTTCTCTTACAAGTGGTCTTGTCCTTTTTCCTTTTCCATGGGGAGATTATATATATGAACGAAGGATAGCAGTATCAGTAGGGAAGAGAAGCATGGTAATCCCTAGCCAGAGGATTTTCAGTAATTATTCATCTCCACATTCATTCTAGTCTAAAGGATTTTTTTCAGACAGTCAAAATCTTGAAGAGTATTTGGATCCTTATAGAACATTCTTAGTCCATGATTAAGTAAAGCCTTTGTATAGCAGGGTTTTGTTTTGTCCCCAGTAGCTGTAGTCTGTGCAGATTTACTGTTTGATCTCACCCTTATCACCCTTATTTATTTGGAAGACAGCTTCGGAAGACATGAGGGTATATTGTAGGTCTAACAATATCAGACATTCATGCAGTAGACACCGTGTTACAAACTTACATGTATTATCATGTTGTATTGATTTGTCAGCACAACCTCATGAGTTAGTGAACAATTTCATCCTAATTTTAGGGTTGAAACAACTGAGATTTGGAAAAAAAAAGTCTATTATAATATAATTAGTAGGTATTGGAATTGTCTCTAGAGTTAGAACTCTTAAGTTTTACATTTACATAATAGAAAATTAGTGCGTTGTCTTCTGATGAGGAAAAATATGTCACCGACCTAATCATTATATTGCCCTTGTTTGATAGCAATATTTTTCATAATTTGCTTCTATTTTTTGATTGGTTCAAAATAAAATCGCTGCCAAATTGTATATTGGGTATAAATTAGTCTCTTAACATTTTACATAATGTGGCTTCAGTTTCTCACTGAGTGCACAATAATCCTCTTCTCCCTTTAATCTTCTCTAAAAATTGGAAAGTTCTTTTATTATATTTTATAATCACTCTGTCTTTTAAGTATGTTCTCTTGAAAAACAGAAGGCTCTAACATGGATGTATTGATGTTTTCCTTTTCTACTGTTTGTTTGCTTTTAACCCCTATTGTGTGAAGGGAGTTCTCTTTGATCTGTCAGCCCCCCTGCCAGTTTTTCCTTTTGGTATCCTGTCTGTGAACGTTCGTGTGCTGACTGAAAACACAGTTTCTTGGATTCTACATTATATGAACTGAATCAGAGTCTCTAGGGATGAGGCGTATAAAGCTCAAGGGTTTTTATCAAGGATCCTATTTAAGTCTTATCAAGGATCCTAAGTAAGTCTTATACATACTATAGTTTGACAAGCACAGTTCTAGGGAGAGGTGATTGGACATAATTTTCTAGATTTTTATTTTTACCCTGCTAATCTTTAACTATATGATGAAAATACAAAATGTATTTTTATTTCCTCTGAAACTGCAGATAATACATTATCATTCCATACTCCTTATAAGTTTTGCAATATATTGTTAGTATCACATAATTAGTATATTAATATAATCCTACATATAAAACTCAAGTGTGTAAAGATTCATTTATTTAACATGTGGTTCAGTGTTGGAATTTGCAAACATGAATTAACACCAAATTCTACCCCTGAAATCAATATTACACACTATGTTAACTAACTTGAATTTAAATAAAATCTTGGAAGAACAAAACCAGACATTTTTAAAGAAGAGCAAAGACTCACAGCTGTGGACACAGAGGATAAAAATTTTATTCTGAAAGGAAGAACAAGAGACAAGGAAGATCTTACCATATCATTGGAAAAGGTTAGAAATTTTCCTTATTTCACAGCTAGCATGGCTGAAAGAGGGAAGGTAACACTATTGTATAAGCTAAAGACATCATGATTCAGTTTATCAGTTATCTTAGAAGAAAAAAAAACTAAATGGTTAGTCTTGCCACTTTCAAAACTACTGTAAACATAAAATTACTTAGGGTGAATAAACTGAATATAAAAAGATGGACTGGTTTTGAATTATGGTTAGGTAAGGGAATAGAAGGGACATGGGGGTAATAAGGCAGGAAATGGAAGCCATAGGGGCAGAAAATAAGAGGGCAGATCTAGGGAGGTTTATGAATTGACAATCATAGCAAATTAGTAAGGTTTATGTATCAGTGGGGAAACGCTGCAGGGGAAAGAATACAAGCATCTTAGACCGCTAATTGCTGCACACTATCTATTTCTTCCTCCTTCTTTAGGAGCAGATCATGAATATTACTTGGGTACTCAGTATTTTCACTGAGTTACAACACTCCCCATCCTTCATACCTAGATACGCTATGGAGACAATATTTGAGCCAATATGACATAAAGAAATTATAGAAGGTGGTTAATATTGTTAACCCAGTTGCGAGAAGCACTCTGTGTCCTTCCACTCCTTCTCTGTCCTGCTGTCTGGATTTGGATGTGGTGCACAGAGCTCCAGCAGCTCTCTTGTACCATGCAGTGCATAAGCATGGATGCCAAGCTTGGGTGTGGCAGCAGAATGATACAATAAACTCGTTCTCCTTGGTGATGCACACACCAACCTTGGACTACCCACGTCCAGAATTTTTATGTAAGAGAGAAATTCTACCTTGATTAGGATCCTAGCTTTGTTTGCTTATTTGTTAGTTATCTAAAGCTGAAACTAATTTGAACTTAAAAGGTAGTCAGCAAAGAGAGTAAATATGTTTCACTTTTTTTTCTCCATCTTTTCTTCAATTGACTTTAATGGAACCAAAATTTTAGCCCTAACTTTGGCTTTATTCTTCTTATTTTTTGGTCTTTATTTAAATTCCAGTTAATTAACATACAGTGTAATATTAATTTCAGGTGTACAACGCAGTGATTCACCACTTCTATACAACAGCTGGTGCTCATCACAAGTGCACTCCTTAACCCCATCACCTACTTAACTGATACCCCCACCCACCTATCCTCTGGTAACTATCAGTTTGTTCTCTATAGTTAAGACTCTATTTCTTGGCTTTCCTGCCTCTTTTTTGTCACCTATGATAATTTGTTTCTTCAATTCCACATATGAATGAAATCATATAGTATGTGTCTTTCCCTGATCGACTTATTTCACTTAACATAATACTGTAGCTTCATCCACATCGTTGCAAATGGCAAAAATTCATTCTTTTTATGGCTGAGTAATATTCCATTATATATAAATATATATACCACATCTTCTTTATCCCTTCATCAGTCGATGGACATTTGGTCTCTTTCCATAATTTGGCTATTGTTGATAATGCTGCGATAAACATTGGGGTGCATGTATTCTTTTGAATCAGCATTTTTGTATCATTTGGGTAAATACCTAGTACTGAAATTGCTGGATCATAGGCTGTTCTTTTTTTTTTAACTTTTTGAGGAACCTCCATACTATTTTCCAGAGCGACTGCCCCAGTTTACATTTTCACCGAAGGTGCAAATGGGTTCCCCTTTTTATGCATCCTTACCAACACATATTATTTCTTGTGTTGTTAATTTTAGCCATTCTGAATGGTATGAGGTGATATACCATTGTAGTTTTGATTTGTATTTCCCTGATGATGATTAATGTAGAGCATCTTTTCATGTATCTGTTGGCCATCTATGTGTCAAACTTTCACTATTTGCAGATGACGTGGCACTCTATATAGAAAACCCGAGATTCCACCAAAAAATTGCTAGAAGTAATACAAAAATTCAGTAAAGTCTCAAGATACAAAATCAATGTACAGAAATCTGTTGTATTCCTATACACCAATAATGAAACAGCGGAAAGAGAAATCAAGAAACCTATCCCAATTACAATTGCACCAAAACCATGAGATACCTAGGAATTAACCTAACCAAAGGGGTAAAAGATCTGTACTCTGAAAACTATAAAACAATTATGAAAGAAATGGAAGAGAACACAAAGAAATGGAAAAAATTTCCATGCTCATGGATTGAAAGAACAAATATCATTAAAATGTCTATGCTACCCAATGCAATCTACACATTTAATTCAATCCCTATCAAAATACCAATAGCATTTTTCACAGAGCTAGAACAAACAATCCTAACATTTGTATGGAAACACAAAAGACTCTGAATCCAAAGAAACCTTGAAAAAGAAGAGCAAAGCTGGAGGCATCATGATTCCGGGCTTCTAGTTATATTACAAAGCTATAGTCATCAGGACAGTATGGTACTGACACAAAAACAGACACATAGATCAATGGAACAGAATAGAAAACCCAGAAATGAACCCACAATTATATGGTCAACTAGTCTTTGTCAAAGCGGGAAAGAATATCCAATGGAAAAAAGATAGTCTCTTCAATAAATGGTGTTGAGAAAACTGGACAGCAGCATAAACAACAATGAAGCTGGGCCACTTTCTTCTACCACACACAAAAATAAATTCAAATGGGTAAAAGACCTAAGTGTGAGGGAAGAAACCATCAAAATCCTAGAGGAGAACATAGGCAATAACTTCTTTAACAGCAGCTGTAGCAACTTCTTACTAGACATGTCATCAGAAGGAAGGGAAACAATGCAAAAAATGAACTATTAGGACTTAACCAATATAAAAAGCATCTGCGCAGCAAAATTAAAAGGCAACCTTCAGAATGGGAGAAGATAATTGCCAATGACTATCTGATAAGGGTTAGTATCCAAAATCTATAAAGAACTTATCAAACTCAATACCCAAAAAACAAATAATCCAGTTAAGAATGGGCAGAAGACATGAATAGACACTTTTCCTAATTTAGGCTTTAAACTCAAATGTCTGGGAATTCCTTTAGCAATAGAGGAAAAGACATCATACGTACTCATATCCAAAGAAAGCTATTCTGCATCAAGGAGTCTAGACAGAGACTTGAAGAAGGATGGCACTTTAGAGTTTGTGCTTGCTGATATGCCTGGGTGGCTCAATGAATTAAGAGTCTGACTCTTGATTTTGGCTCTAGTCATGATCTCAGGGGCATGAGTTCAAGCCCCACGTTGGGCTACATGCTAAGCTTGGAGTCTGCTTAAGATTCTCTCTCTCTCCCTCACTCTCTGCCTCTCTCTCTTTCTCTCCCCAAAAAAAGAAATTTAGGGTTTCTGCTTGCTAATAAATAATGATGTTATTGGTAATGATGTTATTGGTTAATACAGTTAATGATGTCACTAGTCAAAATCTTTAATTCCTTAAACAAATCATTGCCAACTCATATATCTAGTACATGTTGGTCTGGGAATCATAGGCAATATCACCTTAGTGCCTGGTCCTGCACTTTTCAAGCAACTGCTTTATAATCTACTCCTATCAGTCTGACCTTTATTTCTTACATTCTGAAAGTGGTATTTCAGAAAAAAAAAGCAATGAGCAAAGATCCTGAAGCAATGAAACAGAGCCCTCAGCTTTAATAATTTTGATAATATGTACATTTGTGAATGAGCTGTGTGAATTTTTTTATTGACAGTGATGGTAGATTTAGCTGATCCATCTTTGGTAAAAGAGGAATTGACTAAGGGTCAAATTCTTAGATGTCCCTCAGATTAGAGGGAAGGGCCACAGAATCAACTGTTCATTCTTTCCTTTTGTTTGTTTATTTTTTTCCTATAATTTCAGTTTGTCTTGTTTTGTATACTTTTGTGTAGACTGAAACTTAAATAATTCATAGTTATGTAATGGTATTTTGCTTTTGATATATCTACTAATTTTCCCAAGTCTGCTAATATGATCACTAGAAAATGTAATTAAAGGAAGTGATGGACAAGTATTTTGTTTCTGTAGCCCTAACACTTAAAACATTTACTAGACAATCTAATTGAAAACACATTTTTCAACAAATTAGGAAAATGTTAAAATAACAGGAGATAGCCATATACAAAGTCCTATAAATTCATAAAAAAGGCTACACTATGAATATAAATATCATTTAAATTGAATTTAAGTGCATATAGTGGCCTGATTCACAATTAACACAGGAAAGTAAGGGCCTACACATTTGCTGTGATTTCAAGAAGTACAAAATACAAAATTAGCTGGTTTTTTTTTTTTTACCAGCTAAATTATGTCTGAAATCCAAAAGTAGAATTAAATAGCAGAGCATCCCTTGAGCACAAAGGACTGGATTCATACTTTTACCTTTGCTTTCTCCCAATACTCACTATAATTGCTCTAGTAAAGACTAGATGCACAGGGACCAAGGGAAGGAGAGATCACAATATATTTGTGGAAGAGGGAAAACAGGTAGATGAATGTTCAGTGATTTAAAAGAGCAGGGAAATTAGAAATCCAAACAAGTGGTCAGGAAAATGCAAAAGACAGACAATTCATATTCAACCATGGAAAGGCTCAGATACAAGAGGCAACAGGGGTCTCCAAAAATGGAGAGTCAGGTGGAGAAGTTTTGTTTTAATTGTATAAGATGCTGTTTGTTACCTGATCCCTTTTCACATCTGGCACAGCTGGCAACTACAGTTGCTCAGTGCCAACAGGAGAAATTCACTCTATCAAGAGTCATACTAGATACTATACTAGAAGGAATCCAGACTCTGGGATGTTAGTCACAGATAGCAGGGGTATTAAGTGAAATGCAATACACTGAGCTGTGAGATTCATCAGCCCATTTGCACAGTTACCTATCACTGTCAGGCTTAAAATCCGTCATTAGGAGTGTGAAAGTTTCATTTCTAGATAAAAGCCTGTACAAGGTAATATTCTTAAAAATACTGACTGTAGGGGTTCCCCTGTCAAAACATGTCAACTGGAGGTAGATCACCCACCAGTTTGCAAGCCCTGGTCAAGCATTCAGACCTTCAATATACTTTCCAGTGCTTCTTACTAACAGGAGTTCATAGCAAATAATGGCAGGAAATTTAGGTAAGCAATTCAATATGAAAGGCAAAGACCAAAATGAAAAGATGTAAAGGAAATGACATATATATATGTGTGTGTGTGTGTGTGTGTGTGTGTGTGTGTAATGAGAGAGAATATGAGTGCAAGTGAGCATGCAAACAGGAAACAGGAATAAATATTTATATTCTCAGAGGAAATTAGAAAATATTCCATGACATAAGAAAAAAGATGCTAAAGATAAAATTTAGAAAATCATAAAAAGGCTTGATGGACATTTAAAATATGATAGCTCAGTCAGTTAAGCCTCCGTCTTTGGCTCAGGTCATCATCTCATAGCTGAGGTTCAATCCCTGCGTTGGGTTCTGTGCGGACAGCTCAGAGCATGGAACCTGCTTCAGATTCTGTGTCTCCCTCTCTCTGCCACTCCCCCACTTGCATTCTGTCTCTCTCTCAAAAATAAACATTACAAAAAAATAAAATATTATAGCAGAAATTAAGAATGAAAGAATTGGAAGCAAAATTGAAATACTCTCTCAAAGAGTAGGAAAAAAGATCATGCAATGAAAAAGTGAAAGTAAAAGTAAAAGTGAAAAAGTAATGATATTAGGGAATAACTATAGGTTGTCCAGTAACTGAATGATAAAAATTCCAGAGAGAGAGAGAACTGAGAAGCTAGAGGAGAGAAAATTATCAGGCAAATAATTTAAAAATGTTTTGAAGAACTGAATAATTAATATGTAATTATTCAGTTCTTCAAAACATTTTTAAATTATTTGCCTGATAATTTTCAATTATCAATAATTAATATGTTTCCAGATTGAATAGGTCTGATAGTGTCTAGAAAATATATTTTAAAAGGTATATCAAAAAGGAATCTGAGCAATGAGAAAATCCTAAAAAAAAAAATGTATATATCTATATGTATGTGTATATATGTGTGTGTGTGTGTGTGTGTATATATATATATAGAGAGAGAGAGAGAGAAAGAGAGAGAGAGAGAGAGAGGGACATACAAGGTATCTAAAAATTGTATGTTCAGACATACAAGGTATCTAAAAATTTCCTCTCTTGCGCTCTTTCCAAGGATTCCACCGAAAGAGGCATTCCACCAAAATGAGACAATGAATTAAAGAGTGAAATATATTTTAAGAAACAGAGGATTAAAGCTGTATCTGGGAAAGAATCTCCCCCAAAAATTAAAACTGAAGAGCCCAAGATATCAACTTTGCATTGAATTTGGAGAACAATTCAGTTCTCAGAGTCCAGATTTGAGGAGAAGGATTTAGTACTCCCAAAGAAATATTTTCAGAAATAAAACACACCAAATAGGATGTTTGATGATTTTTAATATTTTTAAGAGGAAATTTACAATTCTGATTGGTAGTTTGGAAGTCGGTTACTGATACATTAAGATACAAAGAACAAAGCAAACAAAACAAAAATAATTGTTACTTAAAGGACAATGAAAAGAAAGAAAATGAAAATGAAATCATAATGTACTTCAGCAAAACATTTTATTTATAATGTAATAAAGACATTGCCAAGCATTGACTTTAGCAAACATTATTAATAACTGAGGAGCTGGAGAAATGGAAGGATGTTTTGATTTACAATTTAAGAGACCTGCTAAATCCATACTGGATATTTTTAAAAACTAAAAACCAGAAACAATACTATAAATACATTACTTAGAAACATGTAGTTAAATGTGAAATTATCAAGTGAAAGAGTTGAAATAGGTCGTTTCTGAGAAAGAGAATATATAGTAAGAAAGGGGGAGTGTTTTTCATAAAAATGTCATGGATTTTGCAAGATGGACTACACTATAATATTTTCATTTATAATTCTAAATAAAAGAAAAAATATTTTGTAGAAGATGTAAATATTCCTTGCACAATAACATCTTAAGGCTGTTATGCCTTTGTAATTGGAGTGTTCAATATTATCAGCTCTTTCTTAAGCTGGCTTTGCACAGAATTGGAGGAGAAGGAAGCAGGGGCCACTGTCTGTGGGGGTGAATGGAAGAGGAAGACACAGCCATACATATCCATTTCATACTTTCTAGCTTACCCTGCTGCTGCTTGGGGCACTATTTATTATCTAACGGCAAAAGATCAAACATAATTCACTATGTTAAAAATAACAAGTCACTATTTTAATGAAGAAAAAGTACAAAAAGCCAGAAAATATTGAAATATATTTTTATGATAATAAATATATAATAAATCTATGTTATTATGTAATTCTATTATTAAGAAATATGTTTTGGATTTGTATCATACACTATACAAAGTGACACAAAGCAGGACTCTAACTTTTACAGTGACTTCAAATGATTCTGTGCTATGGCAGAATGATTTACTTACAATCAGGACTTTTTTTTTTTTTTTTTTTTTTTAATCATGACTGTTCTTCTGTTACCATTTTTATGCCACCTTCCTTTGGGAATCAATATTAATACTATTTCCAAGCATGATAGGAAGATCAATCTGAGAGTTATTTTTTTCCAACGGTTGCCTCCAAGGACCTGTTTATAAAGTTAAACCTCTTCTCAAGGACTCTTCTTCTGATGTGATTGAGTGAAGAGATTGATGAAGTCAAACAAACTTGCAAAAATCTTTTAGGAAAAAACTCTATAAAACAGAAAAAACCCTGATCTTTAGGTAATACAGGCCTTTGCCTTCTCTCTCTCTCCCCCTCTCCCTCCTTCCCTTCCTCTCCGTCTCCCCAGATGCATATGCAAATACACCACACACACATCAATATAAGTAAATGCATCTATCATCTATCATCGCCCTATCTATGTACAGTTACAGGCTGAAAGGTGTGTTGAATTGTCATGGCAATAGATATTACAAAAGATCAGATTGCAATATTATTACTCTTCTGTTATTTTTCACATAATGTTGAGCTACATATTAATGATAGATGGAGCATGCTTCTAATGGTCTTAACCACCTGAAGCAAATGGAGCATTGTCTAATCTTTGAGGATTTCCCAAAGAAACATTATATAAAGATCTCCTGGATATTTTTTAAAGTTGCAAATTACCAAGTCAATGTCTACAGAATTATCATGTCCAGAAACAGAGCCTTTTAAAATACTTGCTTCTTTGTGAAAAAGTGAAAATCACTGTCTGGGTCCTTCCTTACATTTGCTATGCATTTCTCAGTATGAAATAGGATCCTATTGTCATTAAGATGACCAGCATTTAAATTTTGGCTCAAACAATCTATTGCACTGCACTGCAAAAGAATATGAAAATTTAGAAAGAACTATATAGTTCTTAGATTAGATTAAACCAGTGGCTCCTGAGAGTGGTTCTGTATACTAGCTGGATCAGTATCTTGTGGACACTTTTATTTAAAATAGATTAGGATATGTTAACTAAAATTTAAATAAACACTTGAAACGACAAAAATAGATTAGTAACTTTCCCCATAACCCTAAGATCACAACTTTCTAGAGTGTATTCTGATAAGTAATAGATAAAAATTGAGCTGTTTCAAACTACCTGCTTAGACTGAGGTGATTTTTGTCTTAAACACAGCCTTTATTTATATTTAATTATAATAAACACTGAATAATAATAGTTTCTGCCACAGTTTTAAGGTTCTATTGCATAAAGCCACAGACACAATGGCTGAAAGATAGATCTTCCCCAGAGTTACAAATTTAAAGGGTAAGAAACCACAGGGGTGGGGTGTAGGGTGGAGAATCCTTGCTTTAATTTGTCACTGGGCTTTGAGATCTTGACTCTTGTAGAAATAGGAATTCATCCCTTAGGCTCACAGGTATTTTTTCCAAACTACAATGGACTTTCAGAACCTTGAATGAAGGTCTGAGGGAGCACATGGTATAAGATATTTTCTGAAGACAAGATATTAAGTCACATGTGTCATGAAGGAGCAGTGAAACTTCAGATACAGTGACAGGAATATAATTGCCAGAGAACTTCAAGAAAAAAAATCTTGTCATCAAAGATAGATTTCTTTTAAAGGGCTGGAAAGACCCCAAATATTTATAATGGTTATCTGTGGGTTACAGGGACCATTTAAAATTTTTTCTTCTTTATAGAATTCTTTAATTTTTTCTCAGTAAAGATCATGCAATAGTATTATATTCAGGAAAAATAATATGTTTCCTGAAAATTTTTAACATGCTTCCCTAAATGGAAAAATAGGTAGGTTTATTTTTATTTTTATTTTTTTATGGTCACATTGCTGGAAAGTGAGCTGGCAAATATTCAAACTTTGGTCAGTCTACTTCAGGCTCTGCCTCGGTTCACAAAATTTGCGTCTATGTAGTAGAAAGTGTTCCTGGTTAATTTGGGCATTTGAGATTTTTCAGATTTGGGTTTGAGGGTTCCAGTATGTCTCTAGGAGTGAAGAGCCATCTTGACAATAGCTACAGTGTGGTAGGACAGTCAGAGAAAAGGCCATGATATGGGAGAATATGCTTAATTAATTTTACCTACAGTGTTTCTTTAGGAGATAATGGGACTTTATGAATTGAGATTGTTAATAAAGTTAATAGAGGACATATCCAAGTAAAATATAGGATATTCCTGTTTTTCTTTTATGTGAGATTCCCAGAAAGACCAAAGGATTTTTGAAAGTTCAACGTATACTCGACCTACAGACTTAGGTGGGTGTAGACGTGAACTTGACAGTCCTACATGGCGATCTGCTTGTTAGATGTTGGTACAGCTATTGTATGTTTAGATTTATTGTTAAATACATCCTGCAACATTTAAGTGTTTTTAACAGCATGGATATAAATATAGGAGATGAGCAGGAAAGCTTATGTACAAGGGAGCAGGATTATTTGATAGTGACTAACATTTCTAGACAGGAATATTCATGAATGACTTTCTGCTTTTGACAACTTGGCAGCTGTCACTGTACAAAAGGACATTTGTTTAGAGTGGGTTTGCAGGCCCTGTTCTGAGAACTGTATTTTTTTAAGAAGTCCAGCTCTCTTTAATTCTCTGAGTCACACATATGTGACTAAATACAAAATTTTCAGTGCATTCTCTGAAATTTTATGCTCCTCCTTGCTCTGAAAAGAGAAACTGGAAAGTCCTCCTTGATGGACATAGGAGCATGGACAGATAACAATTACTTAGACATCTCCATGTCTATGCCGCGATTAGTCACCATACCTCATGCGAGTCAATTAAAATGATACAATCCCAGATCCTAGTGGATGTAGAAACTGAGCAAACAGTTCTTGAATCTCCAATGTTTGGGGAAAGGTTTTATTACTTTTGTTTTTTTTTTAATTTTTTTTAACGTTTATTTATTTTTGAGACAGAAACAGAGCATGAATGGGGGAGGGTCAGAGAGAGAGGGAGACACAGAATCCAAAGCAGGCTCCAAGCTCTGAGCTGTCAGCACAGAGCCTGACATGGGGCTCAAACTCACGGACCGTGAGATCATGACCTGAGCCGAAGCTGGACGCTCAACTGAGACACCCAGGCGCCCCATACTTTTAATCACTTCATCGTGATTTCCTACTCTGCTTCTTCTTAAGCTACTGTCTTGTGATGAAATTCACTCAGAAGTTAAATGGGCATGAGCTTCTATGTAATTACTGCTGCCTAGGATGTGAGTATAATGGCTGGAGCACTATCAGTCCTACTTGTATCATTGCAATAACTTCCTGCTTGGCTTTCTGCTCCAACTCTTGAACCATTACTGTCTCTTCTCAATAGAACAGCCGGAGAGATTCCTTTCAAAGACAGAGGAATCATTTCACTCTGTTATAAACTCTCCAGTGACCTTCCTGCTCATTAAAAGGGAAGCCAAAGTCATGTTGGTGGACTACAGATCACTACAGTTTGGAGTCTTTTAAAATTTGGATCTCATCTTAAATTCCTGTCCCCATGTCTTAGACTCTGGGTCTAAAGTTCTCTCTTGTTTAGCAAGAAAGTGGGACGCAGGAAGAAAAACAGGTGATGGCTAATGTCTGGGAAAAGACAAGAGCCCTGAATAAGGATCCTTGCCCTGTTTTTGTCAGGATCAGAAGGCTTATAAGCATGGCGATGGATGTGCCCAAAGCAACAATGAATCTGTGAACATTAACTTGTGGATGTGAGGGAAAGGGGGTCTTGAAGATATACAGGGTTAGGGGTTTGGGTTAATACAAAACAAAATCTGGGTGCTGGGCAGTCGGGAGGAAGGTTGTTTACAATGGACATGAGGCAGCACCTGTTTATCTTAGTTAGCCTAGGGGTAAGACAGATAGGGGGAATAACCTCAGGGTTAATAAGGCATCTTTTCTTTTGTTAACCATCTCTGCTCTGGGCTGCTTTGCCTGCAGCTCAGGGGTCCTTAGTTCAATTTACCTAACTTGGCTCCATCCTCTTATGAAAGCATCTTTTCTGCTATAGTACTAAATTGGGGGTGCTTCCACCCTGAATATCTAATCTTGTTTATTTCATATACCTATGTATTAGGCACCTTTGCACCCATTCCTATTTTGGGTCTTTCCCCTTCCTCTCTATTCTGGGGGCTCTGCACCCCTTTCTATTCTGGGGTACCTTTTCACCTCCCTATTTTTAGGGGCTTTACACCTCCCTATTCTTAGGGTGCCTTTGCACCTCCCTCTTCTTGGGTTGCCACTCTGGTTTACCCAAACTCAGGTGTGAGCATTCTATGGCTTTGTATTTCTTTATGCCTTGTTAACCCATTGGTGTAAGCATTCTATGGCTTTGTATTTCTTTATGCCTTGTTAACCCATTGGTGTAAGCCCAGGGGGATTCCTAAGCTTATCTCCCACACCCCATACTTTTCACATGACTCATTCTCCTCCAATACACTAGCCTCTTTCTTTTCCTTAATTGATTCATGCATGCTGCAGACCATGACTTTTTTCCTTCCTCTATCTGGAACATGCTTCTTCAAGATGCCTCCCTTATCCCTTCAAGTTTTAGACAATTCTCAACTGCTCAATGAGACCTCCTTGACCAACTTATTTAAAATTATTATGCCCATCACTCCTTATCCTTTCTTCTTTGATTTATTTTTCTTCATGGACCTTCCTATCTTCCAACTTGGTATAACATGTAATGATTTTATTTAAGGTGTCCTCGATGACTAGAATACAAACTTTGTGTTGGTGAGGCTTACTTGTTTCCCTTTTATCACTACTCTATCTGCTATACCTCGAACACTGCTCAGCTCCAGAGCTTCTTGTTCATGTGCCCAGTGCAATTGCCAACAGCCTCAGACTCAGAAGGGCCCCCACAGTTTTGGATTTAATACTCTGCAGTTGCCATCTTGAAATGTAATTCTTTTTTTTTTAACATTATTTTTTTGAAGTCTATTCATTTATTTTGAGAAAGACAGAGAGAGTGTGAGTGGGGGAGGGTCAGAGAAAGAGGGAGAATCTCAAGCAGGCTCTGTGCTGTCAGAACAGAGCCTATGTGGGGCTCGAACTCACAAAACCATAAGATCAGGACCTAAGCTGAGATTGATAGTCAGATGCTTAACCGACTGAGCCACCCAGGCTTCTCTTGAAATGTATTTCTTGAATGTAATTTTTAATTTTGTTTTTTTAGAAAGGAGAAACAACGCTCTTTAAAATATTTTTTTATTTATTTTGAGAGAGAGAAAGAGAGAGAGAGAGGGAGTGGGGGAGGAACAGAGAGAGAGGGAGAGAGAGAATCCCAATTAGGCTCTCACTGTCAGCACAGAGCCTGACTGACACAGGGGTTGAATCCATGAACCGTGAGATCATGACCTCAGCTGAAATCAAGAGTTGGACACGACCAACTGAGCCACCAGGGGCCCCTCTTGAATGTAATTCTTAATGATTTTCTCTTTGAGTTTGTATTGTAAGTGAAGTCCAATTAGCCAATGAAATATGTATCTGGGTCTTGGAGCCTGAGCTCTGAGGGCCTGTCTCCTGCCATTTCCCTGCCTCCTCTGGCAGATTCTGAGCTACCTGCTCCCCTGACTCCAAGGATCCCAGATTCTGTCTGTTTTTCCCTTGCTGCCCTTGTCCCTGGCATCTTGGGTAGGTCTTAGTAATGGCAGTTGGACTGGTATCATCATAATGCATTTGGTGCATGACTTGGTGGAGTTGAGCCTTTTTCTGCCCCATTCAATACCAAAGGTGAGTAAATCTTACAGTCACTATTTCTAAACACCTTCCTTTTATAACCATCAACTTATCCCTTCTATGTGTACTGAGGTATATATTAAGAGCTAGTCATTTTCTTCATGGATTATGCAATGGCTTAGCTAGTTTCTGGCCAGTTTTTTCTCCTTTCCAATCATTCCAAGGTCTAGGATTAGACTCTCTTTCTTCCAGCAAGCCCCGTGGCTCTCCATCTTTCTCAGCATGTTCTTACATTTCCTTATTTTGTAGCAGTATGTGTTATATGCCACGTTCCTTTTATGGAAACAATAATTTACAAGTTCAGTTTAAAGGAAAGTAGTTAGGAACTGAAAATAAACTGTGGATAGCATCCCTTACTACAGGCTTTCAAAGATATGTCAGTTTTCAGGAAATATGTTTATATTTTTAAGAAAGTATTTGATTTAAATGGTATATTTCTAAATTATAATGGTACAATAAGTATTTCCATCCAGTTATTGCAGAAGGCATAACCTTTTAAAGATACTCTACAGATGTCAGAATTTCTTAATCAAAATCCTAGGAAACCTAATCAATTTTGTAGAACGTGGATACACCCTCTTAAAATAATCTCATTTTAATGAGAAGTGTGGGCTCACAGATTGTCCTGCTAGCTTCCTCCCACCCCACCCCCCAGCTCAACAGAGCCACATCCAGATCTGCATCCTGGGAGCAGGCCATTATATAATGAGAAAATAAATACATTTCACTTTTAGATTTCAAAGGCAAGCTGTTAGGTTATTTCATCCTGATCATTTTTTTTAGACATCTTTTCTGCACATCAAGATTGTCGGTTGTTCCCCTCTGACATGTGTGAGGAAGTAAGTGAGCCTAAGCCAAGAGAGTAAAGTAGGAAAATGAATGAATAAGAAGGAAGAATTACAAAAGAAAAGCATTTCCATGGGTAATAATGAGAAAAAAAGGCTGTAAATGACCATCAGCACATCCTGTTAGATAGCAAATTACCTAATTTCTTGGCCTTCTTTGTACCAGCAAACATAAAACCTGGATCAAATCACCAACCTGAATCCTAACTAGAATTTCTAATGCTTTCACTTTCCTCTAAGTAATTATCCCCAATATTCAACAACTTATGTCTCAGATAATTTATTAATATACTAAATTACCCCATTTTAATTTGAGATGAACAATCCAGTTAT
The DNA here is from genome assembly GCF_023721935.1 of Panthera uncia. Classification (NCBI taxonomy): domain Eukaryota; kingdom Metazoa; phylum Chordata; class Mammalia; order Carnivora; family Felidae; genus Panthera; species Panthera uncia. The sequence continues at coordinate 52,805,394 of NC_064807.1, read as the reverse complement.
TTCAGTGTTTTGATGTATGAAATGGTTCCCAGGAAATAAATGTAATCATGCAAACATACCGAAAAAAAGCAAATGATACTTGTCTTCAAGTACTCCTAGGATTATTAAAATACATATATTCATTTGCTAACCAGTTAGCCATGTGAGAAGTAAGATGATTCATTTTCAAAATACCAAATGAAAGCTGTGCCCTCTAGTTAACTATAGGTTTACAACCTACCAGAAATATGTACAACCCCCACCCCCACCCGACAATGGAGTCCCAAACCCTTAGACACTTCACTTCCTAGTTCTTCTTCCTCTCCCCATTTCGTGGGCTTATTTTCCCGGGCTTTGCAATGAGCGTTCGCCAAAAAACTGACTTCCAGGTAAGGCTGTAATTTCCATAGTACTTAGCCAGTGAGGAATCAGAAGGACTTACACGCTAGGAGATAAATTGCCGGCTGTAACTGACTCAACTGTGCCTGTCCATCAGACACTCGCTCTTGCAAGAAGGTTGATTAAAGCCTCGCTTCACTGTGCTCTGAGTCTCCACGTCCTTCCTTTAATTGAGTCAGTGGGCTTATTTCTCATAGCCATCAAAATGTATTTACCACATTTTTTTGTAGAGGTCTCTAGAGATGTGGAGAATTAGCAAAGGGTGATGTGCCCAAAACCTTAGGAAAGGTACAGACAGAAGTTCTAGAGTAATAACAGCTGACATGTGTGAGTAGAGCTACTTAAAAGTGCCAACTGGGCTAATGAGACAATTACAATTAATGTGTTTAGTGCCCACTGTGTTTGAGGTTTCCTAGCAGGCACTGGAGATAGGAAGGTGAATGAGAAGCACAAAATTCTGGATTGTAAAGCAAAAGGATTAAAATAAAATGAAGTTAACAGGGTACACTGCAATGGGAATAATCTCTTCCACATATTCTGGGATACATGAGAGAAAAGTGGGGAGAGAAATGGATATCATTTCAATTACTGAGTATAAAAACCTTGCAAAAATAATAACTAATGTTCAGAGATTTTTTCAACGGGTGCCAGGCGCTCAGTTATGAGCATTAGAGGAATTATTTCATTTAATCCACAGAAAATCACATGAAATAAAGACTCCCCTTATCCTCCATTTCTAGAGTTTTGCCCTGAGGCTCAGAGTTTAACTAACTCTCTAAATTTACACAGCTATTAGTGGCAGACTAATCCCAGAGGCTGTACCCTTAATAACTACACTGTGCAATGTAAGATTGCATTTTAGGTATGGTAAAAATAGTGAGGGAAGTCAAGCCTGTAGTAACTAACATTCTCAGGCTCACAAAACTTTTGAGAAGGAAATGCTATTAAAAGTAATAACTACATGATTTCAGATTACCTGTTTTTTGGGTTTTTTGTTTTGTTTTGTTTTTCAACTAAACCAAAGCTGCCTCCTGATGAGATTAAAATGGAAGTTTGGGGTGATGAGCAAGAGAAGTGAGTGGAAATGAGGTTGACTGGGCAGCAGGGTGAGAAATCAGTGGGAGGCTGTATAATTCCTACTTATGCAAGCTGTGTATTTTTATGTTATAGTTTGACATCTTTTCCACATTTCAATCTGCATGAGTTTTGGAAGAATTAATTTAATGAAAAAGCATATTTAATCTTTCGGAAGAAGGAGAAAAAGCAATATTTATTTTTATTTCTCCATCCAAATATCACAGACTCTACAGTGGCTAGAGTCTAACTGAATATTTTAAGTAAATAACACTGTAAATCTTTCAAGAAATATGAGTACTTTAGATATTTAAGGAAAATAGTGTGGTTTCCAGAATTGATGTGCACTTATAAGGCACTTGGAGAGGACTAACTCATTTTCCTTCAAGATGCTGGATGAACTTCTACTTTATGCATCAATATTTCTGATGCTGCCCAGGTACATTCAGTGGAGGAGAATGTGTTAGAGCAGTGGCTACCAGAACATTTGAATTGCTGTTCCATTTAATTTCATTTTGTATCCCTTCTTGGTTAAGTTTTCTGACATATGCTCAATGTATTGTTTATATTGTTAATGATGATAATACTAATATTTTCCTTATTTCTTTTTCAAATTCATGCTTTGAAAGGCATCTCTGAACTAAGAATCAAAATGTACACATATCGTCTTCTATTTCTTGTAATGTTTAATGATAGTATGCAATTTCTCAAATAAGCCTATTATAGACTAATTATTAGACACCAAGCACTACAATCTAATGATAAGTATATTTATTAATTGCTTGTCATTTTCTTTGTTTAGAATCTTTTTTCTTTAAATTAATTTGTTTATTTTTTAACTTAAATCCAAATTAGTTAGCATGTAGTGCAAGAATGATTTCAGGGAGTAGATTCCTTAATGCCTCTTACCCATTTAGCCCATCCCCCCTCCCACAACCCTTCCAGCAACTCTCTGTTATTTCTCTATATTTAAGAGTCTCTTATGTTTTGTTCCCCTCCTTGTTTGTTTTTTTTTCTGTTTTTTTAAAATATGAAATTTATTGTCATATTGGTTTCCATACAACACCCAGTGCTCATCCCAACAGGTACCCTCCTTAATACCCATCACCCACCCTCTCCTCCCTCCCACCCCCCCATCAACCCTCAGTTTGTTCTCAGTTTTTAAGAGTCTCTTATGTTTTGGCTCCCTCCCTCTCTAACCTTTTTTTTTTCCCTTCCCCTCCCCCATGGTCTTCTGTTAAGTTTCTCAGGATCCACATGGGAGTGAAAACATATGGTATCTCTCTTTCTCTGTATGACTTATTTCACTTAGCATAACATTCTCCAGTTCCATCCACGTTGCTACAAAAGGCCATATTTCATTCTTTCTCCTTGCCAAGTAGTATTCCAATGTGTATATAAACTACAATTTCTTTATACATTCATCAGCTGATGGACATTTAGGCTCTTTCCATAATTTGGCTATTGTTGAAAGTGCTGCTATAAACATTGGGGTACAAGTGCCTCTATGCATCAGTACTCCTGTATCCCTTGGGTAAATTCCTAGCAGTGCTATTGCTGGGTCATAGGGTAGATCTATCTTTAATTTTTTGAGGAACCTCCACACTGTTTTCCAGAGAGGCTGCACCAGTTTGCATTCCCACCAACAGTGCAAGAGGGTTCCCATTTCTCCACATCCTCTCCAGCATCTATAGTCTCCTGATTTGTTCATTTTGGCCACTCTGACAGGCGTGAGGTGGTGTCTGAGTGTGGTTTTGATTTGTATTTCCCTGATGAGGAGCGACGTTGAGCATCTTTTCATGTGCCTGTTGGCCATCTGGATGTCTTCTTTAGAGAAGTGTCTATTCATGTCTTTGGCCCATTTCTTCACTGGATTATTTGTTTTTCAGGTGTGGAGTTTGGTGAGCTCTTTATACATTTTGGATACTAGCCCTTTGTGTGATATGTCATTTGCAAATATCTTTTCCCATTCCGTCGGTTACCTTTTAGTTTGGTTGGTTGTTTCCTTTGCTGTGCAGAAGCTTTTTATCTTCTTGAGGTCCCAATAGTTCATTTTTGCTTTTAATTCCCTTGCCTTTGGGGATGTGTCAAGTAAGAAATTACTGCGGCTGAAGTCAGAGAGGTCTTTTCCTGCTTTCTTCTCTAGGGTTTTGATGGTTTCCTGTCTCACATTCAGGTCCTTTATCCATTTTGACTTTATTTTTGTGAATGGTGTAAGAAAGTGGTCTAGTTTCATTCTTCTGCATGTTGCTGTCCAGTTCTCCCAGCACCATTTGTTAAAGGGACTGTCTTTTTTCAATTGGATATTCCTTCCTGCTTTGTCAAAGATTAGTTGACCATACATTTGTGGGTCTAATTCTGGGGTTTCTATTCTATTCCATTGGTCTTTGTGTCTGTTTTTGTGCCAATACCATGTTGATGATTACAGCTTTGTAGTAGAGGCTAAAGTCTGGGATTGTGATGTCTCCTGCTTTGGTCTTCTTCTTCAATATTACTTTAGCTATTCAGGTTTTTCTGGTTCCACACAAATTTTAGGATAGTTGATTGGCATTGAATGTGTAGATAGCTTTGGGTAGTATTGACATTTTAATAATATTTGTTCTTCCTATCCAGGAGCATGGAATCTTTTTCCATTTTTTTGGTGTCTGCTTCAATTCCTTTCACAAGATTTCTATAAGTTTCAGCATATAGACTTTTCACTTCTTTGGTTAGATTTATTCCTATGTATTTTATGGTTTTTGGTGCAATTGTAAATGGGATCAATTCTCTGATTTCTCTTTCTGTTGCTTCATTGTTGGTGTATAGGAATGCAACTGATTTCTGTGCGTTGATTTTATATACTGCAGCTTTGCTGAATTCATGGATCTTTTCTCACAGTTTTTTGGTAGAATCTTTTGGGTTTTCCATATAGAGTATCATGTCATCTGCAAAGAATGAATGTTTAACATCCTCCTGGCCAATTTGGATGTCTTTTATTTCTTTGTGTTGTCTGATTGCTGAGGCTAAGACCTCCAATACTATGTTGAATAACAGTGGCAAGAGTGGACATCCCTGTCTTGTTCCTGACCTTAGGGGGAAAGCTCTCAGTTTTTCCCCACTGAGGATGATATTAGCGTTGGGTCGTTCATATATGCCTTTTATGATCTCGAGGTATGCTCCTTCTATCCCTACTTTCTTGAGGGTTTTTATCAAGAAAGGATGCCGTATTTTCTCAAATGCTTTCTCTGCATCTATTGAGAGGATCATGTGGTTCTTGTCCTTTCTTTTATTGATGTGATGAATCACAGTGATTGGTTTGAGGATATTGAACTAGCCCTGCATCCCAGGTATAAATCCCACTTGGTCATGGTGAATAATTTTTTTAATGTATTGTTGGATTCAGTTGGCTAGTCTCTTTTTGAGGATTTTTGCATCCATGTTCATCAGGGAAATTGGTCTGTTCATCAGGGAAATTGGTTCATCAGGGAAATAGTTCCCCTTTGTAGTGGGGTCTTTGGTTTTGGAATCAAGGTAATGCTGGCTTCATAAATGAGTTTGGAAGTTTTCCTTCCATTTCTATTTTTTGGAACAGCTTAAAGAGAATAGGTGTTAACTCTTCCTTAAATGTTTGGTAGAATTCCCCTGGAAAGCCATCTGGCTCTGGACTCTTGTTTTTTGGGAGATTTTTGAATACTAATTTTATTTCTTTACTGGCTATGGGTCTGTTCAAATTGTCTATTTCTTCCTGTTTCAGTTTTGGTAGTGTATATGTTTCTAGGAATTTGTCCATTTCTTCCAGATTGCCCATTTTATTGGCATATAATTGCTCATATTATTCTCTTACTATTATTTTTATTTCTGCTGTGTTGGTTGTGATCTCTCCTCTTTCATTCTTGATTTTATGTATTTGGGTCCCTTCCTTTACTTTTTGATCAAACTGGCTAGGGGTTTATCAATTTTGCTGATTCTTTCAAAGAAGCAGCTTCTGGTGTCATTGATCTGTTCTACTGGTTTTTTGTTTTGTTTGTTTTGGTTTGGTTTGGTTTCAATAGTATTGATTTCTGCTCTAATCTTTTCTATTTCCTGTCTTCTGCTGTTTTTGGATTTTATTTGCTCTTCTTTTTCCAGCTCCTTAAGGTGTAGGGTTAGGTTGTGTATCTGAGACCTTTCTTCCTTCTTTAGGAAGGCCTGGATTGCTATATACTTTCCTCTTATAACCACCTTTGCTGCATTCCCAGAGGTTTTGGGCTGTGGTGTTATCATTTTCATTGGCTCCCATTGCCAGAGACCAGCTCCAGCAACCAGGGGTTCCCGAAGGAAGAATGGCGTCGGTGAAAATAAAACAAAACTAAAATAAAAAAAACTAGAAAATAAAAAAACTAAAATAAAAAACTAAAACTAAAATAAAAAAAACGAAAATAAAAAACTAAAATTAAAATAAAAAAACGAAAATAAAAAACTAAAATTAAAATAAAAAAACGAAAATAAAAAACTAAAATAAAAACAAAAAATAAAAATGGACACAGGCAACAGCAGTGTGTTGAACTGACCCATTTATTGCAGTAAACGTGGCATTACATATGCTAGTGATTTCCAACATTACCTAATTTTGAAAATGTTCGTATGTATAAACAACCTTTAAGAAATAACATGGTGATTTTCCCCTAACTTTCCCGCATACCCTTTGATTATAATTTCTTACATTATTCCATTAAGCATCTGCATTAATCTATAATCTACAAAGCATTCGCTTTGCTGTTCTCGTGAAAGGCCCTCCATTTCTCAACACCTCAAGTGGAACAGTTACAGGGACATGACCTCCTAACCACATGAGGCCAGAAGAACAATATGTTTGCCTCGGTCCAGGTGCCAGAAAGGGGCTGAAAAAGCCTTAGAAACCCACGCCTCATACATTCTCAGAGAGACAATGCACCTAGGAACCAATGAACCATTCTTAACCGATTAGGTTAACCTTAACCAATTAGGTTCAGTCATAATCTGGAATGCCTCCAGGGGCCAGGTGGGCCTAGGGGTTGAAGTCACCTGTGCCAAGAGATACACTCCTTAGTTGCCAGAGTGAGGCTTTCTAATCCGTATGTCTCTTCTTCACAGGCCTTCTTTGCTGGCAAAGGTATGAGGCTATCCTTCCCGTTAGTAGAGGAGTCTCCATAGGGGATGGGAAAGGCTAAGTGTAAGGCCGCACAATTTCTTGCTGAACCTTATTCTCTTCCCTAATGGTTCTTTTCCCAGGGGGCCTGCCGAGGGCAATTCCCCAACATACAATACCCCAGGTACTTTAATAAGGCCAAATTACCTAAAAGCGGGTGTACAAGAAGCTTCACTGTCGTGGGCCGCCCTACAGTCACCAATCCATCCACAGCCCGGGCCCTGCCACTCAGGCTGGGATAGCTCGGCTTCCAGTATACTCCATGTACTTTTTAATTTCTTCTTTAACTGCTTGGTTAGCCCATTAATTCTTTAATAGGATGTTCTTTAGTCTCCAAGTATTTGTTACATTTCCAAATTTTTTCTTGTCATTGATTTCAAGTTTAATAGCGTTGTGATCTGAAAACATGCACGGTATGATCTCAATCTTTTTGTACTTGTTGAGAGCTGATTTGTGTCCCAGTATGTGATGGGAGACATACTGAAGAATGTTCCATGTGCACTGGAGAAGAATGTATATCCCCCTGCTTTAGGATGAAATGTTCTGAATATATCTGTTAAGTCCATCTGGTCCAGCGTGTCATTCAAAGCCATTGTTTTCTTCTTGATTTTTTTGTTTAGATGATATGTCCATTGTTATAAGTGTGGTGTTGAAGTTCCCTATAATTATGGTATTATTATCAATGAGTTTCTTTATGTTTGTGATTAATTGATTTATATATTTGTGTTCTTCCATGTTTGGAGCATAAATGTTTACAATTGTTAGATCTTCTTGGTGAATAGACCCCTTAATTATGATATAATGCCCTTCTCCATCTCTTGTTACAGTTTTCATTTTAAAATCTAAATTGTCTGATATAAATATGGCTACTCTGGCTTTCTTTTGTCAACCATTCACATGATAGATGTTTCTCCATCCCTTTACTTTCAAGCTGAAAGTGTCTTTAAGTCTAAAATGGATCTCTTGTACACAGCATCTAGGTGGATCTTATTTTCTTATACATTCTGTTACCCTGTGTCTTTTTATTGGAGCATTTACTCCATTAACATTTACAGTGAGTACTGTAAGATAAGAATTTATTGCCATCATGTTCCCTGTAGTGTTGGAGTTTCTGGTGGTGTTCTCTTCTGTTTAAAATCTATGTATGCATTGTCTCACTTAAGCATTTTTTTTAGGTGTTACTGTTATTAGCCCTGCTTTACAACCTTAAGTAATTCCTCAAAGCCACAGAGACATTTTGAGTTAGAACTTCATCTGTAGATGCCATGCTTACTCCTACCACTCACATTCTTGACTTGTTTATTGTGGTACATTTTTTAGCCAGACTGTTTTTTTTTTTTTTTTTGGTAAAACTATTCTCTTAAATAATGTAGAATGTCAACGTAATAGCTACATTTATTTTTATAATCATAGAATGATATTCAGGTAAAAAAAATAATAATTATGTAAGTTGCTTCACAATGAAAGATAATTGAAAATGAAAAAAAAAAAAAAACGCCACATGCAATCAATTTGTGTTGTTTCTGGCAACCAATAGGAAATGTTTTAGATGTCCACCAAATTGTGCTCTCACATACTATACCTGGTGGAGTAAGTAGCCCTTTAATATAGTGCTAGGCCAGAAGAATCTGATACAGCCTTGCATTTCAAGTTTTCTTTTCTTTTCTTTTCTTTTCTTTTCTTTTCTTTTCTTTTCTCTTTTCTTATTTATTTATTTGTTTGTTTATTTATTTATTTATAGAGGAGGGAGTTAGCTTCCTTCTATACAGGAAAACAAATGTACTGGAAATAACTGAGTTTCTGTCATAATCTTGATCTTCCTGCTACTATTTTCCTCATCTAGTGTATCTTTTCTTGTTTATTTTTTTTTACTTGTATTTTTCAGCCTTGGCAATTTCTTTTACTTCTACATAAATTTTTCCTCTAGTCTGGTCTACAATAAAATCCGTTTCCAATTTTCTCTTTGTTTTAGTAATCTCTGTTTACAATAAGGCCACTTGTCTATAGCAATATTTTCATGTCTTAAAGTTTCTTTGCAAACATAGCCATTAGTTAGACTCAGATGCTTTCTTTGGTTTGGAGGTGATACTAAAAACAAAGCAAGAAAATGGTTAGAGAATGTCTTTTGGGTGCTGGGGGTGGGGTGGGGGGTTCCTTGTGATTCCCTTTTGTTTTCTTTTTAGGAGGGATACAGACTTACACTTCTCCCTTTGTGACAGTCCTTAGCCACTTTTCTGAATTCAGGCTACTTTTCTTTAGCAGATCTGTTCTTTTGAATGCATATGATGACATTTGCCTCTTGGTTACTTAGTATCCCTTTGACTACTTAAATCTCTCTCTCTCTCTCTCTCTCTCTCTCATCTATTTATTTTTTCCTCAGTGGCAGCCCATCTGTCACTTTTCCTGGCACTGTCTCTGGGGCACTCAATTTACTACCTTGAATATATTTTGAATAATGCTTTAGAAAAAAATATATAGCTGGCATTCCTTTGGGCCCTTGTATGAGGATAGCTTTCAGTTGTCTTGATAAATAAAAGACAAATTGGATAATTAAAGACATTGCAAGTCCCTTTAGTTTACTATAAAACTTTATAATTATTGTTTATTTGTGTGCTGGGATCCACTATTACAGAGAATAATTTTGTAAATGGTCTAATTGTATTCCTCTTTATAGATAAACTTAATTATTATTAAATTTTGGCTTTAGTGTTTGTAGAATTCTTTCAAAATAACAGGAAAACTAACAAAATTTAAGAAAAAACAAAACAAAAGGGAAAAATGTTCCCTCCCATATCAACTTAGCTTCTATAAAGAATTGCAAGTCTCTGTGATATCTGGATTCCAGCCTTTTTTCAGCTTGAGCAAGGGTTTCATGACCACATCTTCTAATCTGCTTCCTATTTACTCTTTCCACACTTTGTAATCCAAATATTGAGCATGCATTGTTGACATTTTGTCAGTACTCTCTTTAAATGTATTTGCCTGTTTGTCATTTGTTTAAAATTGCCAAGATTTACTCTATTTTTATTTTTTACATTCCCTTTTTTAGAATGTTTGTGATATTAATCACTTTATGTTATTATTTTTGTTTTCTTATATTCTTTCCTCAATTCTTTAGATATATAAAGAGAAACATAAGTATAGATACAGATACGGGTATAGTGGATATGGATATGGAAATACACTCTCCCTTAATCTCAAATGGAGTTAAGTGTTTAAGGTTCATAATTATAGGAAAAAAACATAAAGACTGATATCTCTTGCTTCTAATAAATACTCTTCAATTATATGTTCTTCCTTTTTCTCTTGCCTAAGTTTAATTCATTACTTCTATATTTTGATTCTGTATGTGAATCCTTTTCACATATTCCTATGTTGGGGTTTTCTGTTCATGTATTCTTGGTTGAGAAGAGAGGCTGATCTTTGTCCGGTATTCCCCAAAATGTTTTGTAAGATTTTCTTAGGAACACTTGCTCTTCACTAGAATAATATTAGAATCCTCCTCTAAGATCTTAATTAATCTGGAGAGATAGATGATGAATCAGTTCAGTGATTGTGTCATAATAAGGTAGGTGGAAGGTTCAACACTAATTGCCTTTTCATTGACATTCTGTTTGTTGATAATCCCTATTGTAAGAAATAACTTTCATTATCAAGATGTGTGTGTGTGTGTGTGTGTGTGTGTGTGTGTGTGTGTGTTTTACCTTATTGGTGTACAGTTGGAATTTCCAAATAAAGGTGTGGCTGAAATTGACTAGGAGGAGAAGAAAGAGTGAAAAGAGAAAATAACTGAGGGCTGAGCCTTGAGAAACCCCAACATTATATGTGGAAATCCAGACAGATGAGTCATCAGAGCAGCCTAAGAGTGGCCAGAAAGAAAGAAGATAATAGGAGCCCACAGTCCTCCAGAGGCCGAGGAAGAGGAGTGTTAGGGAGGATCTGATCAGCCTATCAAAGGCCTGGTAAATAATGAAGGCAGGTGTAGTCTGTGTAAAAGAAACACAGAGAAACATTAATTAACTTTTGTCAACATGGCACTCTGGTTACTTTTGTGTGTGAAGTCCTGATGATCTGCTGGGGGGTTAGAAATAAAGTGCGGTGGGTTGAGGGAATGGCTTAAGCAGAAGGCTTCCAGAACAGAGGCTATTAACGGGAGAAGCAAGATAAGTTAGTAACTAGAGAGGGATGGGGATTTAAACAAAAACTTATTTTTTAAAGATTCAAGACAGTTGCAAATATTTAAATATGTGTAACAGGGGCGCCTGGGTGGCGCAGTCGGTTAAGCGTCCGACTTCAGCCAGGTCACGATCTCGCGGTCCGTGAGTTCGAGCCCCGCGTCAGGCTCTGGACTGATGGCTCGGAGCCTGGAGCCTGTTTCCGATTCTGTGTCTCCCTCTCTCTCTGCCCCTCCCCCGTTCATGCTCTGTCTCTCTCTGTCCCAAAAATAAATAAAAAACATTGAAAAAAAAAATTAAAAAAAAAATATGTGTAACAGCAGTGACAAAAAACAGAGAGACACAAATTTTAGACTATTAGTTGATAAGTTATTGTAATTTTAAGATTTGCATTGGATAAAGAGAAAATATATAAGAAGAAAGAATAGTGTTATTAATAACATTTAATATAAAATATATATAAAGACTGATATATGTGTAGGAAAAATGTATAATAAATTAATAATTCTTGTTTTTACTGATATTTCCAAATTTTCTCCTATGTGTATTTCTGCTTTTATAATCCAAAAATATATGATATGTTTTATAAGTATTTGTGTGAGTTGTGTATGTGTGTGTGTAAATATATGTATATGCATATATATATATATACACAACTTTATAAAATTAATAAATAAAAACACTTGAAAGAAATATGCCAAATGTAGTTTAATTGGTAAGTGGAACTGTTGGTGGTTTTCTTTTGTTAATTTTGTCTTTTTTAGAAATTTTCTACAATAAATGTACACTACTTTTATACTAAAAAATACATTGCTTTTGGACGGGCACACTGACTTGAGCGGAAGTTGTCGTATCAAAATTTGTGTTTTATTGCTTTCTTATGTTCCTTTACAATACATGGTTTGTGAAACCGTTGTTTAGAGATTTCCTGTGGCCTCTCTGTAAGAAATTCATGGACAAATCTGTGAGGTTTTTGTAATGAAGGAAGCTACATGTACTTACATGTCAGTTGCTTAGTAGTTCCTGATTGAGATTCTCTCAACCTCAAAATAACTGTAAAATACAGGGGAGAAAAGAGATAAGTTTTAACGTATGTTCAGGGTCTTAGAGTAAGTTCTGCTAACTCTAATTCTGATGACTTTGAACAAGTAAAACAGCTGCACCATCACCCGTGTTTCACTCATGACACATCTTACTGTATTTATATACTATATTTTCTTCTTCCGTTCTTCTCTTGGTGGACTTTTGGATTGTTTCTACAGCTTTTAGTGAATAATGCTGCAGTGAACATGGCGGGGCAGACATCTCTTCAAGATCCTGATTTCAATTCTTTTGCTCAGAAGTGAAATTGCTAAATCATATGGTAATTCTATTTTCGTGTTTTTGAGGAAGCGCCATATATTTACGGTGCCATTTTCCATTCCTTTCAACAGTGTACAAGGTTGCCATGTTCTCCACATCCTTACCAATACGTTATTTATTTATTTTTTCTGATAATAGCCATCCTAACAGGTAGGAGATGCCTCATTGTGATGGTTTTGATTTGCATGTTCCTGATGATTCAGGAAGCTGAGAGCATCTTTCCATATGCCTGGTGGTCATTTGTATGCTTTTTTTGAAGAAACGTCTGTCTATTCAAGTCCTTTGCCCATTTTTTAATCAGGTTATTTTGTGTTGTTTTTTGTTTTTCATTTTTTTGTTTGTTTTGTTATTGAGTTGTAGGAGTTTCTCATGTGTTTGGCTACTAAGACCCTATCAAAGAAGTGCTTTGTGAGTATTTTCTCCCATTCCGTAGGTTACCTTTTCATTCTTGATTATTTCCTCTGCTGTGTAAAAGGCTTTAGTTTGATGTAGTCCCACTTGTCTGGTTTTTATTCTGTGGCCGGTGCTTTTAGTATCCTATCCAAGAAATTACCCAAACCAAAAGCCAAGAAGCTTTTGCCTGATATTTTCTTCTATGAGTTTACATTTTAGTCTTTAATCCAGTTTGAGTTGATTTTTGTGTGTGGTACACGAGTCCAATTTCATTCTTCAGAATGTGGATGTCCAGTTTTCCCAACACCACTTGTTGAAAGACTGTCCTTTCCTCATTGATATTCTTGGCACTCTTGACAGCTGTGCTTGGGCAGGGGGAAACCAGAGGAAACTCTGGCGGATGTCCTTAGTGGCCCTCTTGTGCAAACTGGTCATCTCAGCTGAATACTGGGGCAAAAGAGTAATTGAACCATGTAGTAGCTGTTACACTCTGAAGCTTCCCTCAGGGTAACTGGAGCTCTGGCACATGAAGCCATGCAGTTTTATTCAGTAAACTGGATGTTTAGACGTCTTGGGGCCAAAGTGGTCACAATCTATTCTCAAACTTTACATGGGTAAGAAACTCAGCTCTCTGGCATAATACCCATAGGGGGAAAAAAGATACAGTAGCCAAAAAAAATCCAAGAAAAGATTACAAAAAGAAAAGAAATAGGGGTGCCTGGATGTCTGACTTTGGCTCCAGTCATGATCTCGCAGCTCATGCGTTCGAGACCTGTGTCAGGCTCTGTACTGATAGCTGGGAGCCTGGAGCCTGCTTTGGATTCTGTCTCCCTCTCTCTCTGCCCCTCCCCCCTTCCTCCCTCCCTCTCTCTCTCTCTCCTTCTCAAAAATAAATAAGCATTGAAAAAAATTTTTAAAGAAAAGAAACAAAAGAAAATGCAAATGACGTTTATATCTAAAAGAAAGTACAAGTATAGAAATAACATATAAAATGATTGTAAATTAATAGGAATTTCGCCTGAAATGTTTTGTTAGGTTACCTTTAGTTAACAAATTCAGGCATTTGGAGAAGTAAAACTTTTTTTGATTTAACAGTATATTCCAGGGGCGCCTGGGTGGCTCAGTCGGTTAAGCGGCCGACTTCGGCTCGGTTCATGATCTCACGGTCTGTGAGTTCGAGCCCCACGTTGGGCTCTGTGCTGACGGCTCGGAGCCTGGAGCCTGTTTCAGATTCTGTGTCTCCTTCTCTCTGACCCTCCCCCGTTCATGCTCTGTCTCTCTCTGTCTCAAAAATAAATAAACACTAAAAAAAATTAAAAAAAAACCCCAGTATATTCCATCCTTTAACTGACTGCCTGGACACAAACTATTCCATAATTCTGAACCTGCTGCTTCTTCATGCATAAACGTGAAGGTTGCTTATGTGATTTTTGTTTTGAGTACATACTTTATTATTTGTTTCATGGTAACTGCATGTCATGATACCACACATTATTAGGATTAAGTTATCTTTAAATAAATCTTGGAAAATGATTATACTGTCTAAAAGAAATGTGTCCAAAATTATTAATAGAATTCAACCATATCAACAGACTTGATAAATATATTTAATTTTCTTTTTGCAAAAGGTGCATTTTGTTTCTTCTTTTACATTTGACAACACTGAATTATGTATAAACCCATAAACCTGTAACATTTACAAGCACCACCTCATTTGCAAATGTCCCAGAAATACAAGTGAACATATGGGTAAACACACAATTTTTCCCAAGGCACAACTAATACACAGCACGCAGCATGGAGCGTGAGCATGGCTAGAGCTGGAAGTCCCTGGTGTGATAAGGCACCTTTTCTCCATAGAGAAGTTATGAAACTTCTGGCCCTATGGAAGTGGCAACCAAGAGACACTGTTGAAAGTGAATGGTTAGCTGCATTGTATTTCCGAGTAATTGTTCCAGAACATGGCGAGTGATGTAATAAAAGGGAGTTGTTGGTAGAGTCTCGTAAAGACAAATGGAAGAGATGCTTGTCACAGGGTGCCCTGCTGGGACTGCCAAGTTAATTATATCCTCAAGATATTTTTCAGATTTTTCTAGAAGCTTTCATCGAAATTCTCCATAGGTTGTTACCAAGAACTCTGAATATTGGGCATATGCTCTGGTATTCATTTTTTGGGGGGCTGTTTTTTCTGTAATATGAATACTTTTTTTTTACCTGTAAAATGTTATAAGTCATTGTTAAAGCCTTTAAAGTGATGCTCCAGTTAATGATGTGTTTGATTTCTAATCATCTCCTGATCTCCCAAGAATTCAAGTAGTTCAATAACATACGGACAGTGATCAACAGATCACAATAGTACAATGTATCTCTCTCTTTTTTTACTTTTTCCTTTTTTTGTTTACTTTTTCATATAGTAAAGCCATCAACATTCTTCACTCTTTTTGTGTATTTCAGCAAAAATTCCATTAATACCCTTTATCTTTCTATATATGTTTTGTTCTTTTGTGTTCTTTAAAAAATAATGAATAAAATACAATGATATCTACCATCATGAAAGAACTAAGAATCTTTTAAAGTTCTTATTTGGATTTATTTCAGATTTGACTTGGAAATTATAATTTTTTATCAATAGGTATCATTATTTGACTAACCCAATTAATAAGCTTTATTTACTCAAAGCTTATTATAAGTACTGACATATTACTAAAGTCTTCCTTTAAGTGTGTTGATATAGTCCAAGAGAAAACTAGATTCAAAGGAGTTAAATTTCTCTTGCATATGACATTCTTCTGTCACTACCAAAGTGGAAAAGACACACTGGTTTGTTATTTCTCAAGAAAGACAGCCTTAAATATATTTGTGTAGAAATCAGAACACTTATGATAGGATGTTGTCTAACTATTCACCATAACATTTGCATTGGAGTTATATATTTTTATGTTATAGTGACCCCATCACTTTTAGAGTATGCAACAAATTCAACTTTGTAATTAATTTCAAGATTATTTATTGTCTGAGACTGGTAGTTAAATATTACAAACACATGTTTAAAAGGTATGCAAGATGGAATGAGGTAGGACACAAGCAATGTAGAAGGTTATTTAAAAGCTGATTTGGACTCACATCGATTTTGAGACCAAAGCTAATTAAAGAAAAACAAGTAGATGTGACAAGAAAGAGCTATATGTCAACACCTATTTCTTTTTAGATTTGTTTGAGAACTAGTTAAATGTTTGTGAAATAGCTAATGCCAAACCTTTGTCAGAGCAAATTTATTTAAATTAAAAATATTGATTAAATTTATTACCTGTAGCATTTATGGAAGTGAACTTTTATCGTAAAGAGAACTGCTTTTTGCCTGCTTTCTATGCATATCTGACATTAGTGATTATTAGAAGATTACCCTATTAGATCTGACCATGGTAGCATTGTGCTGAAAATGGCAATTTCACCCTTAATGTTAGGTAAAATATGGTGTTTTCCCCTTAAAAGGGACAACGATAAGTAACTAGAATAAACTTTCTATGGTTTTTTAAACTTTGAATTTTTGGTGGCTATTTTTAACACCAAAACCTTAGGAATAATTTACACTTCTATTTATTCTTCTAAATTTCATCACCATTACATCAATGGTTAGAATTAGTAACCATTTTGGTAACAATGGACATTTTGGTAACAATATTCTCTGAGAAACCTTAAAGAATGGGCAACATGTTATTCTACCATTTTACCACATAAAGAACAATTACAGAGGTTGGATAAATTTGAGTTAGTTATTAAAGAGTAACCTCTAGTAAGAGGTTCAGAAATGTATAGGAATAGCTAAGATTCCAACAGTTAAAATTGGAAGCTTTGTTTCTCATGAGTTAACTACATAAGTTGCATTCTATGTTTGGTTCAACTTTACTGATTTGAATACATATATGTTGCATGTTTACTACCTCTCTATATATGGAATTTCTACCATGAGTCTCACTGTAATCTAGCACTGGGTATTATTGTGCTGTAAAAACTAGACAGTTACTAAATTCATAAAGCTCAGTTTCTGGAGGAAGTAGGTAATAAATAGTCATATATACATATATAATATGTACACACACATATATATGTGCATGCATGCACACATATGAAGAAAATTGATGAATGCTATGAAGCCAACAAATAAAAAGAGGGATATTTTTATAAGGTTTTCAAGGTATATATGATGGTCATTATTTAATATAGTGATCATCACTTAGTAAAGTTAGTTGTAAAGGCAAATTTCTCCTGGCTGAGAATATGCTCAGCCCCAAATTCCTTCTGATGCCAAGCATATATAAACTAGATATTAGATTAAATAGTTAAGAAACGAATGAATAAGTGAGTATCTGTTGCAATTGAGTATCTTTTTTACTTTTTTCCTCTTTTTCTGCTTTTGAAAAGGAAAGAGATAAGCAGAATAGGGATGTCTCAGCTCTATTGTTGCTAAACTAGGTTGTAGGGCATGACTCAAAACATCAGAGTTTTATTTCCAATATTACACCCCAGGATAGAATTAGCCCACTAGAGCATACATGATGGAGAATTGGAGCCCTTCCCCATAGGCTTCTGTCTTTATAAAATGTAATTGGTATTTTAACAAGTTTGAGTGTTTATTGTGCTGAAAACGCAGAATGGATTTTCGCCTCCCACTATCCGTTATAATTTTACCGAGTGGAGAAAATCTTCTCCTTTCCTTATATCAGTGCTCCAGCTCTCTATGACTTCTGCTTGCTTTAGGATAACAGACATGCTTGCTATCACTTTAAAATTACAAACAAAATGTCACTTCTGTAAATAGAACGCCCAGGACAACAAATAAGACAGTACAAACTCTGAACGTGGTTTAATTTCAAATATTCTCCCTTCTGCTAGATGAGCATGCTTTCAGAGAGTGAGGCATTTGGTTCTCTCCCTGCTCATTTTCTGCTTTCTTCACTATTTCAGTTGCTATTTGAGACAGGGAGGGTAGAAAGAAGAGAAAGTGTGTGTGTGTGTGTGTGTGTGTGTGTGTGTGGGCGGGGGGGGGCATTGCAAACTTTCTGACATCCATTCTTAGTTCAATTTCTCTTGCACATGGTACACCAATGTTTCCTGTCACAGGATGATTTTGAAGTCACTTGGCATAGAGCCAAAAGAAGATAACCTTGGCCTTCCTGAGGCATTCTCCTAAATCTGAAAGTTTGGGACTTGGTAACAGGCTCATAAGAACACGTTTGTTTCAGACTAAAACCAACTTATTATCTCCAACTTCATGATTCAGTCACAGGGCACAAACTCTATTACATTAAACACTCCAGAGACACAGACTCTTCTTTGAGTGACCGTGGATAAAAAAGACATCAGGGCAAGCCACTGCTCTCCAACATGTTTGTTCACACGTCATTTGACACTTAACTCCTGTTGCCTCCTGTCAGATAGATGTAGCTGATAGCAGAGGTGATGGATGCTATGTTAGTCCATCTGGGCTGCTGTAACAGAAAACCATAGACTGAGCAGCATGTAAACAACATAAATTTATTTCTCATAGTTCTGGAGGCTGGGAAGTCTAAGATCAAGGCACCAGTAGATTCAGTGCCTTGTGAGACCGGCTTCCTCGGGCGTAGACAGTCTTCTTCTTGCTGTGTCCTCACATGGTAGAACGGACAAGAGAGCTCTCTGGGATCACTGGTTTTTTTTTTGTTTTGTTTTGTTTTTTTTATGTTTATTTATCTATTTAGAGAGAGAGAGAGAGTGAGAGAGCAGGGGAGGTGCTTAGAGATAGGGAAAGAGAATCCCAAGTAGGCCCAGTGCTGTCAGCGCAGAGCCAGGCATGGGGCTCCGGTTCATTTCACAAACCGTGAGATCATGACCTGAGCCAAAATCGAGTCAGATGCTTAACTGACTGAGCCACCCAGGCGCCCCTGGGATCACTCTTATAAGGGCACTAATCCCATGGAGAAGGCCTCTGCCTTATGACTTAGTGACGCCCAAAGCCTTATACCATCCTTATGCCATCACGTTGGAGGTTAGGATTTCAATTTATGAATTTTGGAGGTACATAAAACATTCAGTCCATTGTAGATGCTAATGGTTGCTTTTGGATCATGAACTGCCAGGCCTGCTGACCACCTTTTTCCCAGGCAGAGGGGTGGAGCCAGGGTCAGGCATGGGCTCAGGTTTTTTACCCTTTGCACTTTGTTCTAGGATTTGAGGGCTTGCTACCCACTTTCCATCTCCTTAATTTTCAATTTGCGAGGGTGTGATACTTTCCAAGTGGTTTATTTTGTTTTGCTAAAATCCCATATTAAAAGCTAGAACTTGCATTTTATTGACTCAACTATTTTCTCTGGTTCAGGGGACTCATTAAAATTAAAACTTTAATGGAAATTTCATCTACAGCATAGGATAAACCTCTCTAAGATGATGATTCAGAATGAGTCAGGCTAAAAGATTAAGCTGAATCTTCACTTTCTGAGCTGCCACAAGAATGGTGAAATTATATACAATGCTTCTTATCCCATACAGTGAGCATTTCAGCATGTTTATCAATTATTTTATCTTTCGAATTATAAATAAATTGTAAATGTGCAGTTCACTGCCACTGTTGATTTTTATACTGGGCCTATAGTGGTTTTCATAAGTGTTTATAAAAATTCTCTGTATAAATTTCTATCCGTTAAATGCATAGAGTAAATCAATTAGTTATTTTTTGAAATTATTTGCCTTTATTTTAATATTATTTTGAAGGATATACTTTATTAGGGAATATTTCTTTTTTAAAATTAAATTTATTTATTTAAATTCAGGTTAGTTAATATACAGTGTAGCATTGGCTTCGGAGTAGAATTCAGTGATTCATCACTTACATATATATTACATATATGTATATATATATGTATTAAATATATATTTATTATCCCAACAAATGCCCTCCTTAATGCCCATCACCCATCTAGCCCATTCTCCCACTAACCTTACCTCCAGCAACCCTCAGTTTGTTCTCTGTATTTAAGAGTCTCTTGTGGTTTGCCTCCCTCTCTGCTTTTCTTATTTTTCCTTCCCTTCCCCTATGTTCATCTGTTGTATATCTTAAATTCCACCCATGAGTGAAATCATATGATATTTGTCATTCTCTGGCTGACTTATTTTGCTTAGCTTAATACCCCCCATTCCATCCATGTTGTTTCAAATGGTAAGATTTCATTCTTTTTGATCACCAAGTAGTATTCCATTATATATATATATGTGTGTGTGTGTGTGTGTGTGTGTGTGTGTGTACTACATCTTCTTTATTCTTCATCAGTCGATGGACACTTGGGCTGTTTCCATAATTTGGCTGTTGTTTATAGTGCTTCTATAAACACTGGGGTACATGTACTCCTTCAAAATCAGCATTTTTGTATCCTTTGGATAAATATCTAATAGTGCAGTTGCTGGGTTGTAAGGTAGTTCTATTATTAATGTTTTGAGGAATCTCCATATACTGATTTCCAGACTAGCTGCACCAGTTTGCATTCTCACCAGAAGTGCAAAAAAGATCTTTCTCCACATCCTCACCAACATCTCTTGTTGCCTGAGTGATTTTAGCCATTCTGACACCTCATTGTATGAGGTGGTATCTCATTATGGTTTTGATTTGTATTTCCCTGATGATGAGTGATGTTGAGTATCTTTTCATGTGTCTGTTAGCCATCTGGATGTCTTCCTTGGATAAGTTTCTACTCATGTATTTTGCCCATTTCTTCACTGGATTATTTGTTTTTTTAGATGTTGAGTTTGATAAGTTCTTTATAAATTTTGGATACTAACCCTTTATCTGATGTGTCATTTACAAATATATTTTCCCATTCCTCAGTTGCCTTTTAGTTTTGTTGGTTGTTTCCTTCACTGTGCAGAAGTTTTTGTCTTGATGAGGTCCCAATAGTTCATTTTTGGTTTTATTTCCTTTGTCTCTGGCAACATGTCTGATAAGAAGTTGCTACACCCAAGGCCAAAGAGGTTGTTGCCTGTTTTCTCCTCCAGGATTTTGATGGTTTCCTATCTTACATTTAGGTCTTTCATCCATTTTGAGTTTATTTTTGTGTATTGTGTAAGATAGTGGCCCAGGTTCATTCTTCTGCATGTCATTGTCCAGTTTTCCCGGCACCATTTTCTGAAGGGACTGTTTTTTGTTGTTGTTGTTGTTGTTGTTGTTGTTGTTGTTGTTTCCATTGGATACCCTTCCCTGCTTTGTCAAAGATTAGTTTAGCCATATATTTGTGGGTCCATTTCTAGGTTCTCTATTCTGTTCCATTGATCTATGTGTCTGTTTTTGTGCTAGTACCATACTGTTTTGATCATTATAGCTTTGTAATACAGCTTGAAGTCTGGAATTGTGATGCCTCCAGCTTTGGTTTTCTTTTTCAACATTACTTTGGGTATTCATGGTCTTTTCTGGTTCTATACAAATTTTAGGATTGTTTGTTCTAACTTTGTGAAGAATGCTGCTGTTATTTTGATAGGGATTGCAATGAATATAGAGATAGCTTTGGATAGTATTGACCTTTAAACAACTTTCTTCCAATCTATGAGTATGGAATGTCTTTTCATTCCTTTGTGTCCTCTTCAATTTCTTTCATAGGCTTTCTATAGTTTCAGCATATAGATCTTTCAACTCTTTGGACAGGTTTATTCCTCAGTATCTTATGGTTTTGGTGCAATTGTAAAAGGGATTGATTCCTTGATTTCTCTTTCTATATTTCAATATTGGTGTATAGAAATGCAACCGGTTTCTGTAAGTTGATTTTATATCCTGTGACTACGCTGAATTCATGTATCAGCTCTAGTATTTTGGTGGAGCCTTTGGGGTTTTCCATGTAGAGTATCATGTTAAGTGTAAACAGTGAAAGTTTAACTTCTTCTTTCCCAATATGTATGTCTTTTATTTCTTTTTGTTGTCTGACTACTGAGACAAGGACTTCCTGTGCTATGTTGAACAACAGTGATAAGAGTGGACACCCCTGTCGTGTTCCTGACCTTCTGGGGAAAGCTCTCAGTTTTTCCCCATTGAGGATGACATTAGCTGTGGGCTTTTCATATATGGCTTTTATGATGATGAGGTATGTTCCTTCTATCCCTCCTTTCTTGAGGGTTTTTAATCAAGAAATAATGCTGTATTTTGTCCAATGCTTTTTCTGCATCTATTGAAAGGATAATATGGTTTCTATCCTTTGTTTTATTAATGTAGTGTGTCATATTGATTGATTTGTGAATACTGAAAAAGCCCTGCAGCCCAGGAATAAATCCCACTTGATCATGGTGAATAATTCTTTTAAAGTACTGTTGAATTCAATTTGGTAGTATCCTGTTAAGAACTTTTGCATTCAGTTTCATCAGGGATATTGGCCTTTAATTCTCCTTTTAAGTGGGGTCTTTGTCTAGTTTTGAAATCAAGGTAATGCTGGTTTCATGGAATGAGTTTGTAAGCTTTCCTTCCATTTCTATGTTTTGGAACAGTTTGAGAAGAATAGGTATTAACATTTCTTTAAATGTCTGGTAGAATGTCCCTGGGAAGCCATCTGGCCCAGGACTCTTATTTGTTGGGAGAGTTTTGGTAACTGATTTAATTTCCTTGCGGGTTATGGGCATGCGCAAATTTTCTATTTCTTCCTGTTTGAATTTTGGTTGTGTGTGAGTGTCTAGGAATTTTGTCCATTTCTTCCAGATTGTCCAGTTTGTTGGCATATAATTTTTCATAGTATTTCTGTGGTGTTGGTTGAGATCTCTCTCTTTCATTTGTGATTTTATCTATTTGGGTCCTCTCTCTTTTCTTTTTGAGAAGTCTGGCTAGAGGTTTACCAATTTGTCTATTCTTTCAAAACCCAGCTTTTAATTTCATTGATTGGTTCTATTGTTTTTTGTATTGGTTTGTTTCTATATCATTTATTTCTGTTCTAATCTTTATTATTTCCCTTCTTCTGCTGGCTTTGGGCTTTATTTGCTGTTCCTTTTCTAGCTCTTTAGGGTAAGGTTGTGTATTTGAGACCTTTCTTGCTTCTTGAGATAGACCTGAATTGCAATTTACTTTCCTTTAGGATTGCCTTTGCTGCATCCCAAAGGGTTTGGACTGTCCTGTTTTCATTTTCATGTGCTTCCCCATATATTTTTATTTCTTCTTTAATTTCCTGTTTACCCATTCATTCTTTAGTAGGATATTCTTTAAGCTCCATGTATTTGCGGGCTTTCCAAATTTTTTCTTGTGGTTGATTTCAAGTTTCATAGCATTGTGTTCTGAAAATATGCATAGTATGATTTCGATCTTTTTGTACCTGTTGAGGACTGATTTGTGACCTAGTATGTGATCTATTCTGGAGAATGTTCCATGTGCACTCAAGAATATGTATTCTGCTGCTTTAGGATGAAATGTTCTGAATGTATCTGTTAAGTCCATCTGGCCCAGTGTGTCATTCAAAGCCATTGTTTCCTGATTGATTTTCTGCTTAGATGATCTGTCCATTGTTGTAAGTGGGGTGTTAAAGTCCCCTACTATTATGGTATTATTATCAATGAGTTTTTTTATGTTTGTGATTAACTGATTTATATATTTGGGTTCTTTCAAGTTGGGGGCATAAATATTTATAATTGTTAGATCTTCTTGATGGATAGACACCTTAATTATTATATAATACTCTTACTTGTCTCTCGGTACAGTCTTTGTTTTAAAATCTAATTTGTCTGATATAAGTATGGCTATTCTGGCCTTCTCCATTCTCTCACTTTCACTCTGCAGGTGTCCTCAGGTCTAAAATGAGTCTTTTGTAGGTAGCATATAGATGGATCTTATTTTTTAATCCATTCTGTTACCCCATGTCTTTTGATTGGAGCATTTAGTCCATTTACATTCAGAGTAATTACCGAAAGATACAAATTTAGTGCCATTGTGTGTTGTCTGTACATTTGGTGTTTCTGGTGATGTTATTTGACCCTTTATAGTCTTTGCTGGAAGACCCCATTAAAATTTCTTGCAGGGCTTGCTTAATGATCATGAATTCCTTTAGTTTAGTTTAGTGTAGTTTAGTTTTGTTTTGTTTTTGTTTTTGTCTGGGAAAGCCTTTATCTCTCCTTCTATTGTGAATGACAGCTTGATGGATAAAGGATTCTTGGCTGCATATTTTTCCTATTTAGCACACTGCATATTTCCTGCCAATCCCTTCCGGCCTGCCAAATTCAGTGGACACATCTGCTACTAACCTTACGTGTCTACGCTTGTAGGTTAAGGAATTTTGTCCCTAACTGCTTTCAGAATTCTCTCTTTATCTTTGTGTTTTGCAGTTTTCACTATGCTTTGTCATGGTGTTGACCTGTTTTGTTGATTTTAAAGGCAGTTCTCTGTGCCTTTTGGACTTGTATGCCTGTTTTATTCCCCAGATTAGGGGAAGTTCTGAGCTTTAATTTGTTCAAATAAAACTTCTGCCCCTTTTCCCCACTTCCTCTTCTGGGACTTCTATAGTACAAAATACTTCTATTTCATTTCATGAAATCACTTAGTTCTCTAAGTCTCCCCTTGTGATTTAGAAATTTCCTGTCCCTCTTTTTTTCAGCTTCATTATTTTCCATAGTTTTATCTTCTATTTCACTATTCTCTCTTCTGCTTTTTCAGTCCTCACGGTCCCTGTATCTAGTTTATTTTGCATCTCAGTTATAGCATGTTTTAATTCATCCTGACTGCAGCAAGTGTTTCTCTGGTGTCTTCTATGCTTTTTTCAAGCCCGGTTAGTAGTCTTATGACTGTTGTTCTAAATTCCTGTTCAGATATATTTATATCTGTTTTGAGCAAGTCCCTGGCTGTGATTTCTTTTTGACTTTTCTTTTGGGGAGAATTCCTCTATCTTGTCATTTTGGCTAAGTTTCTGTCTATTGCATATTTTTAAAGCTTGTTATGTTTCCTGTACCTGAGAGTACTACTAAATTTACAAGGGGTCATACACCGTCCAAAGCCTGGCAATCCAGGAAGTGTTTCTGGTGTATGCCGTGTGCACTCTGCTGTTGTGTTTTGGCTGCTCTTTCCCACTGGTCAGTCCTCTGCAGAACTTCTCCTTGTTTACAGTTGTGGAGTATTTAGACCTTTAACTAGGTATGCTTTGATTTTTTTGTTGAAGTAACCCTGGAAAAAGAGTGGGGGAGGCTGACCCCAAAAAAGGGAAAAGGAACTAGGAGCCTGGTTACAAAAGAAAAGAAGGAGGAAAAAAAGAACAAAAAAGAGCTGTCTGTTTGTGCCTGGGGCTGGTGGCTGTGCTGGTTTGGAGAAGAGGCTGGCTGCATTGGGTCAGTCAGTCTTATCCCAGTAAATAAGCGGTTCCCAGGTACCAAGGGGTGGGGTTTGGTGTAAATGGGTCCCGCCTCCACTGGGGGCCACTGTGCTGCTCTCTGACGTACCACCATATTGATGTTTGGCGGAAAATGGCACCACCCACTCTCTCGTCCCCTGACCAGGAATCCCAACTCCTGCTCTTCAGACAGCCCTTACAAAATAGTAAGGAAAATCAGCTCTCTCTGCACCAATTTCCTGGGTGTTCCAAGTAACCTGACCTCAAGACAGCTGTGTTTGAGAGATAAGGAAACGACAGGGTCCCCCTACTTCTCCTTTTAGCCAATATTTCTTTCAGTTCTTTCAGTTTATGCTAACATTAATTTTATGATCAGTATATAAGAAATAATAAGCAACTCATCATATGCATGCATGTGACTATACATCATATCTATATATTTGTATGTTTTCTTAATTTTTAGACATCTGTGTTTTCCTGAAATAAATCTCTGTTGAGTATATTGATTTAATATTTGATACATTATTGGACTGTATTGGTTGCCTTTAGTTTAAGACTATTGCATCTATTTTACAAGTTATATAAACTAAATATTTCTTTTTTTTTTCCTATCACTGTCCAATTTTGGAATGAGTTGTACATCAGTATGTAAACTGGATTGAAAATTTTTATTATTTCATTATGGCTGGAAATAATTGAAACAAATATATTAATTACCAATAATTTTCAGGTGTGCAAAGTAGAGCATCTTGTTCATAGAAAGAAGATCATTAAAGCTTGGAAGATATTATGGACACTAAGGCTAAGGAAAGCAATAACATAGTCTTACCTCACAAATACTACAGGAAATGTTCAATGAAATGTGTATATATTTACTGGGAAAAAACAACTGGCCAAAATATATGTTGAGTCTCTGTGATAAGAAATGTAAGGATATTCAATAAATTATATACCATTTAATATGTAATTTTTTACTGAGAATTAATTAATAGATGATGTATTATTGCATCTCCTGGGTAGTTTTGTAGGAAGTATAAAGCATACCTTAAAGGAGTTTTATCCACAAAAGAGAAAAAAACTGAGTGGTTATATTTAAAAAACTTTTTGTAATGCTTATTTATTTTTGAGAGAGAGAGAGAGAGAGAGTGTGAGTGGGGAGGGGCAGAGAGAGAGGGAGACACAGAACCTGAAGCAGGATCCAGGCTCTTAGCTGTCAGCACAGAACCTGACGTGGGGCTCGAACTCATGAGCTGTGAGATCACGACTGCAGCTGAAGTCGGCCGCCCAACCGACTGAGCTACCCAGGAACCATAAGTGGTTTTATTTTTTAATCATAACAATTAGTCTTCATTTTGCTGCCTTACTGATCATACTCTGCTTTTTCAAGACATTGAATGTAGATCAGATATCTCTGCATTACAAATAAATAGATGTAAGAAAGTAGCAGTTCTTACCTATGCTTATTTCATAATATGGTTTCTGATTCATCTATTAGAAGAAGACAGGCTTTGAACAATAATCCAGTGGCTTCCTCATATTTTGTCAGTCAGATCAAGCAATTGATAGAATGCACATACTGTATCTCATGTTTAACACATGCTTAGTAATGTTATATTCTAAATAAAGTTAAATTATTCTAAATTAATCAGACACATAGTGTAGAGTTATTGTATGCAAAATCTAGCAAAGAAAAATAAGTTAGAAAGTCCCAGTTGTTTCCACAGATGGTTTAAATTTTAGTAGCTAGGATGAGATACAAAGACAACTATTGCACAAAATGGGATGAAAGAATTATCACGAGACAGATCTAAACAACATGCCATGGACATTCAAAGCAGGAAGAAAATATAGAAATTTTGGTTGGAAAATAAAAATCAGAAGTTTAAATAAAATTGCAAGGCAAATATGTGAACTTCCGACATGTTAAGAATCAATATAACCATAGAAAATAGAGCTAAAATGAAGAAATATGAAGGTTTACGTACATCGAGACTCAGTAATGAAGGAATGATTAGATGGCTAATTAATTTAATAAACATATGTTGAGCTGCTGGGTTTAAGATAAATAAGATTAACACAGCCACTAGCTTCTAATCACTCACACTTTAGAGGGAGAAACAAATAAGTAAACAACCACTTATATAATAAATCTGATAAATTTAAAAGGGAATTCTGCAAATGGAGGTACAGCTAACTCAGAATTTGTGGTTCAAGGGAGATTTTCTTTGGGGAGACAAAAAAGAAAGGTGGATTCTATATTGGGTGCTGAAAATGTATAAAACAGGCAGTTGAAGTGAGGGCTGGTACAGTATGAATTGTACGTCTATCAGTGTTTCCATAAAGGCACTGTGGGACTATGTTGTAAATATTTGTGTAACTAGTTTCTGATTCCTTCCCTTGACATTTGCAACAACACTGTGCATTGTTTATCTCTTCTGTGGTATGCTTGGCTAGCACTATGAATGCTATCATGTTTATCGTCTCTTGTTTTTGATACTATTTTTTTGTTTTATGGCTTAAAAGATAATTCAGATTTCTTTACGGGGAAGGATAATGATAGCACGCAGTTTTAAATTACGCTATCCTCCAAATTCTCCAGGAAAAACAAGCAGGGAAAACAAAATAAATAAATATTACATGGATAACATCATTAATAAAACCGTATGATAAGGAATCTCCAAGAAACACAAGATGAATGGCATGGTGAAACCATGTAGACACTAGACTCAAAAAAGAAACAACCCAGGTTTACCAGCAGTGCATAGATGGTGGAGTGAAGAGACAAAGGATCTTTAACAATCTAGAAATCACGGGAACACAGAATTTGCCAGTGGAAATTCACTTCCAAAATGAGGAGCCCCTTATCAGCAGGTAACTAGTAACAACCAGTGAAATAGGGAGAGGTCTCCACAAACTTCAATTTAAAAAACATTTTTTTAATGTGTATTTATTTTTCAGAGAGAGAGAGTGAGAGAACGATTAGGGGAGGGGCAGAGAGAGAGGAAGACACAGAATCTGAAGCAGGCTCCAGGCTCTGAGCTGTCAGCACAGAGCCAGATGCGGGGCTCAGTCACAGACTGCAAGATCATGACCTGAGCTAAAGTCGGATGCTTAACCGACAGCCACCCAGTTGCCCCCAAACTTCAATTTTTTTAAACACCTTTATGCAAAAATAATTTACACCCCATAAAATTTACATATTTTCAACTGTACATTTTAATTTTTCATAAATTTACAGGGTTAGAGGACTGTCGCAACAATCCAATTTTAGAATGTTTTCTGCACTCCAAAAAGGTTTTGTTTATCTTTCTAGTCATTCTACATTCCCTCCCAACCCTAGTTCCAAGCAACCACTGCTGTATTTTCTTTTTATGAACAATTCATAGAAATGGAATCAAAATATGTGGGAGGTTTTGTGTGTGTGTGTGTGTGTGTGTGTGTGTGCCTGAATTATATAATGCTATAAGCATCATCCACATGGCAGGTATCAGTTCTTTGCTCCTTTATATTGCTGAATAGTATTCCACTGAATGGATACTGTACAGTTTACTATTCACTCACTGGTTTATAGACATTTGGTTGTTTTCAGTTTGGAGGTATTATAAACATTACATATATGTCTTCTATAAACATTACATGTAAGTCTTTGTGTGGTCCCGTGTTTTCATTCTTTTGCTTAAATTCCTAGGAGTGGTATTGCTGGGTCAGGTAGTAAACTTACTTAAAATTTTTGGGAAAGTACCAAACTGTTTCACATAGGAAGCTTCTCATTTAACTCGTCTTCTTGCAATGTATGAGGATATCAGTTCTTCTGCACACTTATCCCTCTCTTCTTGCGTGTCAATCTAGTGAATATAAAGTGGTACATCATTATGGTTTTAATTTAAATTCTTGTAAATATAATGCTGAGCATCTTTTCTTTTATCAGTTGGCTACTGTCATATTTCTTTGTTATGTCTATTCAGAACTTTTGCCCATTTAAAGTGGGTTATTTATTTTCCAGTTAACTAAGTTATAAGGTTACCACTCTTTTATACATTTCACCTGAGAGCACATTCTTACTAAATCTCTGACACATGAACCCTTGTCTGCTTCTGGGGTACCCAAACTAAGATACCTCATCCACACACACAGTACGTGTGTATATAAGTACATGTATGTGTAGGAGAACGATGGGCAGGGGGTTATGTAATATTGCCTGATATGTTTTGCTACCTTGGTTCATTACTGGTAGTGAAGCCTTGGGTGGATAGAGAAGTTAGTTCAATTTTGGGAGAACTGAGGAGAGTAGAGGCAAGAAAAATGAGAGGGGACTCAAATGAACAGATTTAAAGTTCAATAAGTAAAATAAAACACAGTTCATTAAGATTTACAGTCATGAACAAAGGCACTAGTAACAGGAATGCGGTAAGAGGATACAGAGTTGACAGAAGAATAGTCCAGGTGCTAAGTGATGTGAGTTAGAGAACCACTGGCAGGAGTGCCGATGGGGATTCAACCAGTTTCTAAAGGAAGTATAAAATTTGGATTGGCAGGAAGGAATGGATTCTCACAAAAGAGAAAAGGATTCTCCCACATAGTGGGCAAAGACGCAAAGACTACAACATTCGAAGACCAGTTTATGCTAATAGATTAATAAAAATGACAACAGTAGCTAATAATTATTGAAATTGCCATGAGCCAGACACTCTTAAATCTTTCACATGCATTGTCTTTATTTACTAATAATGCTGTGAGGTTGGTATTGAGTCTATTACATATGAGTCTAAGACACACGGAAAATATATATTTTCTCAATGGCATGTAGAAGATTAAGAGCCATCATAATATGTTTCTGGAAGGAAAATTCAGTATTAATTTGGTTAAAGGAAGTGGACTTTTAATGTTTTACACAAATTGATACTGAATGTTTATATAACAGAGTAAGAACCTAGATTTCTCATAGTGTGTGCTGTGGGTATGTTAGTTCCATCACACTCTGATATTTGTCAGAGACGCAAAAAAGCTAAGAATCAAATTAGAGCATTTAGAGCTACATTTAAACATTTTTACCTGTGCCCATGGATATAAGAAGCAATAACATCAGCCTTTGCACCACACCATTATAAACCCTACTTGGTCTGAAAATCCATTGGGTATAAATTGATGTCTGTATTTACACCTATATCTCTACAAATCACATTGAAGTAATATTTTTAGAACATTAATTAAATGTGAGTGAAACACACAAAAATGATTCTGCTGTAAATATATTGGCTCATCAAAACATTTATGTTGGATTTTATCCCAGAATTTAATAATAAGTTAGGAAGATGATATTATTGTTGGCATAATTCAAATTGTTGCAAATATTTTTTCAAACTTTGGATTATGAATATTGCTTCATTAATTTTAGTGCTAATGTCTGTGTAGCTGCCATATATCTTTTTGATCATGGAATCATTGCTTTCTGTGATTACATATAGACATTCAGAGTTTGAGAGCATTCAGGACTATTTCTCATGTTTAAATTCACTGGTTCTTTACTATCTCCATATATGATCATCTGTCAGAATTGTACTTAGCAATTTTTGGTTTTTCTTGAAAATGTAAAAACAACTACCTCTACTATTCCTGATACCTGAAATGATCCTTTTGATGTTATTTTTAGACAAATATACATTCCTATAATAATTTTCACTTGAAGTCTAGATCAAGGAAACTGCTTTGTTTATTTCTATATATATATTTGTCTGAATTTAGATGCTATATTGAATTACCTAATACCAACCACTCTGTGATCTTGTATTTAACTTCTCTTTATCTCCTTTGTTGTCTGTCTTGTCTTAAGTTGATTCTTTTTCTTGAATCCTCTTGCAGTTTTTATGCCCCTGGACTTGAATCCTCTCTTGACAACAGTTTGCATATCTCTTGCTTCGAGGATATTTTCTAGCATCCATTTTTGCCTATCACATATTTACTACCTAGTAGTATGAGCACTAGCAGGTAATAAATATATTAATAATATCACCCAGGGTGAATTATAGTGCTGGGAACTATTCCTTGAGAAATTATTCAGAATGCCTCCCTGTTATATGTAACATATGTAAGATATGATGATATTCGAAAATTAGGTCATGTCTATATCAATGCAAATGTTCTCTAGGCTTGATAATAGAGTGGTTGATAATAGAGTGATTTATTTTAATTTAAACAAATTGAATATTGGTTAATACTGTTTAGAGTTACTCCAGGCCACTATAGTTTTAAGTTTAATTGTTAAGTTTGGACATTGATCTTAAGCTTATATTCACTACCAAAATTCTTTTAAAAAGATAAGGAAGCTTCATTATGAGTGTTGGCTACAAACAGATATAGGTCCAGTGACCCTTAGAAACTATTTCTTGGATCCTGCAGTATGCAATTTTTTTAAACTACTTTTTTTTTTTTTTTTTTTTTTTTTTCAACATTTTTTATTTATTTTTGGGACAGAGAGAGACAGAGCATGAATGGGGGAGGGGCAGAGAGAGAGGGAGACACAGAATCGGAAACAGGCTCCAGGCTCCGAGCCATCAGTCCAGAGCCTGACGCGGGGCTCGAACTCACGGACCGCGAGATCGTGACCTGGCTGAAGTCGGACGCTTAACCGACTGCGCCACCCAGGCGCCCCAAAACTACTTTTTTTTTTAAATAAGAGTCTTAGAGTTATAAAACAATTGTAAAGATAGTAGAGAGATTTCCCATATACTCCACACTCAGTTTAATTACTGTTATTAGTAATTTATATTAGTATCATACATCATTAAATTTCTTTAACCAATACTGATGTAGGTAATTAAATCCATAGTTTATTTGTACTTACATAGTTGTTTTTTGTTTGTTTGTTTCTTTGTTTGTTTGTTTGTTTTAAGCCAGGATCCTATCTGCAATATCTCATTATATTTTGTTGTGTGTCCCCTCAAGTTCTTCTTTGATAACCTTGACAATTTTGAGGTATGTTGATCAGATATATTTCGGGAGGCCCTTCTATTAGTAATTGTCTTATCATTAGATGGGGTTTTGGGATTTGGGGGAGGAAGTTCACAGACATAAATTAGTATTTTCATCGCATCGTATCAAGGTATATGCTATTAACATGACTAATTCATATTGGCATTCATATGGATCATCTGGCTGAGGTAGTGTTTGCCAGGTTTCTCCACTATAAAGATACGCCATGCAATGCTCTTTGGAAGGAAGTTGCTACATGGAGCTCAGAGTATCTACAGAAATTATTTGCAATTCTTCTGCATATGAATTGCTCCTCCTTAGCCCCATTTATTATATTAATATAGGCTCATAGATATTTCTTATAGACTTTGGGTCATAATCCAACACTACCTTATTCACTTTGTTACTCAGTTGTTCCACTTTGGCTATTAGGAGTTCTTTCAGTTGGATTTTGTGCCCCTTTGCCATATCCCTATCTATCTGTGTATGCTAGCACTTCATTCTATTTTGGTGCTATGAGATGTACCTTGGTCATTTTGTATATTTACTGCCCCACTCCTAGAATCAGTACTTTCTCCTTGAAGACTTTGTTCCTTTTATTGGAGAATCGTATTAGAAACCAAATTTGGGCACTAGGTGTGCTCATTGTTACTGGGTATCATTTCTTTTAGGCCCTTTCAGCTATCAGAGCTGAGAAAATTATGTGTGCACACTAACCCAAGTACGATGTCAGCTGTAATTCTAAAGGTGTTCCTTATCAAATTGAGAGAGTATCCCTCTATTCCTAGTTTCTGAAAGATTTTATCACTAAATGGGTGTTGAGTGTTGTCAAATGCTTTTCAGCATCAATTTATATAATCACGTTATTTCTCTTCTTTAGTTTGTTGATATGGTGGATTACATTTATTGATTTTTGAATGTTAATTCAGCATGGCATAGTTGGAATAAGTCTCACTTGGTTATATGCGTAGTAATTTTAATATGTTGTTGAATTCAATTCCCAATATATTTTGAGGATTTTTTCATCCATGTTTATAAGAGATATTGGCCTATAGATTTTTTTCTTGCAGTGACTTTATCTGCTTTGATATTAGGTAATGCTGGTGTTATAGAATGAGTTGGGAATTATCCCCTCTTCTTATGTGTTTTGGATGAGATTATAGATAATTGGTATCATTTTGTCCTTAAATTTTCTATAGAAATCACTACTGAAACCATGTTAGTATGATATTTTGTTTTTGTTTTTGGAATGTTATTAATTTTTGATTCGGCTTTTTAGATAGTTACAAGGCCTCTCCAGATTATCTACTTCACCTTGTATGAGTTTTGGTGGTTTGCTCTCATTTTCATTGATTTTCTGTTTTCAATTTTGTTGTTTTCTCCTATAATTTTTGTTTCCTTTCTTCTGTTTGCTTTAAGGTTACATTGACCTTCTTTCTCTACTTTCCTAAAGTGAAATCTTAGATTATTGCTTTTAATCACCCTTCTTTTCTAAGGGATCCATTAAAAGCTATAAATCTCTATGTACCCTTTATTTTGGCTACAAATCACAAATTTTGATAAGTTGCATTTTTATTTTCATCTCTTTGGAAATAATTTAAATGTATCTTGAATTTTATTTTTTGACCCATATGTTATCTAGAAGTACTTTGTTGAATCTCAAAGTATTTGGAGATTTCTTACCTATAATTCTGTTATTGATATTTAATGTAACTTAAGTGCCTGAGAATATACTTTGTATGATTTCTTTACTTGTAATCTTGTTAATGCATCCTTATGGCCCATAATGTGATCTGTATTGGTAAAGATCATTGTGATCTGAAAACAATGTGTGTTTTAGTGTTTGGGGGTTAAGTCTATAAATGTTAATTTCACCAACTTGATTGAGAGTGATGTTCAGGTGAAATCTGCTTAGAAATCTGATAAGAAATAGATAATTCCATTTTCATAATTGGAGGCCACAATGCGATAAATTGATAAATTGACAACTGGTTAATCAAACAGGCAGAAAATCAGTAAGATATTTGTAAAAAGCAATAAAGCTGGAGGAGAGAGAACATGTGGAGGGAATGTGTTCAGTATCAGGAGGATGGGCAGATCATGTAGGCCCTAAATGAGATGTGAAGACAGGGACCTATCTGGAGGAAAGATGATGAGTTCATTTTTATAGATGACAAGTTCAAACTGAATATTCAAGATTCGAGTAAAGATGTCAAATAGACATCTGGGATATTAGCAACTACATTATACAGCCTCTATGAAATAGTCATCCATGACTGAAATGATCATATCCTCCCACTAGTGGGAAATGCATTATAAATTCTTTGCAGAATTAAGGCCTCCTTGGGATTGTTTGTTGTAAGTTGAAAACAGGGCCAATCAACATGATACTGGCTTATTCTCTACTTACCTTCAGCTGTTAAGGTAGATGCAGAAGATGTGGGGAACTGTTTTTAATAAGGTTTAGTGTGAAGAAGCAATCTTGGGACATGAAAGTTGAGTACATGTGGAAGAAAGTAATTTAGTTGTGGACAATGGATTTTAAACAGTTTAAGGAGGAAAGTAAAGCCATGAGGAAGGTGAGGAGAAACGTTAAATATATGATACGGTCAATACAGTATTAGTCTAAATGGTGATGAATGATTTCTGTTAGAGTGCTAGTGGAAGTAAGCTAATACGATGGGAGGTATTAGTACAAGAATATAATTCATGGGTGAGTATATTGACAAATTAGTGGTTTTGCTAGTGATTTAAAGGTGAAATGTGACCACAGCTGAGAGTGGCTAATAGAGGGTGGAAGTCAGAATCATTGGAGGAGAAGAGTTAAAAAAAATTAAAGGTTAGTGTATTGGAAGGAACATCAAAGTGGAGATTAAAATCACCAAGGATGAAGCTAGTAGTTTTAGAAAGATTGAGAATGACCCAGGTGCTAAAACCTTTAAGGAATAAAATGGAGTGTTCTTGGGGTATTTAGATGGCCAGACAAGAGAGAAGTAGCATCTGGTATAACCTGATGAAGTGAAAATCAAAGCTGAAGAATTTTACAAAGAAAGGGAAAATGTTTCGCAAGTACAAATGAGCATAAGAAGACACCCCCTTCCATCGTCAGGTCAAATGATACAAGTTGTATGGAAAATTTATTTTTTAAAAAATGAATAACTCAATTCACAAGCGGCAGAGCTAGATTCACACTCAGATCTTCCTGTCTTGAAAACCCTGGCAATGCAAAAGAAAATACATGACTTATGTCCCAAACGTACTACAAGCAAGGCTGAAAAATATAAATGTTCCATTGGAACCAATAAAATGAAATGGAGTTGTGAGCACTTCACCAATCTGCCACAGACAGATATAGTCTATTTACATTCTTTTAAAAAATTTTTTTCTTAATGTTTATTTATTCTTGAGAGAGAGACAAAGTATGAGTGGGGGAGGGGCAGAGAGAAAGGGAGACACAGAATCCGAAGCGGGCTGCAGGCTCTGAGCTGTCAGCACAGAACCCTACGCGGGGCTCGAACTTATGAACCATGAGATCATGACCTGAGTTGAAGTGGGACGCTTAACACACTGAGCCACCAAGGCACCCCTAGTCTATTTACATCCTTATGAGGAAAAAAAAAAAGTAGTTCTGGGATAGAAGGATGCAAAAAGGAAAGGAAAGTACATACAGATATATTGAGAAAAAAATAAGAAGTGTCTAAATATAACAATGAACCAGACAGCAAGCTGTCAGATGAATTAAAAAAAAAAATAACAACTCAGATGTCAAGGAATCTTGAATGACTTTGCTGCTTCAAAGATCATTAAAGTTACATTATTAATGCAGAAAGAAGAAAACAGAAAAATTTAAAACAATATAATATGCCATCATAGAATATGCCAGAATAGAAAACTTCAAAAGGAATATCCACTAGAACAAGGATTTAAGAGTCTCTCACAAGCGAGATCAGGCTGGAATGTTGTTCTTCAGAATTTTGAAAACACTTAGGAGAATGCCATACTTTATGAAATATTGAAACCCTGGAATGTATCTGAAATAAGGAGTCTGAAAGAGGAAGCATCAAGCTGCAAATTACCTGCTTCAATAAAGAAGAGGCAGAGTGGGGCATGAATAGCCTTCCAGTGTGCAGTGGGAAAAACACCTAGGAATGTGACATGTATAGTTTCAAAGTGAGCTTCAGTTGTAACGTTCTTAGAAGCTAGGAAGTTAGGTATAAAAGTTTACATCAATAGGATTAGTCTTTAATAGGATTGATGTAAGGAGATTTAACTTTGAGAAATCAGCCTAAATAAGTCAAATTCTAATTATTTATTGCATGTTCACTAATAGTGGTAATGTTTGAGATTTTCCTGGATAGATTTTAAATACGTAAGAAGACACAAGATAAATTTAGTGTAAGGAAATACATAGAAGGCTGAAAAGACACTTCCATGCAGTGTACCGTTAAAAGTGATTTTTTTGGCTAGACCTAGAAAGACGTTAACAATTCATTGTTTAGTGAAATTTCCGAAAAAAGCTGAGTGTTCATTACAAATACTTCCTGAGTACTGGGCACTTGATAAACGAAAAGAATCTCTTTCCTATTACGCTGTTTTTTTTGTTTTTTGTTTTTTTTTCCTTTAAAGTGGCTGTGCATTTTCATATGAAAGTTTCTCAAAGGACTAAAAGCAACCTCGATAGCGGAGTTAAGCTTTAAGCTATTTTGAAATTTCCATTTCCTTTTGCCCCTCTGGATATTCTAATGCTGGCAGAATTAACATATTTTTTTGGATAACAAAAGTGATATATAGAAAGGGCTGTCGACCAAAATAAAGAGGTGTAAACTAAAGCAAGCTCAAAATCGTCAAAAACAGTTTATTCAGGAATAGCAGAGGAATCGGAATTCAGGACATGCAAACTGTAGAAAGTTACAGGCGAGTCCGTTGAGGGTTTGGGATAGACTGTATTTATGAGCAGGGAATGTAAAGAGGGAAGCTCAGTTAGAGTCTGTGAAAATCAAAAGCAAGTGAGACCAGCTTTGAAAACTCCCTGAGCAGACAGAACTGGTCCAGTCATACAAACAAAGCTCAACTCAGTTTGTTTTGCGAGACCAGCCCAACCTGGGTCATTTCTTGTTCATGTCTCTGGATACCATATGCAAAGCTTCCCAGGGTTAATATAAGGCAACCCCTGACCAACTTCCTATCACTTAAGAGAATTCCAATATTATCAGTCTTCTGCATATCAGGCATTCATAGGAAATCAGTCTCTCAATTCTTAAGTTCAGTTTTCCTGAGGGAACATATATGAAATTTTCCATTTTAGATCCTCTGGTTCCGTTTTAGATTGCAATTCTTTCACATTTCTCCCTTTGGATCAAAGAAAACATCACTGATTAGTTATGTCATTCAGCTGTTGTTCGTTAATTTTTGCCATAACCTTCCGAAGTCCAACAAGTCATTCTAAATCAATAGGAGAAAGACCCCAGATTAGGTATCTAAGTAGTAGAGGGAAGATTTCTTCTAATTTTGGCATCAGGGGTGATGGCAATAATTCCATAATGCCCCTCAATTATGGGGAAGTGTAGAATATATGTTTCTTCTACATAAAAGGAGATACTCAGTGTCTTCTAAGGATGAGGCATAGTTGTGTTCCTTTGCCCAGATTGTTTTCCTTGGAATGATACAGGGGCTCTCATGATCACAAATGTAATCTGTATAATTACAGATCACACTATAATCTGGTTTATTGGCATGGAAACGGTTATGTGAGCACCTTGCATTTCCATAGATCTGCAGTAACAAGTAGCTGATGTAGTATGAGAAAGATTTTGGTGGACGTTTGGAAGATCCCTAGGGAAAAAAGTAAATTGAATTATGTTTCCACCATTCCCCAGATTTTTGGTCAATTCCTAATGAAGCACCATCGAGTGGGGAGCACATCAGCTTCCCATTTTCCAATATTGCAGTTTTCCTGGCCCCACCGTAAAAATACATTCATGTAGGAGATGATATAGTCTTATGGATTCCAACAGGGATTGATTTCATTCCATCTGAGTCATATAAAATAGTATAGCTACAAATAGTTTGTGAGAGATACCCTAGGGTTTTGCCAATTCCCATCATGTTTTTGGAAACATAAACATTTTCAGTAAGAGTCCAGGTCTGAGTGAGGCATAGCCTCTTATGAGTTGGGGGTGGGGTACTCAGTGGAAAGCCATAATATTTGGTGCCAGTCTCTGGGAAGAGAGCACATGTGTGATTTCTAAGTTACCAAGGAAAATCCTACATCTTTACCAGACAGATTTTACCATCCATCTAAAGATAGTGGCCAGGTCACCAATTCAGAATCATCAATAGTATTTGCTCTAGAACATTTCCAAACACCAGTAAATTTAGCAGAATCAGAGAGTGTTTGTAAGGTAGGGTTAAAAGGATGTGTTAAAGCTAGAGTAAAGGACTATAGGAAAACTAGGGAAAGAATAATTAAAGGCCTGAATGACATGATTTAACTAAATGTAGAGTGAGAAGAAAGAGAGAAAAAGAAAGTTATACAGACCTGGTCGGATATCTTGGATGAGCTGTCTGTTTCAGATGTCATGTACTTCAAAATTTCTAGTCCCTAAAAACTTTCAGTTTCTGGTCACCATGTGGTTTACAGGTCCATTCAGGTTTGGGGACATTCTTAAATACAACACATGAATCAAGGATGCTATTCCTTCAAGTTTTGCAGCACATGGGTTAATGACACATGATAGGGGCGTTTCCAGTGATGTTGAAGAGAGTCTGTTTGGAGATGTCTTTTCTAATGGATGAGCTCTCCTGGCTGTAAGGTGTGATGCTTGATGTCTTTGTCCCCAAGAGTATACCATGGAAAGATTGTTCTACCAGAGCTTAATTGTTTTCTATTGATTTGATCAGGGCTTAGCAAAATTGAAGGGTATCCCTCTTTATTAGCTGTGGGTCAAAAGAAGCACAGGCTAAGTGCGTGGGCGTCATGTAATTATTTCAAAAGGTGAAATTTATGTATCCCAAAGAAAGTAGGTCTAAGATTTACAAGAACCAATGGTAGTGCCTTTGGCCAGGGTATTTGAAGTGTTCCAACTAAGTTAGCTAAATGAGTTTTAATAATTCCACTTGTACATTCCACCAGTCCGTAAGACCTAGGATGGCAACACAATGAAAATGCTGAAGAGCTGGCCAGACGGTGCAGACTTGTCCAAGTATTTGACCAGTGAAGTGGGTTTCCCAATTACCATAAAGTTCAAGGACTGTTCCCTGCGTGGGAATAATCTTTTCTCATAGGATTTTAGCTACAGGACGGGCAGATGCTTGCTTCCATGGGAAAGCTTCAGTCCAATGTGAAAACATGTAAACCATGAATAGAATATACTTAACGTCTATTAGAGGGGGCAATTGTAAGAATTCCATTTACCAAACCTCAGATCTGCTGGCAGGACTAAAGCGTCTCACAGATTTTGAACATAAGGATCATTTAAAAATTTGTCTCAGTGGAAAAGGAAATCCCATTGTTTCCATAACATTATCCAGTCGTGGACTCACGTGTAGCTTGCTACAGTTTGTGGGTCCCAAATTGCAATTCCTTGCCATTCCCAAATAAACTCTTCTGGTTTTGACAATTTTGAGCTTGCCTCAGTTTACTTCTTTATCTGGGCTATTCTGAAAATGATGAGTACACTTATTTAGAACTTGTTTTTTTGCAAACTGTTTTTGCCATATGCAAAGTGGGCGAGGAAGATAACACCATCTGCTTCCAGCCCACAACCCAGAGTGACCAGGTAACTTGTTAAATTCCCACTGCTTCGGTCCCCAAAGTTGATCTCAGGTGCTCTGATGCGTTGTTCAGCGAGCTCTTTCAAACCTGCAGGGGGACATCAAATTAAATCACTTAATGTCAAACCTCTTCCTAGGACATGGAGGACTGCAGACACTTGGCATGACTCAGAGAATGGAAGCACAGCAACTGAAATCGAGGTAGAGAGTCAAATAGTCCCAACTTTATTTAGACATTAACACACTGTCATTTAGTAAAAAGTAAAACGCTAAAAGATCTTCAACTCTCAGAATAAATCTGTTTGATGTAATTTTTTTTTTTAAAAGTTTTCCAGATTTTGCAATCCATAGTAAAGTTGCAAGACGAGTACAGTGAATACCCATTTTTCCTTCACCCAAATTTAGCAATTAATTATACTTTGCCATGTGTGTATAATTCAATATGTATTTTTGCAAACATTTTCAAACCATTTGCAAGTTTGGGAGCATCACTTTTACCCTAAACACTGCAGTATGTATCTTCTAATAGGATATTCTTCTACATCACCCCAGAGCTATGTATCTTCCACAGAACTATCATCTCACCTAAGGACAAAATAATAATACTTTAAAAATATCACTTGATATATATACAGTATACATCATACTTAAATTGCACCTTGTTAAATAAAAAGCAGTTTTTTTGAGGTTTCTTTTTAATTCATGATCCAATCATGGTTCATTCATTGCATTTGGATGCTTCATCTAAACCAGTCCCTGTTCCTTCTTTTTACAAATTAAAAATTTTTTTAAATCATTTTAGATTTAAAAAATTGTGATGATAGTTCTTATATACTCTGCAGTCTTTTTTCTCTTTATAGACATGTATGCAAGTATGGTATATTTGTTACAAATGATGAACGAATATTGATATAATTAGCTAAAGTCCACATTTATTCAGATTTCTATAGCATTTTTTTTTAACCTAACATCTTTTTATGTTTCAGTATCCCATTTAGGATAAATTTAGTCATCGTGTTTCCCTAGGCTCCTCTTGGCTGTGAAGATTTCATAGGCTTTCCTTTTTTTGATAAACTTGATCATTTTTAGGATTATTGGTCAGATATTTTGTAGAATTTGCTATGAGAATTTTCTAATGTTTTTCTCATAAACTGTGGCTACCCATTTTGGGGGCAAGTCTACAAAAGTAGAGTGCCATTTCATTATACCGTATCTTGAGTTTTGTATTTGTCTTCTATGGCTGCCATAACAAAATACTACAGACTGAGTGGCTTAAATAAGAAATTTATTTTCTCACAGTTCTGGAGGCCAGAAGTCTGACATGCAGGTGTCAGCTGAGTTCATTTCATTCTTATGGCCTTTCTCCTTGGCTTGCAGATAGTTGTCTTCTCCCTTTGTCTTTACCTGATATTTTCTTTGTGAGTGTTCATCTTGGTGTCTCCTCATGTATCCGAATTTCTGCTTCTTACATGGACACTGGTCAGACTGGGTTAGGGCTCACCCTAACAGCCTCATTTTAACTTAGCTACTTTTTTCAGACTTTATTTTTTAAATGAGTTTTTCATAGAAAAATGGAAAGTAAGGTATAAAGATTTCCCATATACCCCCAAATACCACACACCTGTATATAGACTCCTTCATTATTAACACCTCCCACCAGGGTGGTACATTTGTTACAACTATAAACTTGTGTTGACATATCGTAATCACCCCAAATCCATAGTTTACATTACTCTTCACTCTGGACGATCTAATTCTAAAGTTTATATGGAAAGGCAAAAGATCCAGAAGAGTCAACACAGTATTGAAGGAACAGAACAAAGATGGAGGACCGAAACTACCCAACTTCGAAACTTCAAAAGCTACTGTAATCAAGACATACTGATATACACACGTTTACACACATATATAGGGGTGTGTGTGTGTGTGTGTGTGTGTGTGTATGATGTATAGTAAGCATGCATTATTAAATACATTGTTGCCCTTATTATTTTGAACAAACTATTGTCTGTTAGACCAATTACAAATAAGAGAAAAATGAAAGTTCTTATTTTGCCTCTACTTATTCCTTCTTTGATGCTCTTCCATACTTCGTGTAGATCTGAGTCTGAGCTGATTTCTTTCTCTCTAAAGATCTTCTCTTAACATTTCTTGCAAGTCTGGTTTACTAGCCACGGACCCCTTCAATTTTTATTTTTCTGAGAAAGTCTTTATTTCTCCTTTTTTTTTGGTAAGTTGACAAATCTGAACATTCCTCAGTGATAACCGTGGTATGTGTAATCACCATCTCTCACCATGTAATGCTATTACAGTATTATTAACTATATTTCCTATGCTGTATTTTTTATCTCCATGCCTTATTTATTTTATGACTGGTAGTTTGTACCTCTTAATCCCCTTCACCTATTTTACCCACCCTCTCCTCTGGCAACCACCAGTTTGTGTATTTATGAGTCTGTTCCTGTTTTTATTATTGTTGTTTGTTTGTTTATTCATTTTTTAAAAATTTCACATATAAGGGAAATCTTATGGTATTTGTCTTTCTGTCTGACTTATGCCACTTAACACATATGCTCTAGGACCGTTCTTGCTGTCACAAATGGCAAGATCTCATTTTTTATGGTTGAGTAATATTCCATTGTTTTCAGTTTTGGAGGTTGCAATATTGCTATATCCTCAACAGATATCCTTTCCTCAGCTGTGTCCAGTCTACTAATAAGCCTATGAAAGACTTTCTTCACAGTTCTTCATTTCGGTCACAGTGCTTTTTGATCTCTAGCAATCTATTTGGTTTTTTCCTCAGACCTTCCCTCTTTCCGTTTACATTGCCCATCTATTCTTGCATGCTGTCTATCCATTGGAGCCCTTAGCATATTAATCACAGTTGTTTTAAATACTGGTCTGAAGATTTCAGTATCTGGGCTGTATCTGACTCTGGTTCTGATGTTTGATCTATGTCTCCAAATTGAGCTTTTTGCCTCTTCAGGTGATTTGTAATTTCTTCCTGAGAGCCACACGTGATCTACTGGGTAAAAGGAACTGCTATAAATAGGCCTGTAGTAATGTGGTGTTGAGTGATGGGAATGGGTAATGTTCTATGATTTGACCTCAGTCTTTTCGTGAGCCGATGTTTCTGGATGGTAAACTTCACAAGTGTTTTCCAGTCTTTTATTTCTCCCCGCTTAAGATAGGATGGCTGTTGTGAGCTGAAGTTCTTCCCTCACATGGAAGGCTACAGCTGACCCTTGTTGGGGATTTCTCTTTCCCTGGGTCAGTTAGGCTCTGATTACACCCCAGCAGGTGGGGCTCTCCCTAACTAGTTTTCCCTGAGGGCTTGTCTTGTGAAGAGCAGGGTGCACCGGTGTATTACGGAGTAGTTACTTTCCCCTCCCCCCGCGCCAGATGCATTAAGGGATTTTTCTCTGATACTCACTCTGAGAGCCTTGTTAAGTTCCTGGAAATGAACCTCAGAAAACATGAGGGGGTCTCATGCCTGGGTTCCTCTGAACTCCATAACTCTCTGAGTTGTCTACACTTAGCCTCAGGCGAGTAATCAATTCCAGTTCTGGTTTTCCTACCCGGCACTTGCTCCTGTAGCAGCTCCAGTCAGGACTGTCTGCCCTGGTAAGTCATGGCTTCTGGTTTTCTCCTCTCTCTCCAACCTTGGAGGTGGTGGTTTGCCTTGTATCTCCATCTCTTCCAGATGCAAAAAAAAAAAAAAAAAAAAAAAAAAAAGGTATTGATTTTTCTTTAGTTTGTTCAGCTTTTTGCTTGTTGTTGGGATGAAATGGTGACTTCCAAGCTCCTTACCTTACATGAGGACCTGAGAACATGTTAATTTTTAAGGACTTTGTCTTGAGCATCTTTTCATATGAGAACAGGAAGATTAGTGAGAAAAATGGTTATGTCTCCCCTTCCCTGTTTTCTCCTCAGACACACATGTGCAGCTCAAGCTTCCCTCTCCCACCTGGGAAGCAATGGCAGCTATTAAATTAGAACCAGACATTCTCTCACCATTGTTTTTGTCATCTCCCTTCTATCCTTCTGACCTGTGATTAAATGCTCCTTCTTCGAATATATGAAGATCCCTTTCCCCATTTTTAGAAACGTACTTACAGAAATTTTTTTCTGAAGGCATTGTACCATTAAAATAGTCAAAAACTATTTGAGGATTTTGCTGTGTTTAGCTTTTGCGAATAAAGAGGCTGGTTAGTGGGGGGGAACGTGGAGTTCTTGTAAAATTTTAGTTGTCCTAGGCCCTTGGGTGATTGGAGATTTTGTAACAGATTTGCGCTGTAGTGAGTACACTTCCTGTGGAAGTATCCAAGCAGATTGACATTCGGCTGATAGAGATGCTGTAGAAGAAACTGAAACAACATGATAATTAGAGTGCTTGTGTTCCAAGGTCCCTTCTTGTTCTATTGTTTTTAAATTTATACATAGATTTTCACTGGTAATAGGGATGAATTTCACTTAGGGCGAACTTTCTATTTACCTGATCTTTTTTGGACCAAATAACTAGCCGCATGGCCAGGCAAAATATTGACCATCCCTACTCACTGACCAGTAATACCACATAAACCAAATCCTTGAGGTCATATGCTATAAGCCCATTTTGAATATTTTAACTCATGCAGATATGATTTCCTGCTTTAAATCTGTAGGATGCAGTTATAGTAGGTGTGGAGTAGAGAAATTGGTGGAAACTTAGCTCATTTGTACAGGCACCTAACTTGCTGTAGAAGAGAGCAGAATTGAAAGATGAAGGGCAAGCTGGTGCATAAAGGGTTGACTCTGATTTGTGAGGGTGAGAATGAAATATTGTGGAGCACGGAATATAAGAGTGATACAAATAAAAACAGAGTGTAAAAGATTTGTGTCTGATGCGAGGTAATTTATAATTTTTGTGATATAAAATTGATGGAAAGGGGGTC
The DNA here is from genome assembly GCF_023721935.1 of Panthera uncia. Taxonomy (NCBI): domain Eukaryota; kingdom Metazoa; phylum Chordata; class Mammalia; order Carnivora; family Felidae; genus Panthera; species Panthera uncia. The sequence continues at coordinate 52,760,885 of NC_064807.1, read as the reverse complement.
AGCTATCAGAAAGCATTGAAGCTCGAAAGTCTCAGAATTGGAAAGAACTTCAAGGAGTCAGTGAAGGGCTTTGAAAAGAACTTGCTTTGAACTATGTGCACTTTGCAAACTGATGCAATCCAATTCCAAATCTTTTTGCATCTATTCATGTGATTTAGGGGCAGCCAGTAAATGGGATCGATATTGATGGCAAATTGAATTTACAGAAAACACTCAAGAAACATTCATTATACTAAATAAAGCCAATTCTTTTTTTATGAAATAAAAGCACTTTAAAAATGTATCAGATTAGCTTTAATAATATCAGAGTTGGTGGCTATTCATACTAGTTTGTTCATTTAATGCCTCTCTGCTATTCTGTTAGGTCACTCTCAATTCATTTTGTTTGAAATGAGGTTTATAAAACATGGTGATGCTTTTTAAGTCTCTTCCAGTTGTTCGTGATTGGAATATGCACTTGTAGATAAATCTTTCCGGTGTGACTTCTTACCTATATCACTGGTTCTTTGGAAATAAAGAATATATGATTAATCTTTGCAGTAGTTTCCATGACCATGATTGAGTCGGTACCAAGAACTTTACTGATTCAATAAATTCAGTGGTTAGAAAAATAGACTTGACTTTCCTTGATGAAAGATGGATGAGTAGCCCCAGGATATTATGACATTCATTCTTAAAGTGCAAAATAACATTTTATCTAGGAGAATATTCAGTGGACTCTTTTTCTTTTTAAGTCTCCAGTAAACTGACAGATCATATGAAACATGTGTAGTGGTTAATCTGCTCTGGCAGTCATACAGTTAAACAATAAATAGCAGTATCAGTACTTTCCACGTGATTGAATTAGAGCTGTTGGAATCCTCCCAAAAGACAACAAGTTTTCAAAAATATATACCTGGGTTAATAGACACATGCTATCCATTTAAATGAATAATTCTATTTAAATTAGACATGTTATGCAGGATTTAAAAATGCAAGGCTGAATATGGATTTTACCAGCATAAGTGGGTTGTAAGTCAACAAAAATTGGCTAAGGAACAAACCAGGGATCCTAGGCAGGATTTCAGTAATAACTTGTCATTAAGTAAAAGTTTTTTAAAGTATAGGGTTGTAAAGATATTTCCTTAAAATCAATGTGTTTTTAGTCAATTTGAATCCATAACATCTTTGTAACTTTATAAAAACATATCTCAGAGAATACCTAAGGTGTTGATTTTTTAAACTGCAATAATTTAAAGGGAGTTTTCTACTAATAAGCATTACGACAGGCGCTTAGTTTATTTCAAGTGAAAACATCAATTCTGAAAACAAGTTTGGGATTTTTTTCTTGGTTGCTTTCAAGATTAGTGCTTAGAAAATATGCACCATTCAATTTTACATTTTATACTATAAACTTTAAAATAAAAATGATAGAAAGTATGTAAAATATGATTGGTGATTGCTTCTTCAATAGATTACTGGTGTCTTAGACTTCCTTTACTAATTTTTTTCACTTAATATGTATAGGTATGTATTTTATTATGTAATTATATCTGGTTGCTTTATATTCAAAAGTAGAAACTACGGCAAATTTTTCTTCATAAAATACCATACACTTTTTCATGCATAATTTTCAGTTTGTGAGGATATATAAATAGGATTTTTAGTTTAACAGTTCTCCCAGAACACTATAAACAAAGAAAGTGAGATGCAGCATTGGCCACAAGACAGACTTAAATTACAAGTTTTTTATTTGTTTGTTTGAAAGCAGTCCTAAAACTAACCAAGCTGGAATTGGATTTTAACAATGTGTATATGTGTCAAAGATGGAAATGTTTTATGTAAGACATCACATCCTGCATAAATGTTACATTATGGTCATTAGAACATAATAGAGATTATATGTGCCTCAACATATTACATGTGTGAACAACATATTTAATTTGAAAAACGGGGAGGATCTTGGGAAGATGGCGGCGTAGGAGACGCTGGGCTCACCAGGTCCTGCTGATCACTTAGATTCCACCTACATCTGCCTAAATAACCCAGAAAACCACCAGAAGACTTAGCAGAGCAGATTCTCTGGAGCCAAGCGCAGACGAGAGGCCCACGGAAGAGGGTAGGAAGGGAGGAGAGGCGGTGCACGCTACACGGAATGGCGGGAGGGAGCCGGGGTGGAGGGGCAGCCCTCTGGCCAAGCGGAGGCCCCAAGTCTGGCTTGCAAAAGCGGAGGGGCCAGACGGAGTGTGTTCCAACAGCAAGCAGGACTTAACATCTGGAAGGTTATAAGTTAACAGCTCTGCTCAGAGAACGGGAGGGCTGGAGGACAACGGGAGGGAGAGTTGTTGAGCCCCGGACAACAGACCGCAGCTTGGTGGGAAACAAAGGCGCTCACCAGGGCCATCTCCTTTGCACATCCCCCAGCCAAAATCCCAAAGGGAACCAGTTCCTTCCAGGGAACTTGATTGCGCCGCACGAACACCCAACGCTGTGCTTCTGCGGATCCATCCCTCCAGCTGGTCTGACTCCCTCCTGGTGCCGCAGGGCCCCTCCCAAAGCGGATCTCCAAGGAAAAGTGAGCTGAGCCTGCCCCTCCTGCCCCTGTGCACCTTGCCAATCCACTCCAGCTAATATGCCAGATCCCCAGCACCATAAGCATGGCAGTGTGCAAGTAGCCCAGACGGGCCACGCCACCCCACAGTGAATCCCGCCCCTAGGAGAGGGAAAGAGAAGGCACACACCAGTCTGACTGTGGCCCCAGCCGTGGGCTGGGGGCAGACATCAGGTCTGACTGCGGCCCCGCCCACCAACGCAAGTTATTCAAGACAGTACAGGGGAAGTGCCCGGCAGTCCCGCACCACTCCAGGGACTATCCAAAATGACTAAACAGAAGAATTCCCCTCAGAAAAACGTCCAGGAAATAACAACAGCTAACGAACTGATCAAAAAGGATTTAAACAATATCACAGAAAGTGAATTTAGAATAATAGTCATAAAATTAATCGCTGGGCTTGAAAACAGTATAAAGGACAGCAGAGAATCTCTTGCTACAGAGATCAAGGGACTAAGGAACAGCCAGGAGGAGCTAAAAAATGCTATCAATGAGCTGCAAAATAAAATGGAGACAACTACAGCTCGGATTGAAGAGGCAGAGGAGAGAATAGGTGAACTAGAAGATAAAATTATGGAAAAAGAAGCTGAGAAAAAGAGAGATGAAAAAATGCAGAAGTATGAGGGGAAAATTAGAGAATTAGTGATGAATTAAAGAGAAATAATCTACGCATAATCGGTATTCCAGAGGAGGAAGAGAGAGGGAAAGGTGCTGAAGGTGTACTTGAAGAAATCATAGCTGAGAACTTCCCGGATCTGGGGAAGGAAAAAGGCATTGAAATCCAAGAGGCACAGAGAACTCCCTTCAGATGTAACTTGAATCGATCTTCTGCACGACATATCATAGTGAAACTGACAAATTACAAGGATAAAAAGAAAATTCTGAAAGCAGCTAGAGATAAACGTGCTCTAACATATAAAGGGAGACCTATAATACTTGTGACCAATCTCTCTACTGAAACTTGGCAGGCCAGAAAGGAATGGCAGGAGATGTTCAATGTGATGAACAGAAAAAATATGCAGCCGAGAATCCTTTATCCAGCAAGTCTGTCATTTAGAATAGAAGGAGGGATAAAGGTCTTCCCAAACAAACAAAAACTGAAGGAATTCATCACCACTAAACCAGCCCTACAAGAGATCTTAAGGGGGATCCTGTGAGACAAAGTACCAGAGACATCGCTACAAGCATGAAACCTACGGATATCACAATGACTATAAACCCGTATCTTTCTATAATAACACTGAATGTAAATGGACTAAATGTGCCAACCAAAAGACATAGGGTATCAGAATGGATAAAAAAACAAGACCCATCTATTTGCTGTCTACAAGAGACTCATTTTAGATCTGAGGACACTTTCAGATTGAGAGTGAGGGGATGGAGAACTATTTATCATGCCACTGGAAGTCCAAAGAAAGCTGGAGTAGCCATACTTATGTCAGACAAACTAGACTTTAAATTAAAGGCTGTAATAAGAGATGAAGAAGGGCATTATATAATAATCACAGGGTCTATCCATCAGGAAGAACTAACAAATATAAATGTCTATGCACTGAATACTGGAGCCCCCAAAATATAAAACAATTACTCATAAACATAAGCAACCTTATTGATAAGAATGTGGTAATTGCAGGGGACTTTAACACTCCACTTACAGAAATGGATAGATCATCTCGACACACGGTCAATAAAGAAACAAGGGCCCTGAATGATACATTGGATCAGATGGACTTGACAGATATATTTAGAAGTCTGCATCCCAAAGCAACAGAGTATACTTTCTTCTCGAGTGCACATGGAACATTCTCCAAGATAGATCACATACTGGGTCACAAAACAGCCCTTCATAAGTATACAAGAATTGAAATTATACCATGCATACTTTCAGACCACAATGCTATGAAGCTTGAAATCAACCACAGAAAAAGTCTGGAAAACCTCCAAAAGGATGGAGGTTAAAGAACACCCTACTAAAGAATGAATGGGTCAACCAGGCAGTTAGAGAAGAAATTAAACAATATATGGAAACAAATGAAAATGAAAATACAACAATCCAAATGCTTTGGGACGCAGCGAAGGCAGTGCTGAGATGAAAATACATTGCAATCCAGGCCTATCTCAAGAAACAAGAAAAATCCCAAATACAAAATCTAACAGCACACCTAAAGGAAATAGAAGCAGAACAGCAAAGACAGCCTAAACCCAGCAGAAGAAGAGAAATAATAAAGATCAGGACAGAAATAAACAATATAGAATCTAAAAAAACTGTAGAGCAGTTCAACAAAACCAAGAGTTGGTTTTGAAAAAATAAACAAAATTGATAAACCTCTAGCCAGGCTTCTCAAAAAGAAAAGGGAGTTGACCCAAATAGATAAAATCAGGAATGAAAATGGAATTATTACAACCAATCCCTCAGAGATACAAGCAATTATCAGGGAATACTATGAAAAATTATATGCCAACAAACTGGACAACCTGGAAGAAATGGACAAATTCCTAAACACCCACACGCTTCCAAAACTCAATCAGGAGGAAGTACAAAGCTTGAACAGACCCATAACCAGTGAAGAAATTGAATCAGTCATCAAAAATCTCCCAACAAATAAGAGTCCAGGACCAGATGGCTTCCCAGGGGAGTTCTACCAGACGTTTAAAGCAGAGATAATACCTATCCTTCTCAAGCTTTTCCAAAAAATAGAAAGGGAAGGGAAACTTCCAGACTCATTCTATGAAGCAAGTATTACTTTGATTCCTAAACCAGACAGAGACCCAGTAAAAAAAGAGAACTACAGGCCAATATCCCTGATGAATATGGATGCAAAAATTCTCAATAAGATACTAGCAAATCGAATTCAACAGCATATAAAAAAAAATTATTCACCATGATCAAGTGGGATTCATTCCTGGGCTGCAGGGTGGGTTCAACATTCACAAATCAATCAACGTGATACATCACATTAATAAAAGAAAAGATAAAAAGCATATGATCCTGTCAATCGATGCAGAAAAGGCCTTTGACAAAATTCAGCAACCTTTCTTAATAAAAACCCTTGAGAAAGTTGGGATAGAAGGAACATACTTAAAGATCATAAAAGCCATTTATGAGAAGCCCACAGCTAACATCATCCTCAATGGGGAAAAACTGAGAGCTTTTTCCCTGAGATCAGGAACATGACAGGGATGTCCACTCTCATCGCTGTTGTTTAGCATAGTGTTGGAAGTTCTAGCATCAGCAATCAGACAACAAAAGGAAATCAAAGGCATCAAAATTGGGAAAGATGAAGTTAAGCTTTCACTTTTTGCAGATGACATATTATACATGGAAAATCCGATAGACGCCACCAGAAGTCTGCTAGAACTGATACATAAATTTAGCAAAGTCGCAGGATACAAAATCAATGTACAGAAATCAGTTGCATTCTTATACACTAATAATGAAGCAACAGAAAGACAAATAAAGAAACTGATCCCATTCACAATTGCACCAAGAAGCATAAAATACCTAGGAATAAATCTAACCAAAGATGTAAAAGATCTGTATGCTGAAAACTATAGGAAGCTTATGTAGGAAATTGAAGAAGATATAAAGAAATGAAAGACATTCCGTGCTCATGGATTGGAAGAATAAATATTGTCAAAATGTCAATATTACCCAAAGCTATCTACACATTCAGTGCAATCCCAATCAAAATTGCACCAGCATTCTTCTCAAAACTAGAACAAGCAATCCTAAAATTCATATGGAACCACAAAAGGCCCCGAATAGCCAAAGTAATTTTGAAGAAGACCAAAGCAGGAGGCATCACAATCCCAGACTTTAGCCTCTACTACAAAGCTGTCATCATCAAGACAGCATGATATTGGCACAAAAACAGACACATAGACCAATGGAATAGAATAGAAACCCCAGAACTAGACCCACAAACATATGGCCAACTCATCTTTGACAAAGCAGGAAAGAACATCCAATGGAAAAAAGACAGTCTCTTTAACAAATGGTGCTGGGAGAACTGGACAGCAACATGCAGAAGATTGAAACTAGACCACTTTCTCACACCATTCACAAAAATAAAGTCAAAATGGATAAAGGACCTGAATGTGAGACAGGAAACCATCAAAACCCTAGAGGAGAAAGCAGGAAAAGACCTCTCTGACCTCAGCCGTTGCAATTTCTTACTTGACATATCCCCAAAGGCAAGGGAATTAAAAGCAAAAATGAACTATTGGGACCTCAGGAAGATAAAAAGCTTCTGCACAACAAAGGAAACAACCAACAAAACTAAAAGGCAATGAACGGAATGGGAAAAGATATTTGCAAATGACATATCGGACAAAGGGCTAGTATCCAAAATCTATATAGAGCCCATGAAACTCCACACCTGAAAAACAAGTAACCCAGTGAAGAAATGGGCAGAAAACATGAATAGACACTTCTCTAAAGAAGACATCCGGATGGCCAACAGGCACATGAAAAGATGCTCAACGTCGCTCCTCATCAGGGAAATACAAATCAAAACCACACTCAGATATCACCTCACGCCAGTCAGAGGGGCCAAAATGAAGAAATCAGGAGACTATAGATGCTGGAGAGGATGTGGAGAAACGGGAACCCTCTTGCACTGTTGGTGGGAATGCAAATTGGTGCGGCCACTCTGGAAAACAGTGTAGAGGTTCCTCAAAAAATTAAAAATAGACCTACCCTATGACCCAGCAGTAGCACTGCTAGGAATTTACCCAAGGGATACAGGAGTACTGATGCATAGGGGCACTTGTACCCCAATGTTTATAGCAGCACTCTCAAAAGTAGCCAAATTATGGAAAGAGCCTAAATGTCCATCAGCTGATGAATGGCAAAGAGATTGTGGTTTATATACACAATGGAGTACTATGTGGCAATGAGAAAGAATGAAATATGGCCCTTTGTAGCAACATGGATGGAACTGGAGAGTGTGATGCTAAGTGAAATAAGCCATACAGAGAAAGATAGATACCATATGGTTTCACTCTTATGTGGATCCTGAGAAACTTAACAGAAACCCATGGGGGAGGGGAAGAAAAAAAAAAAGAGGTTAGAGTGGGAGAGAGCCAAAGCATAAGAGACTCTTAAAAACTGAGAACAAACTGAGGGTTGATGGGGGGTGGGAGGGAGGGGAGGGTGGGTGATGGGTATTGAGGAGGGCACCTTTTGGGATGAGCACTGGGTGTTGTATGGAAACCAATTTGACAATAAACTTCATATATTGAAAAAAAAACGTAGCGGCCACGTTAAAAAGAAGTAGAAAAAATACGATTAATTTTAATAATGTTCTTAATTTAACCAATTCCCTCAAATATTATTATTTCAAATACAAGAAATGTAAAAAATGTGAGATTTTTTTTTGTTTTTGCCATACTATGCCTTCAGATTTTGGTGTCTTATTTTATAATTACTACACACTTTAATTCAGACTAGCCATGTTTTAAGTGTCCCATAGCTATGTGTTACCAAAATTTATAAAGATCTCATAAAACTCACCGGTAGAAAACCAGATAATCTGGTTTAAAATATGAGGCATAATACCTCATCAGAAAAGGTAGATGGCCAATAGGCATATGGAAAGATGCTCCATATCATATGTCATGAAAGAAATGCAAATTAAAGTAGTAAAGACATACCACTACATACCTATGAGAATGCCCAAATCCCTAACACTAAGGATACTAAGTGCTGGAGGACAGGGAACAATAAATACACTCTCATTCGTTGCTGGAGGGAATGCAAAATGGTATGTTCTCTTTGGAAGACAGTTTGTGATTTCTTACAAAAAACTAAACATACTCTTACCATAAGATCCAGCAGTCACACTCCTTGGTATTTACTCAAAGGAGTAGAAAACTTATGCCCACACAAAATCCTGCACATGGGCGTTTATAGCAGCTTTATTAGTAATTGCCAAATTTTTCAATTAAACTCTTGTCAATACTTGATAAATATATACAGTAAGAATGATAAGATATGGGTTTGTAAAAATGTGTGCTTTTTCAAAGAGCAGTGTCTGAAATTGATCATACCAGTGTCAGGCTTGTGTAATAAATGCATCTTTTTTCTCATCACCCTGGTTTTGAGAGTAGACATATCATAAATATTGACATCTGAAAATGCAGATCCCTTTGTTCCATCAAAAGCAGACCTACTTCTGCTCATTTTTGTTATAGTTTAACCCAAACTGAAAGTGCATGTTAGTAACCCTATCTAACTGTGCGTTGACTGTGAAACTCTTAATGCTTTATGTGGACTATTAGAAAATAAAATGTGTAATTAGGAGATTTTAAGACCATCCTGTAATTACTCAGTTCTGTTTCTTTTTCTTTTTTCATGTTTGTTTATTTTTGAGAGAGAGAGAGAGAGCACGAGCGTGAGTGGTGGGAGGGGCAGAGAGAGAGAGAGAGCGAGAGTGAGAGAGAGAGAATCCGAAGCAGGCTCCAGGCTCTGAGCTTTCAGCACAGAACCCAACGTGGTGCTCGAACTCATGAACCATGAGATCATGACCTGAGCTGAAATTAGACACTTAACTGTTGAGTCGTGTTTCTCTAGAAAGTAATGAGAGAAGTCATTTGAAGTTTTGAGAGTGAACAAATTGTGGAATTTCCTGCTGTAGCCAGTTACTGAATATGGGCTCATTGGGTTTCTGGAGTAATCAATAGCACAGGGATCACATTTTTGTCTCACAATGTGATTTGTTTTTCATTGGCAAGAATTAGGTTTAAATGTGTTTTCTTTACTAAACAGATGATTCTGAGTTTTTAAAATCTCTACTCATTAGCTGGTTAGAGAGACTGTGTATATAATGCATTAAAGATTATACTCATTCGAGGAGTTTGGAGGTTTCGTTTTCTTTAACATGTGTTACAGAAATAGTGTGTGAAAAACTATATCCTAATTGGATTAGTTGAAAGAAGTTTTGGAAGTCAGTATCTCCTCCAAAAGAACATAGGACACTTACAGGCAGTCATTTTTGCCACTTGTGAATTTCTAGGCTAGTGACTGTATAAATAAGCTGGCCTTTTCCACTGATGGGCCAGTATAATTTCATGCCAGTAAAAAGTGGTGAGCAATTAAGAGACATTATAGTATTTCATTTTTTTCACATGAGTTTATATGAAGAAAGCCCATTCATTCAGAATTTCATGCAGCTTTTATTTGTTCAGAGTGCATCAGTAGCTTTGCCCATAGAATATCATGTGACTCTGCTCTTAATCTTAATAGTTCAATATTTAATAGAGATTACAACATAGGGGTGCCTGGGTGGCTCAGTCGGTTAAGCATTTGACTTCGACTCAGGTCATTTTCTGGTGGTTCGTGGCTCACACTCTGTCTCTCTCTCTTTCAAAAATAAATAAATGTTAAAAAAAATAAAATAAATTGTGACAAAATACCTATGTAAGAGTAAGGTTTTACTTGGATATTAAGTATCACAATTTCAATAGTTAACTACTACAGCGATGTGATTATTTTATCTAGATAATATGAAATCCAATTGTATTAGGCCACATCCACATGTTACAACATTTAATGTGTATAAAATATATGTACACACATATGTGCATGAATACACATCTTTTTAAACAAGTGACTGAGTAGAAAGCGATGGTTGGAAATGCCAGGTGTCTTAAGCAGTCAGAGCTTTAAAGAAATTTGAATTCTAAATCAGATTCTGTCATTATGAAATCAAATTTAAAGCTTTTAATAAAATAGCAAATAAATTGGGAAGGAGTAAATATGAATAGATGATAATTACTAAAACATACTAAATAAAACAACAAATTTATAATATATTATAGAATTATTATTACTAGTATAGTATTTATCAATGTACAAATAACCTTTGTGATCATAGAATGATGCTTGATGACAAATAGGCCTAACAATATTTATTTATTTATTATTTATTTATTTATTTATTTATTTTTATTTATTTTGAGACTGTGCACACACTTGAGTGAGGAAGGGGCAGAGAAAGAATATTATGCAGGCTCCACACTCAGGGTAGAGCTCCACATGGGGCTCCTTCTCATGACCCTGAGATCATGACCTGAGCAGAAATCAAGAGTCAGATGCTCAACCGACTGAGCCACCCAGGAACCCCTGAAACAATTTTTCTAAATCTTGCATTAATTTTCCTAAATCACTATATGAAGGAATTTTTTCCATTTCATTATAATTTTTTTATTATATATTTATTCATTTATTATCCTTTATTAGCCTTTAAATATCTCTAGAGTCTGTAATGCTATCCTTTGTCTCATTCTTTATCATATTTATATTCCTTTTTTTCATGATTCTACAGCATGTTTGGAAATTTCTTGCCCTTTTCAAAGGATGGTTACAGTTTTGTTCTTTTTTTTCTATTTCTATCCCCAACTCACTAATTTTGGCATTCATTATTATGTCCTTTTCCTACTAGCTTTGCTTTTGTCTTTTTTTCCTTGTTTCTTAAAGTTGATGTTTAGTCAATGAATTTAATACATTTTTTTCTAATATGAGTATAAAATATTACATTTATCTCTTAGAACCACAAATTATATGATTTCCTTTTCAACCCTTGGTTCATTTAGATGTGTGGTGCTTAATTCCCAAATATTGGGCTTTTCTAGAAATCTTAATTATTTTCAATTTCATTACATTTTGTCAGAGAACATATTTTATATTTCAATGTTTGAAATGATTTACCAAGAGTATTTTATGGTACGTCTTATATCCTAGTTGAACTTGAAAAAAAAATGTGTACTCTGCAGTTATTCAATATAATGTTTTATAAAATTGATTTATATTTTATTTATATTAATTACGTGCATTTTGTATTTTACTAGTTTGTCTTAGAGTGTTTTTTAAATCAGGTATAGCATCTATTGATAATTTATCAACTTTTTGTCACTCATTGAGGGAGGAAAGTTTAAAAAAATCAAAATATAAGGATAGATTTTACTATTATTCCATTTAGTCCTACCAATTTTGCTTCATGTATTTTAAAGTTCTGTTATTGTACATATAGTTGGGAAAACATAATTTGAAACAAAATCTCTTGACAATCTAGCAAATCTCTCCACAAAAGTGGAAGAAGGGGCACCTGGGTGGCTCAGTTGGTTAAACTTCTGACTCTTGATTTTGGCTCAGGTCATGATCCCAGGGTTGTGGGATCAATCCCTGTATTGGCTCTGTGCTGAGCATGGAGACTGCTTGAGATTCTGTCTCTCAAATTAAAAAAAAAAAAAAGAGTTGAAGAAAACACGGTTTTGGTATTAAATAAGAATGAATCCAGAATGTGATGTGTATGATGGCAATCAACTAAAGAAATCACAAAAACAGAGAAATCTCATTCTCTTATATAGTCAGGCAGATATGACCCATTTCATACATGTTTTCAAGATAAATGAGAACTCAAGAAAGAGGACTTGAAAACACGTGTGACACACATACTTCATCCTAAATTTATCTGGTAATTGGTTAGCCACTTGTGTTTGCTAATTGCCTTTTTCTAAAGGAAAATGAATTTCTTGCATCTTTGTGGCAGGTTTCAAACTAGAGCCAGCTCAAGTCAGGCCCTTCTCCTTCCAACGAGACTGGGCAGTAAGGATATGCTCTTCTTGGTGATTATATTACCAGACAGCTTTTCCTTGAGGAAAAGATTTCTGGGTTGTGACACTGGCGAGAGGCTTTATTTATCTTTTCAAAAGATATACCTGCATCTTGGAGGGGCAGGGGAAAATAAATCCACAATTATAAGTTTTCCAAAGTAAATGCTCTAAGAGTGGGGAGAAGGGAAGTTTCTTCCCTCTTTCATGAGAAAAAAATGTATTTATTTTCTTGTTTTAGATTTGTATTTCGTCTACATCACACATTGAGTTTGTTATGTCTTCTTACTAATTGACTCTTTAATGTTATGAAATTATTTGTAACACTCCTCAACCTGAATTCTGTTTTGAATTTATATAATCACGATAGTTTTATTATTACTCTCGCGTGGTATAATTTTTTTTCTGTCCTTTGACAACTTTTTTTCTGCTCTTCTTTGCCAAATTTGGCTTAACTGAATATGTGTTAGTTTTCTATTTCCTATATTGGTTTCCTTTATTCTGTTGGTTGACTTTGATGTGTTAATCTCATCTAGTGATTTAAAAAATTTCTATTTTAGTTTTCAGTGCTATGTTTCCTATTTTGTTCCTTTTTACATATCCTTAAAGTTCCTATTTACTTACTCATTTTATCCATATTCTTGCATCAACTCTTAAATTTAGCAGATCATTTTCATTGTTTGTGCTACTTTTAACATTGTAGTTCATGGGTTTATTTTCCTATCTAATGGTATTTCCCTTGCCCATGATTCATATTTCCTTGTTTCCTTACACGGTGGTAACTTTGTATTGCATACAAACTTTGGATATAATTTGGATATATTTGGATTTTTTTTTCTGAGTATTACAGAAACTTTGCTTCTCTTATTTTTCTGCCAGTAACCTTAGAGAAGGTTACCTTAGACTCCTGTGGGTTTTTATTTTTTTTTATTTTTTTTTATTTTTTTTATTTTTTTAATTTTTTTTTCAACGTTTTTTATTTATTTTTGGGACAGAGAGAGACAGAACATGAACGGGGGAGGGGCAGAGAGAGAGGGAGACACAGAATCGGAAACAGGCTCCAGGTTCCGAGCCATCAGCCCAGAGCCTGACGCGGGGCTCGAACTCACAGACCGCGAGATCGTGACCTGGCTGAAGTCGGACGCCCAACCGACTGCGCCACCCAGGCGCCCCTTATTTTTGTTTTGTTTTGTTAGGTTGGGTCTTTCAGTTTGCCCATAATCCTACAGTGCAGCCATTGTCCGAGAATACATTTGTTGCTCCTAAAGCTGTGTACTTTTGGGGCATCAGCAAAAGACACTAGGTATTCTTTAAACTATGTTTACTTTAAGGGAACCAAATACCAAATTCTGCCTTTGCTGTGGTGGGCAGCCATTGAAATCTTTTCTCAGCTCCTGTACCTTCCATATACTGTTTTCCTTGAACTCTTAAGGGTTTTGTCCGCATAAGAACAGTTCAGGGGTTAATCAAGTATTTAGTGGAAGGGTTTATGCAGATTTGGGGGTTCTTTCCACTATGGCTTTGTCCTTTTCCTGACTTACCCAGTCTCAATTTCCCATAATTTGGAAAGTCCCAATCTCCTCTGGTTTAAGAGGCCAATTAGTTTGAAGATTTTGATGTGAACCTTATAGATAGAGCACTTTAGAGACACTGTGGTCCCCTCAGTAGAAAATCTGTATAAATTTGGGCACTCTTATGAATGTTCCCTTTCTCCTTAGGGTCAAAGTTCCTCCAGTTTTTTTCTGGTCTTGTTTGCTCTCACGTGACTTCGGACAGGCTCCCCTTTAAGTATTTAATTGTCAAATGAAGGAGCATTGCTCTGATAAATAGATATGCCACCATTACTTAGAACTAAAACTTTCTAAGGTATTTTTTTCTCTTTGTTATTCTTTTGGTTTTTTTTTTCATTTTATTTTTAAAAATTTGGAAATATAGAATTCAATTACAGATATTAGTTTCTTGGACATTTTTTTGTGATTAGTGTTTTCCTAATTTAGGATTTTTTTCTTAAATCACTCAATCTGTGAAGCACTGGAATAGAACTTGAATTTTTTTTAAGTTATTATTTTGAGAGAGAGAGAGAGAGAGAAAGAGGGAGAGGTAGCACAAGCAGGGGAGGGGCAGAGAGAGAGAGAGAGGGAAAGACAGAATTCTAAGCAGGTTCTACACTGTCAGCACAGAGCCCGATGTGGGGCTCGAACTCACAAACCACGAGATCATGACCTGAGCTGAAGTCAGATACGTAACCAACTGAGCCACCCAGGTGCCCCTAGAATTTTTAAGATATCATACCATTAAAAGTTGTGTTCACTCTATACACATGAATTTTAATGAGCCTTATGATCATGGATTTCTAGTTATGATTTTAAAACTATACACTCTTACATTTAATGAGTAACCAGAGATACATATTTTTGTTTCCATCAGCAGTCTAGTCTCAGCAACAGCTTTCCAGGTTCAGGTTCACTTTGAGTTCAAGTAGATAAAATGCCCAAAATATTATGCAGCTCAGATATAATTAAACTCCTTGTTAGAGCATATTAGTTTACTCCAGCAAATATTCAAAGAGATGAGAGTATATTGGAAGACAGACAAAGACAACAGAAAATCAAATAGAAGGATCAATATATTGCCCAGAAACTAACAGATTATTGACCCATGTATATGTATTTTCACAGGAGAAAACAAAAGAACTACATTCAATAAAACAAAACTTGAGGAGTGAAATTTCTTCACCAACATGAAAGTTGAAAAGCAATAAAGATGCACAGAGGTCTAGTAAGTGGACATGATACATCATCAATCTAGAGTTTTAGTTAATTTTTAGCTTCATTTCAAAGAATCCTTTGTTTAATATCCCCTGTCCATATTCCCATAGTGTCCTGCATGTAGACCATACCATCCCCTCATCGTGCCCACAAGAAGAACAGAAGTGAAGTAGTGAGGCAAGTGTGATTTTTCTGGATGATTTAACAAATTCCCCAATCAGACACTGGCTCATCAGATGTCTGTAAATCGAGGTCCCCACCCTCTCCTACATATCTAAGATGGATACAGCACAGAACCTCACACCTGCCTTTTCCATTTAAAGAAGTTAAACATAAAGACTTTCATTTTAACCCACTGTTGGTCTACTCTGGTTTTGACCTCCAAGAGCCATGAGCTGTGCTCCTCTTTTCTCAAACAATTAATCTTCCTTAATAATGGCCCAAGCAGGGTTTTTCTAAAACCTAAAATGGTCTGTTAAGGAAACCTTCTCTCTCTGTTCCCAGAACAAGAGATGAGATACCCTAATTTAGCAAGAACAAAACCAAATATCTCATTTTTTTTGGTGTTATGTATTGTATTAGTAAACTTTTTGTTTTTCCTTATATAAACTCTTGATCTTGATGTAGCATCTTCAGTTTCTCTGGGTTTTCTAAACTGTTCAGAGACTGGGAAGACTAGGGGTAGGATCCCTCATTTGTAAAGTTAGATTAGATCTCATCTTTGCCCAATTCAGGACATACGCCATCTGCTTATCCTTGTAAATTTCAAGTATTATCATGAAAACAAATTAATACAATAAAATAATTTTAAAAAATTTTTATTTAAATTCCAGTTAGTTAACCTACAGTGTGATATTAGTTTTGGGTAACAGTACGGTGATTCAGCCCTTTGGTACAATACCTGGTGTTCATCACAGCAAGGGTGCTCTTTAATCCCTGTCGCCAATGTCACCCATCCCGCTTCTGCGTGGTAACCATTGGTTTGTTCTCTGTAGTTAAAGAGTCTGTTTCTTGGTTTACCTCTCTCTCTCTCTTTTTTCCCTTTGCTCGTATGTTTTGTTTATTAAATTCCACATCTGAATAAAATCGTATGGTATTTGTCTTTCTCTGACTGATTTTGCTTAGCATAAGACTCTCTAGCTCCATCCATGTCATTGCAAATGGCGAGATTTTGCCAACAGAATGCACATTGTAGAATTTAATGCACTATTGATTCCTTGCCAAAAAGAGAGAGATGTTGAACTGTCCTCACTTAAGAAGAATTGCACTGTGAATACTGGCTGTCAGTTCACAGCATGAAACAAATGTTTCACAAAAAACAAGCCACTGTGGAGCTACAGGAAATATGAGAAAGTGAAAACTATAAGTTTCCTATTTTTTTACTTCCTCCCTTTTTCAGTAGACATTTATAAAGCGAATCTATGTTTATTAAGTCGAAGAAAATGAGCCAAATTGTTGCAGCAATTATAATCATGGCAAATGGATATATCTTGGTGTGATTCTTCATATTGACAAGAAACAAACATTTGCGACATAGAGGATGAACGGGTCACCAGATGTTTGCCACAAGTTGTTAAATCTCAAGTCACTTGCTGTACACCTCTTAAGTTTCTCACTCCGTGCATTCAAAGAATTCCATGATGTTGCCCTACTATGACCTTCCAATCTTTTTCAAATGATTTAACTTGTTATACTGCCTTTTCACTGATTTCCTTTTCTTTCCCTTCTTTCCTTCTTTCCTTTCTTCTTTTTTTCTCCCCCACCTTCCCACCCCATCCATTTTGTTATTCTTCTATACATTATTGTGCCCGAAATGAGGCCTCATGGACCGTGAAGCACAGTGCCGTCAAGACTCCATGAGTTACTCTTGGCATCTGGACTGGTAGTGAGGGTCTAAGAACTCATGGGAAAGTAAGTTGCGGCATAAATTCAACAGTTCCCAAATTGCTTCCAGGGATCCTGAAGTAGATTAGGAAACAATTAGAGCCGCCTGGGTTAACTCTACGAATTGCTACAAATACACTTTGTGGAAAACTCTTTGTGGTACCTTACATTTCTTTTAGATATCACGTTCTAAATATTGCTAGACCACCCTGCCAAATGGTATGCCAGAGTTTCCTGAGAGAAGGAAAAATCCAATAGATGTACAAATGCTGACAACTCTGCACTACGTTTTGTTTCATAAAAGGTAAAACAATGGTTATAGCTAAGGGCACTAAAAATTCATTAATTTATAATCACCATGAATAATGATCTACTATGGTCTGGGAATTTATAACAATAAAAATGTGTATGATTTCAAGGTGGTTCGTGTAGATTTATTTTTCTCACATGTAACTTTCAGTATACACCTGAGAACCATATTACCATGAAGTACCACCACAACCCAGTTTTAATGCAGTAAGGATTAGTGATTGTTCTCCAAGGACTTTTTTTCCCTTTTTAGTTCAGTCATTTTTATAACTTCTTGTCTTCAGGTAGATGACACAGACTTGAGGTCTTCAAAAAGGAACTGGGATTAACTTGCTTTTGACGTAAAGAGATTTATCCATTTTAGTTCACAAGGTTGTGGTCTCTGAGAATGAGCGCTAGATTGCCAGCAACATCAGAGATCACTGATAGGTTCTCTAAATACATTTTATTCCTCTGATAAATACTCATAATTATGAAGAATATGAATACATACCATTAATTAGTTTCCATAAATTTTTAGTGAGATCTACTGTACACAACCTATAAGGAATTAAGTGGAGTTACTTCCCAAGGAATTAATTCTCTAGATCACTAAAATGGTTTCATCTAAAAATTAGTGTTTATTTTTGGGGGGTGCTTGGGTGGCTCAGTCGGCTGACTGTCCAATTCTCGATTTTGGCTCAGGTCATGGTCCCCCAGTCATGGAATGACTGCAGTGAGTCTGCATGTCAGACTCTGAACTGAGCGTGGAGCTTACTTAAGATTCATTCATTTTCTCTCTCTCTCTCTCTCTCTCTCTCTCTCTCTCTCTCTCTCTCTCTTCCTTTGCCCCCCTCACTGCTTGCTCACAAAAAAAAGTGTTTATTTTTAAATTTTTACAAAATTTTTCATGAGTTTATTTTCTTGATTTGTAAAGATATTACATTGAAGATAAAACCTTGAGCAAGTAAGAAAGTAGAAATTGTTATTCAAGCTCTTTGATTTCACAGATAAGGAAAATAAGTCTAGCCAGTGGCAGAACTGATACTAGTAAGTGAGGTTTCTTATTCTTTTTGACTTTCCCAGTTGATTTCCAATAAATGAACCTGTACTTGTTATCCCAGAACAGTCTTTTTGATTATCAGTAGTATCCTATCTTCAGTCTGAGTGCAGTGTGACCCCCAGAGATGTTTGGGTATGATATGGTTTGTTGTGCTGTAAAGTAAGTAATTTGTTCCAGAGTGGAGATGGTATTTAGAAATGCCAACTTTGAATAGATGGATTGATTTTAATTGCAAATGTATGACCAACCCTTAAATAAATAAATGATAATGAAGATAATTAACATTTTTCTTAATTAGATATTGTATTATTGTTAGACCTGACTCAAATGGAAAAGACAAGGCTGAGATAAGAATTTTTGCATCTTTAACTAGCTGTGTGCTATAGCTGTGGGTTCTTAAGGAAGATAAATGGCATACTCTCGAAGTAACCACTATTTATTAGTAATGCATTCAGTTTTCAAACATGTATGTCAGTGTTGTTCAATGTGTTTTGCTATTTGGTTGACATCATAGATAGTGTTGGTTGCTTGTTAGAAATTTAGATCTTGGGTCCAACCCGAAATTGACTAGTAAAATCTCTAGCGATGGATTCAGAGGATCTGCATTTTGCACAAGCAACAAAGGGATTCTTGTACACATTAAGAATAAAGTCACCTGTCATTGTGGTTGCCTAATCAGACATTTGTGAAATACAAGTAAATGTTTTATTCATTAAAGTTTTGTTCAGGACTTTAAATAGGATAAACATCTTTGCATATCCTGTTTGCATTGAGTCTGGGCATTGTATTTGGAATTTGGCTTTTGATTTCATATCTTTCTGAAGTTAGGAAAGACCAGGAAAGAGCCATGTGAGAAGATACCCTGAACTTCAACAGAGACTGGTGTTTCAGCTCCTTTAGGATACTCATCCTTTAGAAACAGGACAGATTTTTTTTCTTTACCTTGAACCATATGGTTGCTCCAAGTCATTGGGGTAAAGTTTCAGCTATGTCATCAGCTATTGTAGAGACCAACTGTTGTTTTTTATTATAAAATCATGAAGCTATTAGTCTACTAAGAGAGAAATACTGAATTCTTTCATTGATTTATTCAGCGAGTATTTACTGAGCATCTACTAGGTGGTGGCAGGAGAGCAGTGGAATAAAACTGATTAAAATTGCTATTTTTATGGAAATTATATTCTTACAAGTTGGGGATATAAGAACTGAATCTCCTGAGATAGTTAAATGCAAGAAAAATGTGAAAGAAATGAGAAAAAGTATGTAACAGATGGAAGAAAAGTATTTCTGGTAAAGGTCACAGTGAGTGCAAGCACTCTGAGGGAGAAGGATTCTGGATATGCTTGAGAAACAGCCATTGTGAGTGAAATAAAATCATCGGAGGACACTAGTCATGTCAAAGAGGTTATGGAAAGTGGTAGTAAGACCATGGAAGGAGCTTATTAGTTAACCAAAAAAACTTCAAAAACTTAAAATAAGCCTGCAGAAGGTTTTGAGTAGGGTAGTGGCAGTGCTTTAGGTTCATTTATTTATTTTTTTACATTCTTATTTAAATTCTAGTTAGTTAACAAATACTGTAATACTGGTTTCAGGAATAGAATTTAGTGATTCATCAAAGAAAAAAAATGCCAAGAAACAGACTCTTAACTATAGAGAACAAAGTGATGCTTACCAGAGGGTGGGAAAATGGGTGAAATGGATGAGGAGGATTAAGAGTGCAAACACTGAGTAACCTATAGAATTGTTGAAACACTATATTGTACACCTGAAATTAACATGCCACTGGATTAAACATTTTTTAAAAAAGAAGAAAATACCTAGTAATAAATTTGCCCAAAGCCAGGAACAATCCTTACACTGAAAACTATAAGATGATGAAAAAAATTGAAGAAAGTCACAAGTAAATGCTAAAATGTTCTGTGCACCTGGGTTAGAATAATTAATATTATCAAAATGTCCACACCCAAAGCAATCTATAGATTCAGGGAAAACATTATCAAAATTCCAATAGCATTTTTCAAAGAAATATAAAAAACGACCTTAAAATTTGTGTGGAACCAAAAAGACCTTCAATAAGCAAGCAATACTGAGAAAGAAAAACAAAACTGAAGGCATTGCACTTCCTGATTTCAAACTATATGACAAGGATACAGTAATCGAAACAGTGTGGTATTAGCATACAAACAGATACATAGATCAATGGAACACAGTAGAAGCCCTAGAAATAAATTCATGCAGAAATGGCCAATGAATTTATGACGAAAGAGCCAAGAATACACAATGGAGAAGGGATAGTTTCTTGAATAAATTATGGTGGGAAAGCTAGACAGCCACATGCAAAGAATCAAACAGGACCCCTACCTTGTATCATACACAAAAAATCAACTCAAAATGATTTAAATACTTAAGGACTTAAAACTAAAATTCCTAGAAGACAAGAGAGTGAGCTCCTTGATGCCAGTTTTGGCAATAATAGTTTGGATCTGAAACTAAAAGGCAACCTTCCAAAAAAGAAAACTTCAGTCCACAATGACTTTACTAGAAAATTCTACTTGATATTAAAAGAGAAATAATACCAATTAATATAATATCTTCTAGACTACAGAAGAAGGGGATGATTCTCCACTCATTTTTTGAGGTCAATGTTAGCCTAATACTAAATCCAATAAAGACATTACAAGAAAAGAAAACTATAGATCCATATCTCTCTGAACATATATGTAAAAATCTTCTACAAAATACTTTTAAATAAAATCCGGGGGTGTA
This sequence comes from Panthera uncia, assembly GCF_023721935.1. Classification (NCBI taxonomy): domain Eukaryota; kingdom Metazoa; phylum Chordata; class Mammalia; order Carnivora; family Felidae; genus Panthera; species Panthera uncia. The sequence continues at coordinate 52,739,914 of NC_064807.1, read as the reverse complement.
TGAAAGTAATACAGCATGAGATGTATCTCAGGAACATAAAACTGATTCAACATTGGAAAATTAATCAATATTATTTACCAAATTAACATAATAAAATAAGGGTCAATCAAAAATTTAACAGTTCATATATAGGCATTTTGTTCCTTTCTATGACTTCTTCCTTTCTGAAAATTTTCCTCTTGATTTCCAGCTGTTCTAGACATTCTGGTCTTTGTTTTCTAATATCCCAAGACACTAAAACTGGCTTTCTACTTGGGATATAGTCACTCAGCATTCTTGTGCTCTGTAGAATGCTGTCATGGTAAAAATCACTCATCATTAGGGAAATACAAATCAAAATCACAATGAGAGGAGAGACCACGTGGCTCAGTTGGTTAAGTGTCTGACTTTGGCTCAAGTCATGATCTCAGGGTTTGTGAGCTCAAGCCCCACCTCAGACTCTGTGTTGGCAGCTGGAGCCTGTTTCAGATTCTGTGCCTCTTCCTCTCTCTGCCCCTCCCCCATTCATTCTCTCTCTCTCTCTCTCTCTCTCTCTCTCTCTCAAAAATAAACATCAAAAAAAACATTAAAAAAACCACAATGGGATACCACCTCATACCTGTCAGAATGGCTAAATTTAACACAGGAAACAACAGATATTGGTGAGGATGTGGAGAAAGGTGGACCCTCTTACACTGTTGGTGGGAATGCAAACTTGTGCAGCCACTCTGGAAAACAGTATGGAGGTTCTCAAAAAGTTAAACATAGAATTATCCTCTGATCCAGTAATTGCACTACTAGGTATTTAGCCAAAGGATATAAAAATACTGATTCAAAGGGGGGCACAAGCACCCCTAGATTGATAGCAGCATTATCAACAATAGCCAAATTATGGAAAGAGCCAAAATATTCATTGACTGATGAATGGATAAAGAAGATGTGGTATATAATACAAATGGAATACTATTCAGCCATCAAAAAGAATGAAATCTTGCCATTTGCAACGATGTGGCTAGAGCTAGAAAGTATCATGTGAAGTGAACTAAGTCAGAGAAAGGCAAATACCATATGATTTCAGTCATATGTGGAATTTAAGAAACATAACAGATGAACATGGGGGAGGGGAAGAAAAGAGGGGAGCAAACCATAAGAGACTCTTAATTCTCTAAAGAAAAACTTGAGGGTTGATGGAGGGAGGTGGGTGGTAGATGGGCTAGATGGGTGATGGGCATTAAGGAGGGCACTTGTTATGAGCACTGGGTATTATATGTAGGTGACTAAATCGTGATCCTGAAACCAACATTCACTATATGTTAACTAACTAGAATTTAAATAAAAATTTGAGAAAAAAAGTAAATGAGCATTTATCTGGAGTGGTTCTGTGGTAGACAGAATTTTGAGATGGCTCCCAAGATTCTTTCCCCTGGAGTACATGCTCAATATAAACCCTTGGTGAAATTTCCCTTGGTGAAAGAGATTTGAAGCATTAGGGAGGATTTTATGGACAAAAAAATTCTCCATTGTTGGCTTTGACAATAGCAAAAACATAAGAGTAGGATCTAGAGCTGAGGAAAACTCCCTGATGATATCCATCAAGAAACTGAATTCTGCCCATGTCTGAATGAACCTGAAAGAGGGCACTGAGCTCTAGATTAATACGTAACTGTCTGGCACCAAGATATCATTTTTGTGAGAACCAGAACAGAGAATTTTGCCTAACATGTTCAGGTCTCTTATTTAACAGAACTATGAGATAATAAAGGAGTGTTGTTTTAAGATCAGTTTGTAGGAATTTGGTACACAGCACTAAAAAGCAAATACAGGATTCCTTCAAAGATCATGTTTCTCCTGATATTGTGCTTAGTTTTCATAATTCTACAGTGCCTCAAATAGTTTTTCTTTTGTCTAGTCTCTATAATTATCTTTGTGAAGACTATTCCTATAGAAGCTACTTTCCTATTATGCAAAATGAACTCTATTACTGACATAAAACCTACTATGCAAATTAAAGCATGCTTTTTATATTTTCCTAGTGTGTGCAGATTTTTCATAACTAGCTGGTTTTTCAGATTACCTATCTTACAATATTGTCAGAAGCAAAACATTAATATACGTTTTAATGGCAGCACTCTATGGACCTGAAATTCTACAGGAAGTCAGGAGCAGATACTTAGAATCTTAGGAATGAGGTTTCTGTTCCCTGATGGCTATAAGCATAATTACTGCACTGGATCTAAGATCATAGGGAATTTTTTTTTTTTTTTACTATGATCATTTAAGAAGGGAAATGGAGGTGGGGTACCTGGGTGGCTCAGTTGGTTAAGCATCTGACTTTGGTTCTGGTCATGATCTCATGGTCTGTGAGTTTGAAGCTTACATCGAGCTCTGGGCTGACAGCTCAGAGCCTGGAGCCTGTTTCAGATTCTGTGTCTCCCTCTTTCTCTCTCCTCATCTGCTCATGCTCTGTCTCTCTCTTCTCAAAAATAAATACACGTTAAAAAAAATTAAAAAAGAAAGAAAGGAAATGGAGGTTATGATCATGGCAGAACAGAAAATTTCAACATCCGTTCAGACGCTACAGTTTATACAATCCTAGCCAAAGGCATGCTGAGAGATACAACAAAGGCAAGGCTCAACATAGAAGTGACCTGAAAGTTCAAAACAAAACAAACAAACAAAAACTGTTTGCCCAGTATGGCTTGACTGACATCATAACATGAATACATTTCATTAAACCAATGAAACTGAAATGAGGAGTACTGTGTGTGCTTATGTACTGGCACCTGGTGGCCATATCTGCTTCCTTTTGCAGCCTGTAGGGTGTTGACTACTAGTGATGATCTGTTTCTCCTTTTCAAAAAGAAAATAGGCAAAGAGTACTTCTACAATGGAAGTCAATTACAATATAAGGGAGGCAGGATACCTACTACTCCATTCGGAGGGAAACAATGGGTTGTTTTTGTTCACTTCTCTTTTGCTCAGGAGGGGGTTTTCTATTTCACATCCCATTATACACAAGGTCTATGCAGTCTTCAAACTTGTTTGTTTTGTGGAGGGAGGGTGAGGTTTGCTGACATCCATGTAATGATAGATATTTGGCAGTGGTGCTGACTGATGTGGGAAACAGAGGTAGAAGAAAATGGCAGATAAAATTAAATTTCCTTATAACCTGCTGCCCGTTGACAAATATCTGAGGCACATTCAGAGCAGAACATTTCTCCCTACTCCCTGCTATCTTAATGTTAATGTTTTACCAGAGGGAAAAATGGCCTTAGCTTGACAATAGCCAGGCCTCCAGTAGCCTCTGAGTCTTCCTTAGCATACAAAAATCCATTTGGAAACTTCCCTTTGACTTTACCTCCCCTGACTCCCAAGTACATAATCAGTCTCTCTTTACAGTCCCAGGGAATCTCTTCCTGCCCCATGGGTCCTGTCCTCGTGCTTTAATAAAATCTCTTTTTTGCACAGACACATCTCAAGAATTCATTCTTGGCCATAAGCTCTGGACCCCCACCCCTCCAAAACTGCATCAGTGATAAGAGTTTAATGTTTGAGGAAACTACTTTTTCTGAGTCTTTTTTCATTCTATTAATTGTTCAAGTTGGGAAATACTCCTTCCTTCCATTCAAATATTCCTCTTCTTACCTGTTCTATCATTCCTCTTGTTCATTGGCCTCTCTGACTTCTCTCTTCCTTCTCCCTGTCCCTACCTCATCTTCTCTAGAGAATGATAAACTGGTTTTTGCAAAAATTTAGAATCTTTTGCACATACCTACATAAGATCAGCATTTTTTTTCCTATTTTTTTGAGAAAACGATTCTCAGAGTACCAGTGAAAAATAAAAATAGGAGGTACATTCTTAGTCAACAATCAGATTCATTTAAAATTTTATATAAAACCACAGCATTCAAGGATAAATAATATCATGAGATGGCAGGAAGACTTTGCTTTTTTTGTAGCCGTCCAATGACCTGGCTCCCAGTCTTCCTGTCCCTGCATATGCAAAGGGGTGAAGAATATTTCCATGTCCCTCAAGAAAGCAACCTTGGGAGGAATAATGCATTTTCACTTTATTTTACCTGTGTGTTTATTGGTAAAAGTAGAGGAATTGAATGGGTTATCCTGGTTCAACTCAGCAAAGAGTACCTCTTGCGGACAGAATTCAGATGGTTATCTCGGAGTTGGCTAGGTTCTCTTGTGCTCACCTCCATGTGTGGTTGTCCTCAGTGTGTGCTGAATTCCTAAATGAAGTTATTACCAAGAAAAACATGGATTTCACCTTGTGAAATGAGTATGTTACTATTGTATTGGTAAGTTAAGTAAATGCATCAAGAGCAAGTACCTCAAAGTTGCTCTCTACACATATATTCAGGGAATTACAAGCCATCATTACCTAGAATATCTGTTTGGAGAAGTAGTACAAATAAACAGTATAGAATGACAGCCCTAAAGTAGAACTATTAATAGAATAGGTAGCTAATCTATTTTATAAACAAACGGTAGTTATCAGAATTATCTAAATAAATATCGGTGGTATTTTGTAATGCCTAGATAATTGTTTCCAGTAACTCTCCCTGTCTAAAGAAGAAATTCTTCCATTTTAAGCACCACAAAAAAAGCTTATAAATATAATCTTTATTTATTTATTTATTTTTAAAATCTTACAGTAAAATGGTCTTGGAGACCCCACATAAACAGAAAAATAGAAATTTCTGTTTGGAATATGAAATTCCATATGTGAATTCAAGTACCATATTATGTGAAATTGTTGCAGGGTTTTTTCCCACAATACCTAGGATTCATTGTCTCATCACTTTGAAGAATGCAGAGGTGGACACAAAATGAGCAGCAGGCAAAAGTTGATTACATATAAGATTAGAAAGGAAGAAGAGTAGTAAAGCTCTCTTTACAAAGAGGGGACATTCGAAAGTAAATGCCCGAGGACTATAGGCAAGGGTCCTTTTTTTATAAGGTTCTTGTCAGCCTTCCCCCTTCCTTTCCCCCTTGTTGCTTCTCAGGTTCTACCCTTATTGGCTTGATCACTCTAGGTGCTAGGTTGTCCATTCCTATTGGGGTGGTTTCCGTTGTATGAGGGCTGGTCTATGGTACTTAGGTCTTTTGTCAAATTCCGGAGGGGAAACCTGTGGGGGAGTGGGTGGTATCTGTTACATTCTTTTTTTTTTTTAATTTTTTTCAATGTTTTTTTATTTATTTTTGGGACAGAGAGAGACAAAGCATGAACGGGGGAGGGGCAGAGAGAGAGGGAGACACAGAATCGGAAACAGGCTCCAGGCTCCGAGCCATCAGCCCAGAGCCCGACGCGGGGCTCGAACTCACGGACCGTGAGATCGTGACCCGGGCTGAAGTCGGACGCTTAACCGACTGCGCCACCCAGGCGCCCCATATTCTTAAGAGGAACCTTATGCCTGAGGTGGTTTGCTGTGGTGAGACACTCCCAGCATGGTTCCAAAATACGTGCTTTTCCATACCCTGGGACTTCAGGTCCTATCCTTTCCATCTCTGCCTATTTAATCCTTTCTTTCCCTATCATAAAATCTATACTGCCTTTGTTTTTAAAGACACTAACAGGCGGGAAAAAATCATCTTAGAGTCAATACTATATAGTGTTTCATTTAAAAATCCTGGCCGGGGCACTTGCTGTGATGGACTCGGGTGTCCTTTGTAAGTGATGAGTCACTAAATTCTGCACCCGAAACTAATATTACATAGTATGTTAACTAACTGGAATTGAAATAAAAACTTGAAAAAAAACTCCCTCTAATAAAAGCGACAAAAGTACATTTCAAATTATGTTTTATATTCATTCGTTGGAAGTTTCAAGATTTTATTATTGCCCTCATATGTGAGACATTGTATTAGCTTCTGTGAAGAAGTCCATATTGAGAAAGGAATATTATCTTTTCAGATGAAAAACACATAAGGAAATAAAGTAGCTAAAATATTGAAACATAAGATAAATTAATAGGTAGTGAGATACAACTTACTAGACAAATTATGAGGGTTTTGTGGATAAAATTTTCTCTATAAAACTGGTGAGATGTTGAAAATGCAGAGACTGAAAAAAGAGAGATATTATAAGAGCAAAGAAATGACATGAACAGCTATAGGAAATTATCAATCATTTTATTAATTTATTTAGTCTAAAATTTTTGCTAAATAATAACATTGTTTAACTGGTGTGAAGATTTTCCCATTTCCTGTAATTGTGAAATATTTCATAATACAAAATATTACGTATATATTTGTAAATAAACAATGTACCTAGCATCATACTTTAACATATTATTAAATAAATTCTCATGAAGCACCCCTCCACCCGAAGCTGTGTAGAGCTTCCCTCATATGTCTTTAGGACCTAGAGAAAGCAATGATTCCGAATTTTATGTTTCCCATATTTTTATTCTCCTTATATGTTTCATGTACACAAATATAATATTTTATTTTGTTTCTTTTTAAATTTTATGTAAATGGTATTTGAACTGCATTAAAATTTTTTTCTCCTTCAGCTTAAAAACCCATTAGTATTGATAACTATATCTGGCATATATTTGTTTTTTATTCATTTTCAAGGATACAGCATATTATACTAGCATATTAAACTTAGTATTTATCAAACTATGTAGGAATTTCAAATTTATTGTTTTTCATAGCTTTAGCTTACCAAATATTTGATTAATTTTTATTGACTTTAATACATATTATGTTATAATGCATCTTAGGTTTTTGGTATGTTTTTTAGAAATTGTCAAACATTTTGGTATTCCACACACGTGATGGAAATGTTTGTCCAGTAGCTTCTTGTAGCTCTGCCCAGCTTGTGGATATATTAAGATACCAATAAAATTATGAGTATTCCTGAATCATTAGAATAGCTATAGTAATCAGTAAGAGCCCTTAAGAATACTTTTAGCTATCGGTTACTAGTTCAAGATTATTTTTGTGTACTTCATTTTAAGTCTTGTCACCAATCCCCACCCCATTTCAACTGAAATTACCAAAGAACTACTGAAAAAGAGGGAAAATGTGATTTGGTAGTTGAAACAGAGAAGAGTACCTTTCATATGCCAGTCAAATGAAACATTCTGCCTTTTTTCCCATGTACAGTATGTTAAAATGAGTTTATATTTGGGAAGAAAATAGTGTGAATGGTAATTCGTCATCATACAAACACGGAATGGCTTATGAAGACACAAAAGTATTCCAAACTCATTCCAAGTATTTGCGTGCTAAGAGCTCCAATTTAGGTCAGCCCATCAAATGTTGATTTTTAACTACCTGAGGATATGAACATGACTGTGGACAGTATACTTGCAGCTAGGGCAGAGAGAGTAGAACATGTCGACCTTTGGCAACTTGGGTTCTACGTAAAACCAGAGCTTTTTCACAATGTGCTCCTGCTGTAGGTAATCATGTCAATTAGAGAAGTGGGGAAGTTCCCAGCCCTCCTCCGGGTACCCCTGAAATAAGCAGAGAAAAACTGCGCATCAGTGAAGTTAGCGTCCTTCTGATGAAAGCTTATATATTAACAAATTGCCAATAAAGCTATGTGAAAACTCAAGAGATGTAGGAAGCTAAGGGGGTAAAGCAAATTACTCCACTGGATCAGGGAATAAGCAATAGGATCCTAGTTAATGGTCGTAAATCAAATATTGAGTATTAATTTATTGATTTTTATTCATTTGTTAGCAGTATTTATTGAGTGGCAATTGATGCAGAAACCGTTCTTGATAGTGAAAGCAGCGATGAACAAACCAACAGAGTCCCTCGTTGATAGACAATAAATTTATAACTTGCTAAGTGGTCATAAGTGCCACAAAGAAGATTAAAACCGAGTGAGGTGTTAAAGGAGTGAGTGGAGGCCATATATAGGACAACATAATTAGGGGAAGCTTGATTTTATATTAAAAACAAAATTGCGAAATTCAAAATCAGACAGTGTGAACTGCAGATAACGTGCTACACACTGAAAACAAAGACAAAAAAACCTAATGAACTAAAAGTGCGGTAGAAGATGTAATGTGTCCTGTATGTGTGTGTGGGGGGGGGGGAGAGAAGCAGAGAGAGAAAGAGAGAAGGAGGGAGGGATGGCAGGAGGGAGAGGTGGTAAGGGTGGGGGATAAATGTGAGTACACGTGTTCTAAATTCAAGGAGTAAATGTAATAGAAGAAGTATCACTAAATTGAAAATAACCTGAGTATGTAGAGTAAGCTCACCAACTATACGTGTAATTAAGGAGAATAGACTCACTTTAAGATACAACGATAGTTCACATTTTGTATGTGTGTGCATGTGCGTGTGTTGTGCACTGTTTGCTGAACGGAGGGTTAAGCTTTTGTTGTCAGTGTATCATTTTCTTCTCTCCCTCTCCTCCTTCCCCCTCCTTATCAGATGTGTAAAGTCAATAGAAATATAGATATTTATGAACATTGACCAGGAAACACACCAGGCAACTTGGAAATGAGTATAATGTAGGAAGCAAGAGTGAGAAAGAGGGGACTTAAAATAAATGCCAAATCAAGGAAAACAGAAAGTCTTGTACTTTTGGCTTAGCATGCACATGGAACATAACATAAAGTGAATAACAGAAATGACTGATGAACTAAAATTAATAAATGCACGAGTAAAAAGACCACCTACTGTTAGGAAACACTGGGTAGTAAGATGACACAGAACAAACAACCCACCTTAAAATGCTAAAGTGCTTACGTTACAAAACTTGTTTTAATAGGTATGCATTTTGACTTTGATAGAGAAAGAGAAGTCTCAATAACTTAAAAGTAACAACAGAAAAAAAAATCTATTTAATTCCTAGGAAAAAAGAAGCAAACTGACAGCATAAATAAGATATCAGAAGTTAAGATTCAAAGAAAGGGTGGAAATAGAACCAACTGGGGAAGAAAAATAATAGAATAGGATGGCATTTTTAATAACAAAAAATATAACTGAAGACAGGAAACATTAAAATGGACAAAGAGGAGAGGGGCACCGAGTGGTTCAGCTGGTTGAGTATCCGACTCTTGGTTTGGCTCAAGTTATGAACTAGTGGTTCTTGAGTTCAAGCCCCGTATCGGGCTCTGTGCGGACAGTATGGAGCCTGCTTTGGATTCTGTCTCTCTGCTCCACCCCTGCTTGTGCTCTCTCTTTCTCTGAAAATAAATAAATTCCCTTAAAAAAATAAAATGGACAAAGAAGGAAAAAACTTCAATATAATACAAAAGTAGTTTTGAAAACTTACAAAGAATATCAATTGCTAAGGAAACTGCACATATTTTTAATTGTGCCAGTAATCAATAATATGTGAATTAAGGCAAACAAATATAATTAAAATTACTATGGTTAGTCTTGGTGTGAAGCACATAATTACTACTTGCTATCAACAAAAGTGTAAAAGTGTAAACACTTGAGGAAGATAATTTGATAGTTTTATAGCGAGAGCTTTTAAAAAATGTATTTTCACTTATCAAAGTAATTTTTCTTCTGAGAAGTTATCTTGTAAAAATATTAAACATATTCAGAATATTTTATGTATTCAAATATTCTCCGCTAAAGTAGTTATGATATGGAAAAATGGGCATTAATCCAAGTGTGTAATCATAACCAATGCTGAGTTAATTTTCAGGTAGGAAAATGTTAAAATATAGTTAACCATGAAAGTCTTGCTTTTGTAGAATATCTTCTATGTTGAGAGACAATTATGTAATAGTAAAAAGACGTGATCTAAAATTACTATGGCTCATGATACTAATTTTAGACAACATTTTTCATACCTTCACATGTGTATAAAGTTGATGAAAATTGCTTTTCTTTGGGTGGTTGGTAGCTAAGTCAATTTTATTTTCTTCGTACATTTTTTTCTGAAATAGGTAAAACCAAAAATAATATTTTATTCAAACTTGGTAATCTAAAAATTGTTAGCAATATAAATATAATGTCTCGACCCCAGTAGATATCATAACAATGAAGTGATCCTAACCAAATCTTTATCCAAATATGCAAACCATTACAATGTCTTAATTGACAGGATCTTCTACAACTCATGACATAGAGCCTTTGTGAACCATCAAAGGGGCTATTAGCAGAGTTCGCAAGGTGCTAAATGTAACACAGATGCCCTAAAACTGGAACAGAGCCATGCTCTTGTAAAAATTTGACAAAAGTCCAAGTCGATGTACTTGCTAACATCAAGGGTTTTCTAAACGAAGCCACTTGGAAGACTCCTGGGAATCCTCTGAAATTGACCACTTGACATAATTTTGCACTGTGTCAGCAGAATAGCTGTAAACTAAGGATTTTGAAACACTTGATGGCTTTTAAGTTCTTAGCACATTTATTAGAAGATGTGGCTATGCAGCTGTTATGGGTATTTAAGGAGCTGGGGAACATCCAGATCATAGCACTCTTAAAGGAAAATGAGTTATTAAGAGGCCGTGACAATAATAGCAGGTTGTTACAGCAATGCCCTTTTCCCATAGATCTCACAAAGAACCTAGTTAATGTTATTGGGCCTCTGAGATGAGTAGGTAGCAAGGATGATCTCTCCATTTGCAAACAATAAAATGATATCTCAAGAAGTATCAGTCCTAATCAGGAAGTGATGTGGAGGACAAACTAAAAAGTAATGTCAATTATGAATGCATATTATGATCGTGATTGTTTACAGAGGAAAGAATGATTCCCAGTAGACAAAATGGGTTCATAAAGGGCTAGGTCTATTGCAGTGTCATGTACCATCTTGATTTTTTGTGCTGTTATGGTATAATATTAAAAAAGTATATAAGATGTGGATTTGGGAATGACATGTGGCAAAGATGCTGCTTGTATCACTTTTATAAGTGAAAAAAGTGAATTTGGGTCTTATTTATAAAGATGAATTTGCAAAGAATTTTAAACTGGATAAATAATCTTCTCTGGTGTATCACATTCAGGATGGAAGTCAACCCCAAGGGACAGAGAATAATCTAGTATTACACAGCAGGGTTTTATATTGCTAGTTGCATTGTGCTAAAACAGTTTTATCATAATGTGAATGAGGCCTTAGCTGATACTTACTACAAATTATCAGATGGCAGGAAACTAGAGTGATAAAAACTGCCTGTATTGAGATCATCAGTATCCAAAAAAGCCTCAGAGGGAGGGAAGAGTGGAATAAATATAACCAGATCAATTTCACTAGGTTGAATGTATTTATTTATTTATTTATTTATTTATTTATCTTATTTTTAATTTTTAAAAAAATGTTTATTTATTTTTGAGAGAGAGACAGAATGTGAGTGGGTTAGGGGCAGAGAGAGAGGGAGACACAGAATCTGAAGCAGGCTCCAGGCTCTGAGCTGTCAGCACAGAGCCCCACGTGGGGCTTGAACTCACGAGCTGTGAGATCATGACCCGAGCCGAACTCGGAAGCTCACCCGACTGCGCCACCCAGGCTCCCCTCACTAGGTTGAATTTAAAGATGTGCACTTAGATTAACCAGAAATATCTGCAAAAATAAAGATTGGCTCAATGAGAATGTAATTGCCTGCATGTCTGTCATCAGCCCAAAGTAAGATCGTGAAGCCAAAGCATTACCTACCATATTCATAGGCTGCCTTAATATGATAAAGCATAAGGATGATGATGATTTGAATAATAAAGTAATAATAATCAGGCATGTTTTGATACATTGTTTCACTTCCTGTGTAGAACAACACCGTGTATTAAGGAATCAGATATTGTAGGATGATCAGAGATTCCTTCTCGTCATCTCCTCTTCAGCCAGCCTTTCAGGAGAAGGGGTATATTGGGCCTGTTCTCCTTATGTCAGGAGAATGAAAGATGATTTGCAAATAACTCAGCTTATGAAAGGGAGTTGTTAGCATCACAATAAGGTCAAGACTTCCATTCACAGTAAGTACAGTGAAAATAATGCAGTGGGAAAATACAAAGTGGTCTTTCTGAAGGAAATGAGACCTTCCTTACTAAGGAAATGAGGAAGCATTAACTTTTAGGGGATGCTTGCTCCGGCACAGGCAATTACATCAACCCATTTGACCAAGATCCAGAACTTTATTTGAAAATCATAAATTAAGAAGACCATGCATCAAAGAGGTGTTATGGAAAACTTGGGATGTCGAAGAATATGAAAAACATATTTCTTGGAAAAGAAAATGCCAGCAAACATGAAGGAAAATTTCTGTTTTCCTTCACAGAGGGATGAATACCTCCATTGAATATTTCTCTCAGGAAATTAAGATACTTCTCTTAGAAAAGAAAATGCTCACTGACAAAAATATTTCTAATACACAATATTTTTAATCCCTGTGATGAGCTGTAAAAACCTGTACAAGCTGGCTTGTCTTCTCCACCTCCTATCCTATGAATTTCCCTCATTCTTGCCCGGCTCAAGCCACGGGCCTACTCTACCTGCAATTTCCTGACCCAAGATGGGCTGCCCTAGCGAATAGCTCTTCTGAGGTGCCCTTCTTTCCAAATGCCTCTATGGTTTCTATCCATCTTATTCAGATTTGAAGTCAAAATGTCACCTCCTTAGGGGAAACCTCTCAAATCACGTTTCGTCCCCATTTCTGGTTTCCTCTCCCCACTTCAGTTCCCTTCTTATCCCTCATCAACATATGGCACATTCTACATTGTTCTTCTTTTGTTTTCTGTCATCCTTCCCTCCCTAGAGGATACATTCAGTTAATACAGTGATATTACCTGTTCTGTTGGCTGCTATGTTTGTGATGCCTCTGATAGTTTCTTTTTTCCTACACAATATGTGCCTAATGCATATCTATTATTAAATATAATGTATAGATTATTTTTCATCCATAGAGGCAATATAATCATTCCATTTTGGTAGTTCCATTTCAGAAAAGAGGCTGTTTTTGTATTTTTGAATGTTAATATTAAAGGATTAAGTTAAGCAGATGGTATGCTATATAAACAAGACATTGTATGAACAGCTGCTAAATTTAAATATATTGGACTTTACTTTCAATATGATAAAAGCTCATGTGAGGATGGCTAATTCTGTAGTAATATCCATAAATTACCGATCATTTTCAATGTGTAGCTTTTATATTATTAACCAATAGAATGATAAGTATAAAATGAAACAGCAGGAGAGAATAAGTGGAAATATTTCATTCGTATTAAACACTAAATTCCCAGCAATAAATGAGAACAGGAACCAGATGAACAGGGAGAGATTCCTAGAACAAAAAAGCCTGTGATTGAATTAATTTTTTTTAATGTTTATTTATTTTTGAGAGAGAGAGGGAGACAGAGCATGAATGGGGGAGGGGCAGAGAGAGAGGGAGACACAGAATCCAAAGCAGGCTGCAGGCTCTGAGCTGTCAGCACACAGCCCCACACAGGGCTCGAACTCACAAACCACGAGATCGTGACCTGAGCCAAAGTCGGACACTTAACCGACTGAGCCATCCAGATGCCCCTGCCCATGATTGATTTTAGAACATTGTTGTATGCCTCCTGTGCATCCAAGCTGTTGTTGTTTTTTTTTCTCCTTGATCATTAATACTGCATTTCAGAGATACTGCAGATGTGGTTGGACCTACAGAGGGGGAGATGAGGACCTGGATTTGCTATCATATATTTGTATTGTTGTTAGAACTCTCCTTTGACTGTATTTTTATTTCGTCCCCCTTCGGTTTTTGTGCCTCTTGCTCAGTATGTTTCACTTTCTAGCACATGTATTTCTCAAATTCTTGATGAACTCATCTCTCTGAGCTCTCCAGCTGGGCCTTTGAAACACAGAAGTGGAATTGTTTAGGAGGATGAATGCATTAAAAGTATGAAATGGCAGTCAGCCAAAGGGCTGTTGTTGAGTGACAGGTAGTTGACAGAAGGCCATGGACCTTTTATGGAAAAAGATAGGAAGCTAGATCTTTGTTATCGAGTACACAAGAGGCAAGGAAAGTGGTCCAGAGTTTAAATATAAATTACTGCATTCTCTGAAGGAGGTCACCAGTCTCACTCCTCTGAAGATGTACCTGTCATCAAGGTCCAGCGCCGTATCTCTGCTCACCCTCTATTTCCCATTACCCTGACTCAGAGGCCCAGTGCTCTCTCCCCTGGCAACTCTGCCTCCCCACTTCTAAGTCGCCTTTGGTTTGCTACCCTTGGGAAAGCACTTGCTGGGATTGTCTTACACTGGAGATACTTACCTCCGGTTTGTAGACCAGTCTACTGAGTTATTTTGGTTCTACAGTTCCCACAAACTAGTGTGATGGTATATTCCCCACTTCTGAGAACATACAAATGAGGGAGGAGAGCAAGGTTGGGGTGAGGTTTCTTCAACTTGTGGTAAGTCAGAACAAGGCAGGAGTTCTCAGCTCAGGGTGAACTATCTTTTCACCTTTTTCACTACATGGCTCACCTGCAGTGATCCGTAAATGCCTGTTCTGTGGGAAATTCCCCCTTTAAATAAATAAGCAAACCAACCATAAAATCCTATGCGTTAGAAATTGTCTAGAGACAATTGTCAAGAGAATCAAAGGGAGATAAGATGTGAGGGAGTGATAATTTATGTAAGTTGATGAGAGTTTCCTCAGAAAAGTGACATTTGATGAGGGATCTGTTTCCACACTAGTAGATCATGTCCCATTAGAATGTGAGCTCAGTAGGACTAAGCCTAATGCCTAATACAGTACTAACATATAGTGATGATCATAAATAATTTGTTGAGAATATCTGGTGAATTAAGTGAGAGAATTACTCTCTTCAGCCTTCTCTCTTGAAAAAACCACATGCAATTTGGTAAGACCTTACAGTATCTTGTCGAAATTGTTAATTACATCATCTCTACAAGTTTAGTCCTCAGCCATCCAGACCAGCTAATGGGAGTAGCTTATTACCAAAAAGATTTTTTTGGTCAAAAACAAAAAGGAGCCCACAAAAAAGACAGTGACACGATGGATGCAGTGAAAGTGGAGGGAGCCCTTTGCCCCTTCAGTTTAATTCATTTCATCTGGATTCATTTTTTCTGTCTTTTGGAGGAATGACTATTTCTCTAACTTGTGATATAACGCAAAACTGCTTTCTTCAATAAAATTCGTTTTCTCCCCAAACAGAAGAGGACCGTGGATATCAGATTCAAACCAACCTTTTCAGAGTCTGCCTGTCAGATGTGTGGCTTATATATAAAATAGCAAAGCAAAGAATAATGGCAAGAAGACACTTGGGTCCTTACAGATTAATGGGTTTTAGAATCATTCACCTCCAAGTCTGCACTTCAGATTGACCTAGTTCAAAGTGGTCAAGGTGAAGCATTTCTGTTATATATATTTAAAATCCTATTTTGGTTTCAAAAGTAGTGTTCAAAGGCACAGAGAACAAAAGCTGAATAGGGCACGAGAAGGGCTGGCAGATGAGAGTCAGAATAATAAACTGGGATAAGTTTTGAGACATTGGAAGTGCTTAATGATTTAGTTTTCCTAAACTCATAAATCAAATTAGTCTAAATTTATCTTTATAGATAAGTCATATTCCTATGTAGAGCATAGTTGCTAAAGTGAATTTGAAATCCTTTATAACTGTTTCACCTTATTTCTTAAAATTGGTGCCTTGCTATGGATAACAGTTTGAACCAGAGGTATTTTTCCTTTTTGAGTTTAGAAAAATAGAAATTAAAATAGAAACAATGATGAGATGCCATTTATGCTTTGCATGGCAAGAAAGCATGCAATTTTTCTGTGTGGGTTTCCTCATTCACCTCTGGGGGGAGCTAGACTACCTGGTGCAGAATGTTCGTTCCTGGGGCAAATGCACCTTCAAGACAGCCTTTGATCCCCATTCTTTTGTTGTGTTAGGGGACAGAAGCAGTAAAGATATGGCCAACAAAAGTGATTTAGTTAAAACACTCTATAGAATTTTGGCAGAGAAAATAGCACGTCGAGCACATAATTATGTAAACATGGAAGTGCATACAAACATTTGGGCACTCACCAGTGCTCATGCTTTGAAATATGGAATTAACTCCTGTCACTTTCCGAAGGAAAAACATACATACGATTAGCTATGTGGAGCAAATGACAAGATAAAAGGCAAGAGGTTTTCACACTGACATACCACCTCGCACCGGTCAGAGTGGCTAAAATGAACAAATCAGGAGACTATAGATGCTGGCGAGGATGTGGGGAAGCGGGAACCCTCTTGCACTGTTGGTGGGAATGCAAACTGGTGCAGCCGCTCTGGAAAGCAGTGTGGGGGTTCCTCAAAAAATTAAAAATAGATCTACCCTGTGACCCAGCAATAGCACTGCTAGGAATTTACCCAAGGGATACAGGAGTACTGATGCATAGGGGCACTTGTACCCCAATGTTTATAGCAGCGCTTTCAACAATAGCCAAATTATGGAAAGAGCCTAAATGTCCATCAACTGATGAATGGATAAAGATGTGGTTTATATACACAATGGAATACTACTTGGCAATGAGAAAGAATGAAATACGGCCTTTTGTAGCAACGTGGATGGAACTGGAGACTTATGCTAAGTGAAATCAGGCAGAGAAAGACAGGTACCATATGTTTTCACTCCTATGTGGATCCTGAGAAACTTAACAGAAGACCATGGGGGAGGGGAAGGGGGAAAAAAGTTATAGAGAGGGAAGGAGGCAAACCATAAGAGACTCTTAAATACTGAAAACAAACTGAGGGTTGATGAGGGGTGGGGGAGAGGGGAAAATGGGTGATGGGCATTGAGGAGGGCACCTGTTGGGATGAGCACTGAGTGTTGTATGGAAACCAATTTGACAATAAATTACATATAAAAATAAATAAATAAATAAAAGGTTTTGACTTTTTAAAAATAATGTATCAATTCTATCTTTGCCATTCTGTTTTCTATTATCATGGTAAATTTGTAATTCGTGATACTTACACACCCATTGCTTGTTCCTACTTTATTTCCCACTTTTTAAAACACACAAATTATTTATGAATTATATACATAGGCATCATGTATGTTATATGTATATATTATATGTTTTACGGTGTTTAAATGATTCTTTAGAGTAATAGTTTTCAAAGGTGTTACAAATATAAATAACTAATTTTAAGTGACAGCATAGTTGGAATTTTAATTTGTAAAATAGAAAATATGATTCAGGCCCCTGAAGTCTTTAGTATACTTTTCCTTTTTAGTAGGGTTACATAGGTAAGCATTGAATCAGAGAAATACAGATTTTAGGCCTTATGTAAAAAATGAATTTCCTAAAATGGAGATTATCTCTTTCAGTTCATTAAGCTAACATATAGATTAATTAATATGTATTGGCTCAAAGTTTATGTTTTTGAGTCCCCATATATAAATTGCAGTCATATATTTGGTTTGTATGGTTTGTTTGGTTTTATAAAAGAAGATACAAACTTTCAGGGCACTTGGATGGCTTAGTTGGTTAAGCATGTGACTCTTGATTTCAGCTCAGGTCATGATCTTAGGGTTCATGGGTTCGAGCCCCACATTGGGCTCTGTACTGATGGTGTGGAGCCTGCTTTGGTTTCTAGCTCTCCCTCTTTCTCTCTGACTGCCCCCAAATAAATAAACATTTAGAAGATAAGAACTTTCTTAAAAATGATAAAAATACATATAGTGAAAGACTTTATAACAAAAACCATCTCTGTGCCCTGTACAAAAGAACACACCTAAAATAAAAGAGAGGTTCAGAAAAGTTAAAAATAAAACATACATGAAAAATATACAGTGACCGTAAAATAATCAGGCATGAGCCCCAAAGTATTATTTAATAGAAAGAGGACCTTATAACACCAAAGACAAAAATTCATGATGAAGAAATTTGTTAATATTTATATACTCATAATATAGCAATAACCGCATAAAAAAGAAAGGGATGCAAGAACAGGGAGGAATGCACTCGCTCATGCTACATTTACAAACACTTGCAATATATCAGGCCGTAAAGAAAATCTCCATAAACACAGAAATACAGAAATGCTAAACATTCTCTGGACACAATGCAACAAAAATAGACTCTATTCTCCAATTGTGCAATCAGAATTTAAAAATGAATGAATACCGAACACAAAGTATTCAAGATAGTTAAACTGAACTAAAATATTGGATGGAGACAACTTAATAAAGGCAGCTTTTAATGTTATTGTTGACAAAAGTAGGACTAAGGAGCAGCTGGATTGAACAACTTTTAAAAATCATGAAATAAAAGCAATTATAGAAAACAAAGGGGAGAAACAAGTATATGCAAAGTAAGTCATGATAAGGAGACAATGGCCTCAAAAAACAAAAGGGCATGCAAATAAATTTGAAAATCTAGATGAAATGCATAACTTTCTAGGAAAATAAAATATGCCCCAACTGAGATATACTCAATCCAAACGGAAGTTCAAACAGGGTAATTTCATAGAAGAAATAGAAAAATGTGGCAGAGCTCTCCTGCCTGAGAGCAGTAGCCCCAAAATAGTTTCACAGGGGGATTCTCAAATATTTCATTGTTTTATTTTTTAATTCCAATGCTACTTAAACTATTTGAGGGCATTGAAAATTGAGTAAAGTTTTCAAAAATTTTATATGGCAGTTATAAGAACGGTACCCAAACCTGAAAAATGTTGAGCACAAGAAAGAAAACTGTTGACCAACCTCATTTATGAAGAGCAAAGCAAAAATCTGAACTATCATTTAATCAAAAAGAATCCAAGAGTATACTACAGTTATGACACATTATGACCAAGTGGGGTTTGTTTTAGAAATGCTAAGGTAATTCAGTATTAGTAAATCCATTAAATATCTTACATTGATCTAATAGGAAAAATAAAACAACAGCATATCATGATCTTACTAGAAGCTGAAAAGGATTTTGACAAAATTCAAATCCTATTCCTTACGTGAAACCACTCAATAAAATGGGAACAGATGGATTTTTACATGATGAAATACAAATTACCTTTTGAGCTCACATCTTTATAGAAGTTATTAGATGTTTATCCAAAACTCTGAGAAAAGAGTAACCTATGTCTTGCCACTATTTCATATGTTTTTGGAAGTATTAGCTGATGAAATAGGCCAAGGAAAAGCATCAGAGGCATAAAAGTTGAAAAAGAGCAGAGCAAAATTGCACTTACTTTTGTTAGGGAGAAAGACACGACTTCCACCACTGTACTCATGCGTCTTTTTGGTAGACTAGATACTAGTCTTGCTAACATCTGGAGAAGGAGTCTCAAGAAGATTGATGGGCAAAGAGGATAAGGGACATCACATTTAGGGCACATACTGTATTGTTAGAGCAACTTTGCCCCTCTACCCATGACTGTGCCTAACCTGTACAATCACATGGTCCCCTCTTTTACTCATTTGTATCATTAAGTTAAAAAGCATGCCTTTTATATCTTTTAGAATTACCAAATTGATCACAGATATTAGGCATATGAGAAGGCTGGTTAATATTCTTGGACTTCTGTACATATTTGCTTTCATTTTTCATGCATCCTATCTTTCTAATTTCATCTGCCATGGGATATAGCTGACTCCCCTATCGTTCCATATAGAGACATAATAAAGAAACCTTGTGGGCAGATACAAGCATCCTAGAGAAAGTTTAGGGGATCATTTTGAAAAGAAGTAGAGTTATGGTTCACCATGTGCCCTTTACTTTCTCTTTTCTAGGCATCTGTTTCATTATCTGTGAAATTATCCTCAGTCTCCTACTGACACTGTTTATGTGGGTTGAATGGAAATAACATTGTCATCATGAAATGGAGTGCTCTATATAAATGAGATGTATTATTTTTACAAAAATGAATTATTTTGGAAAATTGGGAACATAACCACTTACAGGGTGGAACATAGCAGCTGTTGAACAGTACAGATATAGAACTACAGTACAATTTGGAAAAGGGTGCCAGAATCTGCTGTCTAATTTTATTTTTCAAAATGAAATTACTGGCAGAATTTAGCTCTGCAGCACAGTGCAATTATCTAAATGGGAATTGGCTGGGGAACAAGGGTTAATAACCTCATCTCTTTCAGGGTCTTGGTTTTAATTTGTTATCAAAAAAAAGTGAGCTGATTTACACATTACCAAAATGGGACACAGATTAATAATGCTTAAATTAAGTTTTCCAGTGATCAAATCCTCTGCCTTATTCTTGGAACCCACACTTTTGTTTTGGTTTCTATTTTCCTACAGGTAGACGCTAGAACACTTATACTACCCAGACCCAGAGTAATTCGATTATTGAAACCCATACCTTAAAGAAATAGTTGGCAAAATATGCTGAACTTAGCACATCGACAGCAAAAATAGCATCTAAGAGAGTGGCTGTCATTACATCTTTTTTTTAATGTAGATGATTTATGAGGCTCCAGGCAGAAATCTTTTGTCCTCATTCCACCACCCCAATATCAATTTCACGAACCTTAAGATACCCAGAAGATTAAGTGGTATTCATTTATGAGAAGGAAACTAGATAAATTCCCCCACAAAAGCTCTTAATAATCAATCTTGATTGGGTTGAACACTTAAGTTCTATATATAAGACATCTTTAATTGTATTATGTTTTGAAATAATTGTTAATATTGTTCAGTTACTGAAGTCTTCAACTTGATACTGCCTTTCTCCTTTTTATTGGCAATAGAACATTTTCCCTCATAATCTATTAGTACAAAGAATTTTTAAAATCTATTTTATACAGCTATACAATTATCCACATGATTTATTAGACAGCAAAGCAAAAATTAATGTAGTTTGGTATAATACGTGTCCTCCCTTTGCAACAGTGATGTGAATGGAGAGTTCTGTCTTCCAGGTTTGAAAAAAGAAATGGCCAGAAGCGTAATTGGCTGACTCTATGATTTTAAATACTTAATTAAAATTTTATCTGATTTGGGTTTCTCCTTTGCATAATATAAATAATTATATAAGGTTCAAAGTGAATCACTTATTGGGGCTTAGTCACAAGAAGAAAATGATGGGAAAGATAACCACAATTTTGGGTACAAAAACCTTGGTAAATCACTACTGCTCACCAGTTCACCTGATTCCGCCTTCTTTTCTGGCACGTGGGAGAACTTTACTACCCATTCTCATAGTTAGATGTGCTCTGTGTGCATTATGTGATTCTCTTTGTTCCCTTTCCCCAATGGCAGACCTTGAAGCCTAGGGTCATATGATCTGTTATAAAATGATACTGCCTCCATCAGTCTAGGTCCCTGACTGGCCACAAGAAACAACATCCCTACGAAATTGGTACTGGACACATGGTGTGAATGAGAAATTGACCTTTTTTAGTTAAATCCACTGAGAGTTGAAGTTCACCACAACATAAAATAACCCATGTTTACTATTACACTCCTGGGATAGTAATAAAAGTGAGGTGTATACATAGGTTAAAAGCTAAGACATACATACTCGGAATTGTAAACCCATGGAAAGTAAGTTGAACCAGAACAACATAAATGACTCTTTTAATATTGAATATAATTGATTGTCAATCTGGTTTACCAGAAAAGTAACAATACATAGTAAATAACCTTTCTAATAAACACAAAAAAATCTGACATTCAAATCATTCATTTTTAAACTACTTTGAAAAATTTACAAGAGAATTTATGAGTACTTTTATTGCTCGTCTTGCTAGACACATGTGCTGAGAAAAGGTAAGGGTTATTAAAGTTTTCAACACTAATAAATTTAGTACAGTTCCAGTTAACAGAAGGAGCGAGAGTTGAAATATTGGGCACTTTTACATTCTTTGTTTTATATTTCAGAAATACATTAATTTTAATAAGTATCTGCTTTGCTATAGGCAAGGAAAAAATAAAGATTGAAACAAAGGATCCCATAAAAAAGATGGTTCAAAATGTCTTTATACAATCTAATTTTATGAGTTGCATTTGACACCCATAGCAAGAGGCTGGAAGAAAAAATTTAGGGGCGCCTGGGTGTCTCAGTCAGGTAAGCATCCAACTCTTCATGTTGTCTCAGGTCATGCTCTCATGATTTGTGTGTTCAAGTCCCGCTTCGGGCTCCATGCTGACAGCATGAAGACTGGGATTCTCTCTCTCTCTCTGTCTCTCTCTGCCCCTTCCCCACTCGCACACTCACTCGCTCTCTCTCTCAAACTAAATAAATAAATTTTAAAAAAATAAAAAAAGAAAAAGTTTAGGCTCTGCTAAATCAAAGATGTAGAAATAAAAAAATAACCTTCAAATCACTGATATTGTCATCAGTACAGGTTCAGCTTTGTACTCCCATTTACTGATGCAAATCAAGCTAATGGTTTTGGCATTTTCAGGAAGGAAGTATTTTCTGTATTTTGAATATCTCATCCTATCTCAGGTGACATATACAATTGAGATTAGGGACGCAATCAGTAAAAAGAATATATTCCTTTTTTTTTCCCCATGGGCACAATTGCCTTCTTACATAAATGTCATAAGTAATTAGCACACTGTTAAGATCCAATAAGGTGTTCCTCCCAGCAGCCCTGTCAGATCTTCAGTGGTATCACAACTGAACACACTGGAATTGATTTCATTCTTAAATAAAATGTGTAAAAGTACCAGAAGTTCGGAAGTATGTGAAACACAGAACTAATGGAAGGACAAAGCAGCTCTTTTCACTTCTGAAACATGAACAACATAGCTTCCTTCATGAACATGGTGATTCTACATATACCTAGGAATTTTGCCTGCTTGCTTCTTACCCCAGAATCATTCATGGAAACACCAGAAAAGCCATTGTTAGAATACTATCTTATTTTAATAGTGCTTCCTTTAACCTTCTTGTTAGGTAAATCATAAAGTGAAACTGACAAATTTAAGCTTTTAGGTTGTTTATGCACATGGGCCTCTGTGGGTGCTGGAGTTTGTAAAATGTTCTGGGAAGCCAGATTGCAATTAAGAAGTATTCCTGTGTGGGGTGCCTGGGTGGCTCAGTTGGTTAAGCATCCCCCTTAGGCTCAGGTAAAGATCTTGTGGTTCTTGAGTTCAAGCCATGATCTCCAGGTTCTTGAGTTCAAGCCCAAGTTGGGCTCTCGCTCTGTGCTGAGCCTGCTTCAGATTCTGTTTCCCTCTCTCTCTGCCCCTTCCCTACTCATTCTCTGTGTCTTTCTTTATCTCTCTCTCTCTCTCTCTCAAAAATAAATAAGCATTAAAAAAAAAAAAAAGCACTTCTGTGCAACCATTCCTGGTAGAATGATGAAATAAAGCTCAGAAGAAAGTTATCTATATTTACGAGGCTTCTGTTAATTATTTCCTTTTTCTGAAAATATATCTACTTTCATACCTACTTTAGTATTTATTCTTTTTCTAAAATGAGGCTCTCCAACTCTCCTAAGATTTTGGTCTCTCCAACCTGGATCTTCTCCCCAGTAAACATGAGTTCGTGGATGCCCATTACCCCATCACTGATGTATAAATAGAGCTCTTGTGTCACTTGTCTACTGCCATCATGTTTGTTACCTGTACTCAAATTTCAGTGATTTACAACTATAATCACTTTGTTACCACCCAAGTCTGTAGGAGGGTAATCGCAGGTAGTTATAGTTGGACTTCCAAGTCTGGAGTCAGCTGTCTAGAAGCTGAGCTAGGATGGTTTTAGTGTGGTCGGCTGGGGTGACTTGGCTCTATTCCATGTGGGTCTCCTGCTCTGGTAGGCTACTCTGGGCATGCTCTCACAGCAACAGCAGAAGGAAGGAGTATGTCAGAGGAAACATGTAGAAATTGGTTCAAGCGTCTGTGCGTCTCATCCACTAACCTCTAATTGACCAAATCAAATCACAGGGAGGGCCTAGCTCAGAATCAAAGGGTGCAAAATCCCCTGGGAACTTGAGAAAATGTTTACCAAAGTATTTAGGGTCCTTATCTTGTAAAGATACAAACTGAGATATGTGCTGTTGAAATTATATGAGTTCTTAGATTTGCTTCAGAATAATATGAAGAGAGGGAAATGTGTGGGAATGAGAGGAAGCAAGATTGATCATGAATAGTTCTCATGACTGTCTCAACCTTATAAATATTGAGGTTGAGAGATGGGCATATGGTGCTTATTTTTCTCTCTACTTTTGCAAATGTTTGGGGAGTGAGAGAAGGAGCTTTTTTTAGCCATTCATTGCACCAAAGTTAAAGAGGTTATCTTTAGTAACAACTGACTCTTTTTAGTGTAGGACTTATGACTTTTACACAATATATGAGAGAAAAATGGAGAACAGAAATTACCTAATATATCAGTTAGGTATATAAAAAAAAGGAAAATGTTTTATAAGTTATGTCCCTTTAAGGAAAGGTTTATTTCTGGTTAATCACTACATACATTTATGTATTTAAAAAAAACTATTTATTGTGCACTATTTATGTACCGGTCACATCTCTGGGCTCTGGCCATAGAGTGAAACAGATGGATGAGGTTTCTTATATTAAGGGTTTTATAGTTGTATTAGTTTTTTTATTGTTGCTAACAAATTACCATGACCTTGGTAACTTAGCATGCATGCAGACACACACACACACACACACACACACACATCTTACAAATCTATAGGTCAGAAGTCCAACACGGTTCTCAGTGGCCAAAATCAAAGTGTTGGTAGGACTCCATACCTATCTTTCTTTCTTTCTTTCTTTCTTTCTTTCTTTCTTTCTTTCTTTTTATTTTTAGAGAGAGTGTGTGATTTGGGGGAAGGGGCAGAGGGAGTGAAAGAGAGAATTTTAAGCAGGCTCCATGCTCAGCATGTGGAGCCCAATGTAGGACTCAGTCCCATGACCCTGGGATCATGACCTGAGCCAAAATCAAGAGTGGGATGCTCAACTGCTGAACCCCCCAGTGCCCCAGGACTCAGTACCTTTTTGATAGCTCTAGAAGAGAATCTGTTTACATTCCTTGGTTTGGGACTCCTTTCTCCATCTTCACAGCCAGCAATGTTGCATTCTTTCATGCTTTTCTATTGTAATTTTATCTCCTTTAGACTGACTAGAGACAGGAAAGGTTCTCCATTTTTAAGGATTCACGTGATTAAATTGAACCTACCTGGACAATCCAGGAGAACTTCCTTGTCTCAAGGTCCTTCATTTTAATTACACCTGGAAAGTTCCTCTTGCCATGTTAGGTAATATATTCACAGGATCCAGGATTTAGGATGTAGATATCTTGGGAAGGCCATTTTTCTGCTTACTTCAATAGATAAATGATGGGAGAAAAAAAATACACGACAAGAAAATAAGCAAAAGAGATACTTTCAGATACTGATACATGCTATAAAAAGCCATAAAGTAGTGATACAATAGACAGTTACCTGCAGATTGTGTGTAAGAGAAGTCCTCACTCAGGAAGTGACATTTCAGGTAGGACTTCTAACAAGTAGAGATCATGTTGCAAAGTTGGTGAGCAGACCATTTCTGGTAAAGGCAAGGACAATGTAAATGCCCAAAATGGAGGAATAGAAGGAAGGTAAATACATGAACTGGATCCTAAAAAGCTAAGGGGAAATTAGTATTCCATGAATCTGGAGAGTTAGATGGGATCCAGATTTATTGGCTTGTATAGTGTCTGATATACTCAGTCTGATGTATTCATTTTATATCAGTTGAAGTGAAGCGTCAACAGAGGGAAAGAAAAGACAATCTGAATTACATTTAATCTTCTTTGTGATAATAAAATGTAGTTGTCTCTTCATAGCACCTATTATAGGCCTAGGCTATTATGTCCTAAATTAGTAAACTAATACATTTCCGGCAGCTACGTTTGTACATTAACAAAGTGCTCCTTTTCAGTAACTAATAGTAATTTTGGAAAAGGATCCAGTGTAAGACTTAAAATGGATACTGGAAGGATAAGTAAAATGGGATAAATTATTAATTACTTATTTTACGTAAGTATTCTTTTTTCAGTAGAGGTAATTATATTTGGCATTTATCTCACAGATTCAAATAGTAATAAGAACAAAATTGTTCACATATATTTTTAACAAATCCCTGTTCACAGTGTCTGGGGCACCCCATCATCTTTAAAGCTAAATGAGAGGAAAACCAACATACCATGTTAAAGGGTTCAAGACCAGTGCTACTATTTAGATTTATGGGTAGGCAACCTTTTCGCAAAACTTATTTTTTAAACATGGAGGTAAAAATTTATGATGGGCAGGAGGTGGAGGAAAGAAATAATATCAGAAATGTACGTTATTTTGATGAATGGGAAAGAACGATCCATGATTATAGTTTGCACTGTACTAAGCAGATGAGCTGTGCTGTTTTCTCATGTGATTTACCCTGCTTAAAAGATCATTCAGAACAGCGAAGTAATTGGGAGTAGCTGAGGTAGTCAAATTTGCACACGCGATAAGATGGTGACCATGGAAACCAAAAAAGTAAACTTAACTACAAAAGGCATACATGAAGCTCTAGCCTCTCCACACCCATCCTACCAGAACCGAATTACTGAGTTTTTATTTTGGCAGTGAAGGGTTCTAAAATATACCCCACTGTATGTGGTTTTTTATGTATTTCCTTCTGTCTGTTCGACATGATACACACATAGCCAGGACTATCCCTTAGGCAAAGAGTTCTGGACTCTTGATAACATTGATAAAAACTGAAGTAAAATTTGGAATTGACTTCCTGAGAAATGAGATTACCATAGAAAAGTTTTTGAATTTTATTTTTCCCATTTGCAGTACAAATAACTAAACATAAAGAGGGTAAATCTGAAAAATACGTGATATTGAAATTGTTTACTACAGTATAATGTAAAACTAATTTTTCTCCTTCTGTGAAGTCATTAATGTGTGTGTGTAATAAAGTTAGAGTATAACTTTCTAATAACACACCTATAAATACAGTGAATTCCAATATAATTTATCATCAAAAATTAAAAACAAAGCCAACATGTATTTTAACTACTGAATCTCCTTTGGGCATCGTAACTATTCTCTGATGCAGTTCATGGTCTCTGTATTGACAGTTTTGCCATTACTATTTTCCTTCAGTAAGCCACGTTCATAGTGATGGCTATTCATTGGAAATGGGCATTCTTTCTGAATAGCCTTGTAACATGAATGAATCTTTAATTATGGAATAGCAGTGGTTTTCTGTAAAGCTTCAACAAGATCAGTTCTTGGGTCTGCCTTTGGTAAATAAAGAAAGACAGAAACTAAGGCACATTCCTCTCCCCCTCTACTCCAATGAATAAATAAGAAGCAGCTACGTTCAACAAGCTGCTTTATTTTTGACTCCTTTTTATTCCCCTCTTGCTTTTCTATAGATCAAGGAGAAGTAATAGAGCAATTAATCATATGATATTCCTATCCTGACAGCACCGGCCTCTTCTGACTACATTTATTGCTCTATTGCCAAAGCCTCTTTCTGCCACATCCTCTGGCTTGTCACAGCTTTCGCTGTAAATCTCCGTGCTATCAATTATTTAGCCCAAGCAGCATTATGCATCAATTCCAGAATGATTACTTAGGTAGAGAAATCAATAAACAGCAGGTCTATTAAAACCCAGGTAATAATGGAAGATACCAGAAAGATTATATATAATCTGCCCTGTGCTTTACACAAAAGGTGCTATCATAAGCTACTTGGAGTTCATTTGCACAAGTAACACCATTTTAAAATTTTCTGACAGTAGAACAGAATCCTCTCAAAATTCTGGCTTGCTAAAAGATTTTTAGAGGGGGTACAAGTTGATCCACTGACAGATTTTTGAAGTTTCAGATTTTGACCACGAAAATAATAGAACTATATTTGTCATTTTTCTGACTGTGAGTTTCGGTGACGGAAGCACTCCGAGGGGCTTTTTAGACATGACCTGGTCACTTATAATTAGGGAGATTCCAGAAGGCACTGCAATCTGGATAAAACTGAAATTTGCTCAACAATCTCATAGTCCTTTGAATAGGTCTTAATCTCCAGCTACTTCTCAACGTATAGGAAAGGCATCGCGAGACAGATGCCTAAGCTTACAGTTTTCTTCCTGAGGTCCTAGGGGAATATGTCAAATTCATTTGTGTGCCTGTTCAGAACATTCTTTCAAGAAGCAGCCTCTAAATGTTACTTTTGCTCCCTCTCACCACTGAAAGCCAGGTGTGCATGCTGGTGAGTGCATTGATTGTGGAATGTATAGCATGACACTTAACCAGCAATTCAGACTGCCCTGAATAGCCCTGCCAGACATTGGAGTGGAAGGGAAGAAATGAATCCTATCCAGACATCACAGAGGGCGTATTTTCTTTTTTTTTTCTTCCAATATATGAAGTTTACTGTCAAATTGGTTTCCATACAACACCCAGTGCTCATCCCAAAAGGTGCCCTCCTCAATACCCATCACCCACCCTCCCCTCCCTCCCACCCCCCATCAACACTCAGTTTGTTCTCAGTTTTTAACAGTCTCTTATGCTTTGGCTCTCTCCCACTCTAACCTCTTTTTTTTTTTTTTTTTCCTTCCCCTCCCCCATGGGTTTCTGTTAAGTTTCTCAGGATCCACATAAGAGTGAAACCATATGGTATCTGTCTTTCCCTGTATGGCTTATTTCACTTAGCAACACACTCTCCAGTTCCATCCACGTTGCTACAAAAGGCCATATTTCATTCTTTCTCATTGCCACGTAGTATTCCATTGTGTATATGAACCACAATTTCTTTATCCATTCATCAGTTGATGGACATTTAGGCTCTTTCCATAATTTGGCTATTGTTGAGAGTGCTGCTATAAACATTGGGGTTCAAGTGCCCCTATGCATCAGTACTCCTGTATCCCTTGGGTAAATTCCTAGCAGTGCTATTGCTGGGTCGTAGCAATTTCTTACTTGACACATCCCCAGAGGCAAGGGAATTAAAAGCAAAAATGAACTACTGGGACCTTATGAAGATAAAAAGCTTCTGCACAGAGGGCGTATTTTCTAACAGAGACTCAGCCCCTCTGAGATTCACATGGTTACTTACGTTCTTCATCTTTCGTTTTATGTAAACTTGAAAAGAGGTTGAAGTGGCTGGCTTCATTCAGCATTATCTTCTTAAAGAAGAAAGACTGGGCTTTAGGGTGATGAGTATGTGTTGGTGTCCGTTACAAAATCCTGAAAATTTATGTTTATATTCTAGACTAACAAGAATCTAACTCATACTCTTGAAGATGTGCAGTTATAATTGCCTGTATAAAATATACTGAATACACAAAGTGATTTTAGAATTTACTGTCTGGACAAGACAATCGATGATATTTCTAGCTTGTTTCTTTTAATGTTTATTCCAAATAGCAACTGATAATGCTTACAAAAATATGTGCTGCCTAAATGTAATTAAACACAGGAATTCAGGTCCTTAGAAACATAAAAAGGAAAGAGAGAGTAGTTTATGTTCTTAGAACTCTACATATAAGGATACCCTGTCTTTTTGAAAATAAAATTTTGTTTATCTCCATGTTGATATGTTCAGTAAAAATAAATACCATTTCATTTTCAAACTATATTAAATCAAAAGATACAGCTCCAATGCAATATTTTTCTTTTATCCTTTCTATAATTTCATTTAGCTAATTTTTTCTCTATATTAGGCAGTAAATCATGTTTACATGTATCAATGGCAAGGAAAAAGATAAAGTCATTTGATCCCAGGTCAAGTCCCTACAATGAAGCCATTGTTTCTTTTTCTCTAGAAATCCCAGGCATAAAAGACAATCTAAGAAATTAGGACACACACACACACACACACACACACACACACAATATATATATGTGTGTGTGTGTGTGTGTGTGTGTGTATAATATATA